>NC_037671.1:42494321-42809832 GCF_003255815.1 Theropithecus gelada | reverse complement strand
CTACCTGCGCAGCCCAGTGTTCCCTGGCATACCCACATGCATGCACTCACCCCTCCTACCTGTGCAGTCCAGTGTTCCCTGGCATACCCACATGCATGCACCCACGGCCACTATCTGCGCAGCCCTGTGTTCTTTGGCATACCCGCATGCAGACACTCACCCCTTACCTTCATAGCCCAATATTCCCTGGCATATCTGCATGCATGCACCCACCCCTTACCTGCACAGCCCAGTGTTCCCTAGAATACCCGCATGTGTGCACCCACCCCTTACCTGCACAGCACACTCTGTTTTCTGTGCCATTTCATTCTACTCTCTACTCTTTCGTTATGTTTCAATGCTGGAGATGACCCACTCCATTGAGCTGCTGACCCACAAGTGGGTTATGACTCACATCCTGGGAGAAATTGCCCGACATCTCAGAACTACTGAGTGTGAAAGGTGACAGTCAAACCAGGCTTGCTGGACACAGAGCCCATGCTCTGTCCCATGAGTGATTCCACCTTGGGGGATATGGGCAGGAACTTCTGTGTGTTCAGAGAACAAGATTATTCATAGAAAGCAAGTGAGAGGTTCTATCAGAACCTGGGAAGGAGGTTATGTGGAGTGTGTCATCCTTGGCTGGGTCATTGAGAAAGAGAGAGCCTGCTTTGTCAGTGGCAGGCACTCCAAAATATTTGTTGACAGACTGAGTGGATAGGTGCACAAGTGAATAATCCACCTCCCCACATATCTCTAGTGCAGATCTCACAGGTGGAAGGAGGATAGGCCCCACTGGTTGCCATAGTCCTTATAAGGAAGGGATTTCAAAGTCCTAGAATAGAAGGAGCCCTGGAGATCATCTTATCAACCCTATCATTGCATGGATGTGAGAATGAAGTCCAGAGAGGGCCCATGGCATATCCAAGATCACTCTGTGGTCATTAGCAGAGTCAGTGCTAAGTCAGTGTGTTGAGTGGGGAGAACCCAGGCTTTGGGTAAGACTTGGCTTCTGCTGTTACTATTACTATTAGTTCTACCGGCATATTTGAGCATTTATGGAACACTAATGTCATGCCAAGTGCAGCTTTATGTGTCTTACATGTATCAAGTCTTTTACTACCCATGCCAACGCTTAAAAATAGGTACTTTTGTCAATTGCATTTTCCAGAAAGGAAATAGAGGCACGGAGGAGTAAAGTAACTTGCTGAAGGTGACCCACTAGTATGCAGTAGACCAAGAATTTGAATCTAAGTGGGCTCCTGAGTCTGAACTGCTGGAGACCTAGGGGCAGGGAGCAGAGCCTCTTCAGGCACAGAGAAAATACCAGGGTCCTCTTGGGTGGATCCCTGCCCCCACACTGCTGATCAGACCCCTCCAGAAACCCCCATCTCCTGCATTCATGAGCAGAGGAAGGAAAGAGAGCAAGGAGAGTGGTGCAGCTACAGTAGGAAGCTGTGGGGTAGGAGATGAGCAGAGAGGGACCAGAGTGGGCAGGGCAGGATGGCTGGAAGGAGGCCAAAGCCCTGATCTACCCGTTACCTGCAGCGTGTCCTGGGCAGAAAAACCAAGAGCTATTAAACTTTGTAGAGCGGTACTAGGTACAAGCCACTGTGTCCAGCACTTTGCAAAAATTATCAGATTCAAGTATCGGTGGAGGTGAGGGCTTGGAGGGGAGGTAACTAGCCCAAGGTGACAGCTGGTGAAGGGACAGAGCCAGGCTTGGGCACCGTCTCACTCAGAGTCCTGAGACTTTGCTGTTAACTCTGTGCTGTGCTGCAGGTTACCGGCCCACTCCCTGCTTCAGTTTCCTCACCTTTCCACTGGACCAGAGACTCCCACCTTGAGGACAGCTATGACATGCATACAATGTCATAAAAGGCACACATTTGTTAGCCATTATTCATCTTACTGTCATCATAGCATAAGAATCATAGTACTTGTCTCTGAGTTTTGGCTTGAGGTTTAATCAGATTCAGATAGAATCTGAAACATTTCGGGGCCTGAGTATTTTGTGAGTAGGTCGTTTCAAGTCTATAAGAGGCACGATCAAAACAGCAAATCCAAACAAAACAAGCTGTCACCAGCATTTCTTGCCACTTACCGTGTGCCATATGCTGGACTAGGCATTTTCCCCTTCAGAACAGGTGAGGGCATCATTCTTCCCAATTTTCAGAGGAGAAAATTGAGGTTCCAAGGGTCCCAGCAGCCTGCCCAACCTTAAAAGAAGGCCCTTTGGCACTGAGGTTAAGAGCAGGGTCTTCAGAGCCCTCCACCTTTAATCCCCACTCCCATGTCCCACTCATACGACCTATGTCACTTGACTTCTCTGAGCCTGTTTCTGAAGGTCAGCCCTGTCTCAGCAAGGCGTTGTGAAGATTAAATGAGATACTGTGTGTTCAGGGTTTAGTGTCGTGTCTGACACAGAACAAGCACTCAAAAAACAGTGGTAATCAAAATTCCATCTGTGTTTTGTTAGGGTACAGAAGACAGGGGGGAAAAATCCCGTTTTAGATCATGAACTAAATCAGGGCAATATTAGTCTGGCTCCAAGAATAGTTTGACGTGTCAGTAGACGTTTATTAAGAACCCACCGTGTGCCAGATGAATCAAGGTTCTTACAGTCTAGTAGAGATGCCAGGCTGAGTTGAGTCGGCATCCATCCCCAGGCTCCTGACTCCACACCCAGGGCGGAGGACGTCATCCCACGCAGGGAGCGGAAACAATCAATACCATTTAAGCACGATTACCTGACATCATTGCCATGCTTTCTAAATTAATAATGGCTCTTGATCTGTGTAGTACTTTATAATTTGAAAACTGTTCCCCTTTACAAGTATGAAAGTACAAAATTCTGTGGTCTTTTTTTCAGCTTTACATCCCTGCCAGGTAAATTAGGGTCCCATTTAGCATCTGAGGAAACTGAGATTCAGAGCAGAAATGAGTTGCCCAAATTTGCAAGGCCAGTTACTGGCAGTGTGAGGGCCAGAACTCCAAACTCCTGGTCAATGAATTCCCACTGTGCCTATCCTGGGCTCCCTCTTAAGGTGAGGCATGGTTGATCCCAGCTTTGGGGACAGTGACATCTTGGAAGAGGCATCTTCCAATAGGTCTGGGACAATGAGGCTCAACGACGGGGGCAAACTATCACACAGTCTGATTTGCAGGACATATAGGAACATGCCCGGGGAACCCGCCAGCATGCTAACACCTTCGACTGATGAATGCGCCTTCCTCGTGATCCTAAATACCAACTAAATAAAGCACCAGTTAAGACTGGAGAATAGATAAAGGCTCCACTCCCAGCGTCACAGTTCTAGAATATATAGAATGTAGATTTGGCTCCAGTGCACATGATTTCTGAGGGTATCCTTGTATTTTTTTCTTTTTTTCAAATAGTTCCATTCATGCTTCAAAGAGCCAGCAGATTCATTCTGGTCAGAACTCTGCTTTCAGTTCAAGTTTCTGCACAAATCTCCACACGAAAAGAGAGCAGAAATCTACCCGGATGGTTTTTATTCTGACGACTTGTGGTGGGACTGCCAGGTTCCATGACACAGCTTATTCTCAGAGGGAGGAACGTGGGTGTCTAAACCCACTCTGCTGCCCTTTCCTGGTGTGACCTTGGTAGAGAAGCTTTCCTTCCTTCTACACTTTGAGAATGCTGGAATAAGATGCTTTCTAAAGTGTGTCTAGTCCTGATGTTGTGGAAATGGTGACAGTTCCAAGCCACGCCCAGGCTCCTTGAAAGATCTAGGCCCCTCACTGGAGGACCCTCAGAGCTCAGGCCCAGCCTGCAGGATCCTGAATATTGAGATGGGGAACAGTGGGTTCATTCGTTCCAGTGGACACTTGGTCACACTGTCTCATGTCAAGGTCATTTGGGCCCCAGACCCCTGCCCATCTCCATGTGCCTTGGATCTCTAGCTGGCCAGCTAACTGAGCCAGCCAAGCTGAGGAGACCTATCCTGGGGAGACATAGGTGGGACCCCCCCAACCCCTGGCAGGAGGCATGATCTTAAGACATGGGGGGAAGATAGGTGAGACCTGTGTGAGGCAAAGTCCCACAGCCAACTCCACTGAGTGCCACCCTAGAGGCCCCTGGCCCAGGCTACCCAGTGATTATGAAACAGCTCCCTGTCAATCAGGGCCTCCACCCCAGTTCGAGGGGTAGCAGAAAGGGCCAGATTCTGTTCCCTCTTCCCACCCAGGCAAGGGAAGGCTTTTGTGTGGCAACTTCCCAATTTCATGTTTTAATTTTCAAAAAGGAAATAAATTCTCTCCAGCTGTAGCTGTAATTGACTTTAGAGTTGTGACTTTATCATGCAAATGGTTATTTGTGGACTTTTAGAAACCTGCGTCATGGAGTGAAATTACATACTTAGAGACTTCCGAAACCATGGATTATGGTCCCAACAGATCCTAATGATTCTCTGGGTGCCATTAGGGTATAACGTGAAAATGCATATTTAGAGGATGATTAAAAAGCAAATGAGCACGCACGGTGAAATTCCTTGTGGAAAGTGGTAATTAGACTCACTATGAGGCTATTTTCTCATGTTAGGGATCTCACTGACTAGCACCTCATCCCCCACCCCCACAGAACCCCGGGAGACCCCACTGACAGGTTATAAACAATCACACAGAAACCTGCCACATAGGCCCCGTGCAGACAGAGCCCTCTGGCTGCTTTGCCGAGGCCACCAGAGTGATCTGGAACTGTCCCCTCCAAAGATCTAGGCTCATTGTCTTCACCTCTGCCCTCTGCCATCATCACATCACACACTCTAAAAATGGTTCAGTGTGAAATTGCTTTGACAGAGTGAGGGGTTTGCCCACCCAGCAAAGGAGGGCAGTTTGTAGGGACAGGAGCTTCAGTCTCAGGTAGGGTGACCCTGGTTTCAGACCCAACACTATACTCACAGCTCGCTGGTGTGCCTTTGGTCATTGTAACTCGCATACACATGTGAAACCGAGCTACTGTAATATCAAAGGTGATTCTGTACACAAAAGACCTTTGGAAATTGAAAAGGGCTGGAGAGTGAGGCTGGCCATGACTCACTCCACACCTGTTTCTTGGTGAGAGCAAGTGATTTCTAGCTGGGCTTCAGGTTCAAGCCCTACAAGACGTCTTTTCATGTACATTTCTGTACTGTTTCCTTCTGACCTTTACTGTCCATGGCTCAAGTGGATTTCTTGGGAAGGAGGCTCTCATTTGCCCATAACTCCAGAATGTGCTTTTTTTTCATTCCTATTCCCACCCTCATAATGAGTCATGGCCATCCTGATTTCCTCATACACCCACTTCTTCAGTATGACAGTGGTTACTTTGTTGTGACCGGAGGATTGGTTAGAGTCGTGTTTTGGGGCCCATAGTATGCGCCAGGCACTGTGCTAAGCACTTGCTCTATATCATGTCGCCTTTCACGTTTAAGATCGCCCTGTGATTATTCCAGTTTACAGATGAGGAAACTAAAGTTCTTCATCAGAGAAAGAAAATTCCTCATCCCAGAGAAGTTAAGTAACTTTCCCAAGGTCACACAGCTACTAAGTGACTGAATCCAGGACCAATCGGAAAATTCTAGCTTTTACTCCTAAGTCATTCCAGCTTTTACCCGTCTTTCGTGGGCAAGATGCAACAGCCAGCCTTGGAATGGTTCTGGGCAGGTCTCTTCTGCTGTCTGCATTGGTCTTTCTGAGGGAGGCCCTTACCCCAGCCCTGAGCCCATTCATCCTGGGAACTGAACTGCTTCCCCCTTAGTTCCACATGCCCTTTGGCAACCCTCCTATCTCTCTCCACCCCTGCATGAACATCTTGCAATTGGCCCTTTTTTTTTTTGGCCTCCATTCCATAACTCCTCCAGCCTTTCTGAATGAGCCTTCACCCCATCTTTCCAGCACAGGGGCTTTTTCTAGTGTCACTGGTGGCCTCTGTGTCTTTACATCCAACAGGCCTAGTAAAATCCTCTTCTTATCTGACTTCTCAGCAGCATTTGACTCTAGCGCCCACCTCGTCCTTCCGGGGGCACCTTCTTCCCTTGCCTCCAATGGCGTGCCCTGAATCTTTGGCTGCACCTTGGCACACACACACTGGTGGTGGGCTCCACAAGGTCCAGTGCTCTACCCTCTCCCTGGGCAATCTCATCTGTACTTAGCCTTCATTTCCTTGTGTGGATTATCTACAAATGTGTGTCTCCTACCAAGACCTCTATTGAGCTCCCATCTGCACTGTCAACTCTTTACTCAGGATCTCTTCTTGGATGTCTTAAAAGCCCCCAAACTCTACCTGTCTACAATAGAGCTTGTGGGCTTCTCCAACAATGGTGGCCTTCTTGCATGGCTCTGTGTCCCAGCGGACAGTACCACCCCTTCATCGGCTGCACCAGTGAGCAGCTAAGTGTCACTGTGAGCACTTCCCTCTGCTCCCCCACTACAGTCTCTCCATTACTGCGACTAGTCAGTCCTCCTGAGTAGCTGTGGGAGAACTGACCTCTCTCCTGTTCTTTCACTACAGCCTCCCGACTGGTCTGGCAGCTCCACTGCTGTCCTGCTTGATCCAATTTCCACACCGAAACTCTAATCATGTCACCCTCACTGCCACCCTAACCCCACTGAACCCTCTGTTGGTTTTCTGTTGTTTGTGAGATCATCTCTATGTCCAAGACCTGGCCCTCGTGGCCCTGCATGGCTGGCCCACCCCACCTCCATCTTCATCACCCACCCTCTGCCCTGTCCTTGCTCTCTGGGTTCCATGGCCTCCCAGTCCCCAGAATTCACTGTGCTTCCTCCCTGACACAGTCTTTGAACATGCTGTTCTCTCTGTCCCCTTGCTGCTGGCATGCTGACTCTCCAATTTCAGCTCCTTTGTGATTTTTCTCTTTTGTGGTTCTATAACAACTGGCCTAACTTCAGAGCTCTTCCTGGGCTGGGAGCCTCATCACCTAATGTGGCTGTCTGATCACTTCTGCCTCCACACTGGATTCTTAGCTGTATGGGGGCAGGTGCCATGTCTGTCTGTGCCCCTGCTGGGCAACCCGGTGCCTAACACAGCATAGTGCAGGTAGTCACTCACCCACCCACAGAAACTCTCTGAGGACTTAGGTGCTAGCCACTGTCTGGGCTCTGAGAGACAGGACAGTAAATAGAACACTGACACATAGTCGTATTCAAAGAACACTCGTCAGGTGTTGAGTGAATGTCCCATTTGTGACTTGCCTTTCAATTCCCCATCATTCCAGGAAGGACAAGAGTCAGGAACTAGTGCCCTGCTGACAGCCTTCAGCATAGAGGGAAGGGAGGGATGGGCTGAGACTCCTGTGCTTGGGTGCACTCCTCCTGTAGACATAGGCAAACATTTTCCAAGGGCTTGTAACTTCAGCCTTCATGTGTTTTATGACTTGTCCTGACAGCCGTTTTCGCCCACAGGACTTCCATTCTGCCTCTGAAATCCTCCCCTCCTTCAATCCTCCTTGAAGCCATGGGAGATGACCTACACCACCCTGGCTCTGGGTGCTGGCTGGGCCCACACATCTGAAGGCTCTGTGGCATCTCTCATATTCTAGTTTAGTCCAGGGAGACTCACTGAAGTTCTGTGGGCTTCATCTTCTTCATCAGCAAAGTGGGGATAATGATACTCCCCTCTAGGGCTGCTGTGAGCATTCAATGAAGTAACAAAGACACTGTGCTCTGAACTCGGTAAGGCCGTACAGAAATGGAAAGGTGGTTATTCTTTCTGTGTTAACGTCTGCTTCCCTTTGCAGATGTCTGTCTCCCCAGCAGATGACACCCTCTCTGGGTCTCCACTGGGCTTGATACAGGGCATGTGGAGTCAGGACATGCTCCATGAAGGCACTAAGGGCAAAACGCACATCAACAAGGTGGAATGTTCAGGCTATGCAGGGTGTGTGACTCTCTGCCCCCTGTTTGTCTGACTCCACTCTCTGTGGGCTCAGATCTCTGATTCCATGAGGGCTTTTGCCCCCCACTTTACCATGCTCACAAGAGTGCCTGAACTCATCTTTTGTAGGCAGGGACATCCAAGCATGAAGGCAGAGAGAGGCATGCTGGCACATGACTGAGACCATATCCTGGAATATTTTGGCATCAAGTGTCCTAGATTTTCTAAATGTAAAATATTAATCTGATTATTTAAAAATCAATGGTGAGTGGGTGTAGTGGCTCACGCCTGTAAATCACAGCACTTTAGAGGGCGAGGCAGGAGGATTGCTTGAGCTCAGGAGTTTAAGACCAGCCTGGGCAACATAATGAAACCCTGTCTCTACTAAAAATTAAAAAAAAAAATTAGCCAGGCATGTTGATGGGCACCTGTAGTTCCAGTTACTTGAGACGCTGACGTGGGAAGAGTTCTTGAGTCCAGGAGATCAAGGCCTCAGTGAGCTATGATTATGCCACTACACTCCAGCCTGGGTGACAGAGTGAGACCCTGTCTTAAAAAAAATAAAATCAATGCTTATGATAGGAAATTAGAACGTGCAGGCAAGGGTAAAAAGATTACCCGTAACTATATCTTTCCTGGATAACCTCTGTTAACATTTTGTGCTTTCTTCCAGTCTTTTTAAATGAAACTATTATATATAATACTAAATAATATTTATATTATTTTAGACAGACAGATATATATGTAGGCATATGTCCATATGACCTATGTATGAAGAGAGGGCAATTTTTGCTTTTTCACTTCATGCCTTACAGCATGTATTTACCCATCATGTTAAATATTCTTTTGAAATGTCATTTTTAATGGTTGTACCTGTATTATCAATAACTTCTTTTCTAATCAATAGAATAAGATATGCTCAATGCAAAAAAAAAAAGTGAAAAAACACAGAAGTGTACAAAAGGAAAACACACCACCACCCGTAATTCACATCTTCAAGGATAACACAGTAGACATGTTGGTGTATTTCCTACATAAGAATTCTCTTTCCAAACCTGTAGATGTTATTTTTGATGCTATCAGTCCATCCATAGTCTTCTAGGCCCATTGTTTTTCTTAGAGGCGTGTAGTGAATATTCCCCAGTGTTGGTGAATATTCTTGCAGTGCGTTATTTTTCTTCATAGTTGCAGTCCAGTGCACTGTTTGGATTACTCTGGTTTACTCATCCAATGCCTGATGGTTGGACATCTAGTTTCTTTCCACTTTTTGTTATTACAATCAACACTATGATGAACGTCCTTGTGTGAAAGCCTTTGTGTATAACCATGATTATTTCCTTGTACACTGCTTTTTTCACTCCTCTCCAGAATCTTTAAGGAAGGGACTTTTTAAAAAGCTGTGGGCAGATCTGACAGAATCAACAAGGGCTGAGAGGCACTCAAAGACTAGCAGTGATGCAAGCTATTAGCTGCCTGCCCCTCGGCTTGAAGCGATAGGGAGGAAGCAGACCTGAGGCTCTGAAGCCAGAGGGAATGCCACAGAAGTAACAGCCTCACACTCCACCTGCCCTCTGACCTTCATCTGGTACATCCCATGGGCCAAACCTGACAGCAGATAAGAGGGCAAGGGGACCTTTCCCTGGGGCACAGAGCTGGGTGAAGGAGGCTCTGAGGGGCAGGCAGAGTAGTCAGCACGGCAGAGCCTCCCAGCCCCCAGGGAGAACGTGTGAGAACACCGGGCTGATGGGGTTTCCCTGATGGCCCAGGACCCGGGCGTTGCTGTCTGTAGTAGTGCAGGCTAAGAGTGCTTTCGTACTGGGCGTCCATCCCACAGGCAGGGAGCTGGAGAGGCCTGCCACGGAGAGGATGGGCGGCAGGTAGTAGCCGTCTTCCGAGAGTTATTAGGGCCTCCTCTATTGAACTACATATGAACTGCAGATTTCTTTTATTGTCACCATGGCCTTATGAGGTAGGTGCTGCTGTTCTTCCCCTTTTCCAGGTGAGAAAACTGAGGCACAGAAAGGTTTCTAAAAACGTTGCTCTCACAGTTAGTAGAAGGCAGAACTGGGATCTGAACTTGGGTCAGTGGCTCCAAACCCACTGACCTACTACCCTGAACACAGCCCACCAGCCTCGGACCTTGCAGCAGAAACTTGCCACGCTCTAAGGGGGAGCGGGTTACTGGTCTCATGCGCTGTCAGGCAGCAGACCCAGCACTTCCACTTTCCCCTCAGCCCACACTCCCTGCTGCCACTCTCTCCAGCCGGGGAAAAGAGAGAAACCGTATACACATTGCAACCTGAAGAGGAGCGCTGCGAAGCCCTAAATCCACTCCAATTGTATTTTCTCTTCATCCCTTGGAAAATAAAAATTGCTGAGTGCCTGCTATTTTCCCTGAAACTGTGTTGCAGAAATCTTCTCCTGGGCTCTGACCCTGGGAGTCAGCTTTCTGCCCAAAGCACATTTTTACGGCCAAGTTATTTCTGATTCTTTAAAAGCAAAGGTAGAAGAAAAGAAATGTCTGGAAGGAGCAGGCTCTGTTGTAATGTAATGGCTCAGCAAAAATCCCCGGCCACTGGGTCTGTGCTTGGCCCCGTCCTGCCAGTGGGGAACCTGAGAAATGTCTTGAGCGGAATCATCGGGGCTGGGGAGATGGGGGCTCCAGGATGTAGGCAGTCCCTTGCACTTCCATTATTCCATTGGGCCCAATAGGGAGGGATGGAGACGATGTGATGTTGAACGGAGAGGAACACACAGCCTGGTAGAGGAATGGACAATGTACAGATCTGACTTTGAACTTTAAAGAGCCGCCTCGTTCCTCATTCTAAGTGAGTTGCTACCTGGGGCATCATAAAAATGCCTTCAGATTTGTGTTTGAAATCGTGTGTGTCGGTATTTGTTGAGCCTGTGTCTGGGAGTAGGCCTTTCTGGGTGCGTCTGAGGATGGGAACCATGCTGCTCTTGCTTGCTGATGTATCTCTAGTCTCAAGCATGCTTCCTGGACCATAGCAGGTGCCCAATAAATGTTTATGGGCCATTTAAATGTTTGTGTAGAGTCTCTGTATGTGTCGAATAAGTCTGTGTGTAAGAGTCAGAGGCAAAGTGTCTGTACCTCTCTGTGGATGGTGCCCCAGAATGTCAGCTTCCTGAGGGCAGGGATCATGGTTGGCTTCATTCATTGGCATGCCCCAAGGACCTAAATAGTGATTGTGTACAGCTGCCTGTCCATGTGGGTGTCGCAGAACAGGCTGGGCGTGAGCTGAGTGTGTGCATAGCACATGAGATCATATGTGTGAGGACGAGTGTCCTTGGATATCTTGGTGCCTGAACTTTCGGCTGTGACTATATCTGCATTTGGGAGCAAGTGTACATTCTTTTTTTTGTGACGATATGGGGAAAAAAAAGTATGCGAAGGCAGCCACAGGGCAGGTGACTGGAAGCAGAAATATCTGATAAATGTCTAGGGATATCTTTATAAATATGTCAGGATCCTCTCCTGCAGGCTCTGGCCTCTCTGCCAATGGCCCTGGCATGTCTGAATCTGGGTCTTAATTGTAGACCCCTTCAGCCATGAATGCAGCTTAGATTCAATTATTAGGAAGGACCTGAGGGCAGAAGACTGGACTTTTTGGCAGAGAGACTCATTATTTACCTCTCTGGCTGTGACAAACCCTTCCAGCTGTGTCCCATCTCCTGCTTGCACTTTCAATGCCATTTCCCTGCGCTCAGTCTCCAGGGCTCCCCTGACGGTGACAGAGCCTTTCAGTGGATACAGATCTATAGGCACACTGTTGTAGAGTCAGTGTTGCCTCCAGATGGCCTAGACCTTGTCTCCTTGCCTCTTTCCTCCAGTCTCCACCCTGTCCTCCCATCCTTTGCCCCACTTAGCACCCCAGTAGGCAGACACCCCAGAAGTGATTCTCTCTTTCTTCAAGGTCAGCTCCCACTCAGGGCTATTCCCCAACAGTAAAGATGATAAATAGCTGTTGTGGCCTGAGACTCGGGAAGTGACATTTTTCTAGCCTTCTAAGAATCCCCTGTGTACCAGCTGTTGATGTCCTGATCTTGTTTTTTTTTTTTTTAATCATCCTTGCTTCCTGGGGAGCCCAAGGCCCTCTCTGCAAAGGCCATGCATCAATCCTGGGGAAGACAGGAAGGTGAGGGTGGGGGAGTCGGGGAGGTGTTATGGAAAATCTAGGACACCTGTGCTGCAGAGCCTCCTTGATGCAGGTGTGGAAACTGAGGCACTGTCAGGCACTCAGCTCTTCCCTTCTGAGCCCTTTCCTATTGTAAGTACATTCTTTTCTGTTCCCCGATAGACATGATGTCACCTTGTGTTCTGTGTAGTACAAGGGACTTATTAGATGCTAATATGATAATGGGTGACTGAGAAAAGAAGAAAACAGAATGCTTATATGACTCCTGCTAGAAAACAAAGCCACAAGACAGCTTTGGAGGCAAATGTCTGGATAGGGAAGGGAGCACAGGGAAGGCTCACAGAAGAGAGAATGGAGGGCAGGGCAGAAAAGACGATGTAGAGCCTGGGTGAGCAGGAATTGATGAGAGCAACAGGTTGGGCCTGGTTGACTAAGAGGAGATGCTGGAAGAGAGGGGTGCTGGGGTCCTCAGTGGGTGAGAACCAGGGAGTGGCTTGCTGGTAAGGGACGTCTGGGGGAACTGCAGAGGGGCTCTGAAGCTGAGGCAAGGGGAAGAGGCAAAGTGGAAACAGAAGGCAAACAGCCTTAGGAGTGAGGTGGGCAGTCAGGAATGGCCGCAGAAGGGTCTTACTTTGGGATGCTATAAACTTCTCTCCTCCCAGCTGCATGCCCCTTTTGGCAGATCCAGGTGAGGGACTGACTCCTTTGCATGGTGTCTCATAGATTGTAAAGCTCTATTACATTCAGTCAGCCGACACCAGCCCAGGAGGTGTGTCAGGTATGAGAACTCTTACATTATAGATAGGGAAGGCACTGAGTAATTAACTGGAGTTTCAAGGCCCATCAGCAAGGAACTGAAGGCCTGAGATTATTAGTTAGGTATTTTAAATAAGCACCTACTATGTGCCAGGTGCTTTTGAAGTGCTGGGACTAGAGTCAGAAACCACCCAAATCAACGCCTTATCCCAAAGGATCTTATATTCTAGCAAGAGGAAGCAGAATATGACACAAAAACCCATCAGGAAGATGCTTTTAAGCATCAATACAGAAGATAAAATAGACTAGTGCAGATGTGGGTGGCAGGATGATGGAGGTCAGGGAGGGGGCCCTTTGAGAGGCCTCCCTGAGGACACTGCATCTGACCTGAGAGCTGAATGATGAGGGCTGGGTATGTGAAGACCAGGCCAGGGAAAGAGGCGTCCAAGCAGTAGGACTAATCAGTGCAAAGATTCTAAGACTGGAATGAGCTGAGTCCAGGGTGTCTGGAGCTTCCTGACCAAGGGTGGGCCCCAGGGAAAATGAATAGGCAGAGACCAAATCACACAGGGCCTTGCAGGCTTCAGTGGGGGTTATGGCTTTTATCCCTGGTATAGCGAGAACTACTGAAAGGTTTTCAAACAGTGGGCTGACCTGACCTGATTCCAGTTTAGATGGATCCCTCTCACTGCTCTGTGGAGGGCACATTGGAGGTGGGCCAGAATGATGGGATAAATTAGGAGACTAATGTGGTCCAGGTGAGAGAGGATGGTGACATGGACCAGGCAGTAGCAGTGGAGGTGGTAAGAAGGGGTTGGATTTCGGGATACATTTCGGAGGTAGAGCTAAGGAGACTTAGTGATGGACGGGCTCTTTGGTGTGAGAGGAAGAGAGGAATCAAGAATGTCTCTTAAGCTTTTGACTTGAGCATCTGGATGGGTGGACGGTGGGGCATTTCTGAGTTGGGAAAGGCTCCAAGCGGGGAATGTATTGGCATATTTGGAGTGAGAAGAGGGAATGTATTTTTCTGTTTGGGTTTAAGGTGCCCAATAGATAAGCAAGTGGAGGTGGCAGGTTGGCAGTGGGACGTGCAGTTTCAGTGGGGTTCAGAGAAAAGGACTGGGCTGGAAGTAAATGTGAAGAATTTTCACCCACTAGAAGGTGTTGGAAGTCATACAACCAGATATGATTATCTGAGTAGAGTGTAGACACAGAAGAGAAGAGGGCTAAGGATCAAGCCTTAGGCAATCTGACAATGAGAGGCCTGGGAGCTGGCAAAGGAGGGAGGCTGGAAAGGAACAACCCATGCTGTTGGGGGTAAATTGACTGGCTCATACATTAGAGCTAGTCAACATGGCTGTGTGCTATTCCCTGGAGGGTTCTAGATGATAGAGTCTTCGGGAAGGAGACAGGGCAACTGTATGGATGGTCATGAGGAGAGCAGGCAAGATGAGGACTGAAACTTGACTTTGAGAAGATGTTGGGTGGTCAGAGGTGATCTTGATCAATGCCTGTTTCACGGAGAAGTAGGAGTAAAAGCCCAACATGAAGAGAGGTGGGGATGAGGCAGTAGAGATGGTACTGACTAGCAAATATTTTGCTATGAACAGGTGTTTAGGGTCATAGAGGGGCTGGAAGCCAACATGGGGTCAAAGGAAATTTATTTTTTAAGACACGAAATAGGGAGCCATGTTTTTCAGTGAGATAATCCAGACAGTGAGAAAATGCAAGTCAGCTGGTAGCACAAGGATTGAGGAAGAGATAGGTCTCTGATTTCACTGACTTCTCTATGAAGTGTGTATCAAAGCTGTTGTCTGTTGAGGAGGACCAGGCAGGGAAAATGATGATTTGAGGAATGATGAAAAATGTTGAAAAGTGAATTAGGAAAGTATAGGAACATTACCTGAGAAGGTTCAAAGGTCTGCCCAGTTATTAGAACTAGTCTACCTGTCTGTGTGTTATTCCCTAGAGGGCTCTAGATGCCAGTCAGCTGATGGGTGCAGGTGCCAAGCAGAAGGATGATTGGATTTAACCAGGGTTGGGTTGGGGATTTTCAGGTGAGCATGAAGGAGGGAGATAAGTTCAAGGGCAATAAGAGTACTTGGAAGAGGATGGCTTTTGGGTTGGTCCATGAAGTCTGGGCTGAGTAATAGAAGAAAATAAGAATACTGTTTCATCAACAGTGAACAAGACGAATGGATTGGGGCCCTCAATCAGGTGGAAGAATATTTGGCATAGGAGTAGAGAGTGAGACAGAAGATGGCAATCAAGGGGGTGCTTGAAATGAAGCTTTCAGAGGTGAGGTGTTATGGATGATGATGAGGTCTAGGTTGTGGCCATGTGAGGGGATGTTGAAGAGAAGGACGAGGTCCTTGGTACTAAGAGGGTCAATGGACTAAGGGGCCTGGGTGTTGAACAGGTAATCTGCCAGGATATGAAATTGTCAGGAATGATGGCAGGGATGGTTGTGGAGAGAGACAGGGAGCCAAGTGCTGAGGTCATCAACTGATGATTAATCTTTAATTCTTGGAATTTCAAAGTCATCTAGTGAAGTGGTTTTAAAGCAATTTGTTAGACTCAACTCTTATTCAAAGGCAGCATTTTGAGGCAGCTTAAATAGAAGAAAGCAGCCCTGCTGTTTGGAAATGGGGGTGGGGAAACTAAGCCCCTTGCTCTCACCTCCACTCTGAGCAGCCTTTGAGAGGGCTCCGAGGAACTTTCCATGGCACACAGTGAGAGAAGTGCTGATCTGGTCCAAGGCCCCTTATTTGACATTTGAGGAGCAGGAATGTTACTTGTCCCAGGTGACCCTGTTAGGAACAGAGCTGGGAATGGAACCAGGTGTCCTGTCTCCCCCTGGACCTGAGATCCATAACTACTTCAAACCTGCTTTCCCATCTTGTGTTGTTTTTCCCTAAGATTCCTAACACTCTACTTTGTGTTGTAAACACAGGACTCACCATGACATTAGCAGGAAGCTCCTCTCCAGCTGCCCCTAGGGGAGGTCCATTTCACCCTTTTGGGCTTTTCCAGAACCACAGGACAGCACTGTCTTTTCAGAACAGCAGGTGAGGCTCAAGTGAAAGGCACACTGGCCTAGCTAATAGACATACCTAGTGATTATGTCTGCCCTTGTGGGGCCAGATCAGGGTACAGAGATCAATTGTAACCTGAGACTGGTCCCCGACTGGGGTTCTAGAGCCTGGCTTGATGGGGATAAGGCAGGATTGACCTACAAGCTGGAAGTTGGTGTCTGGAGGTGAGGCCAGCATCCAGCCAAATGGATTGTCCAAGCAATACATCAGTCTAGTTGAGAGGCAGAAGCCAGCTGCAAGGCAGTGGGGCAGAAACCAGACTCCAAGGGATGAAGGGACAGGAGGAGGACTGAAACAGAGCTAGGGCTTCTGGAGGTGCTGGAGAGCTCAGGAGGCTGTTTATGTGTCCCATTCGGCCTCATCCATTGTAGGATTGGTGCTAGACAGACTCTGTATGGGAGAGCATGTCCAGGCCAGTAGGTTAAGCCCTGAAATGGGAGATGGGAAGGCAGAGGGCAGTACTCAAAGCCAGCTGGGAATCCTGTCTGCCCACACACAGTGGAATGCCACCTAGCCTGGGATATAGAAAATAGTGTCTCTGCCCTTGGGAAGCAGCTGGTAAGCATTAGACAAGTGCCATTTCCTCAGCCAGATGAGTCAGGGTTCAAGTCAGGACTCCAAATACAGAGGAATGCCTGGCAGGAAACTGGAGTAGCATGCAGGGAAACTGAGGCAGAAGGTCAAGGTGGACTGGCAAGGGCAGGGGGCATCTATAGAGGGACATACTTCCCATCCCTGACACCCAGCCTTGGGTCGGGTCCCAGTGCATAGAGGACTCCAGGATGTTGTTTCTCTCTGCCTTGAATGTGCTTTCTGAGATGTCACCAGGGCTTGGTTCTTTCATATGTCGTAGTGTCCCTGCTCCCCTCTCCCTGACCACGCTGTCCAAATGAGCTCCTGCTCCTCAGTCCTCATTCCCCCTCATGCCTGTAACCTGCTTGATGCTTCACTGAAGCACTTACCACTATCCAACATCCTGTATATATTGTCTTGTTACTGTCCACCAATCACACTAGTGCTAGAATGGAAGCTCCCCCAGGGTAGGGAATTTCTCTTCCCTTCTGCTGGGCAGTGAGTTGGGAGGAGTGTTCCTGTGACCCCCTCCTCTCCTCCTCTAACTGCTTCTGGGCTTGGGAACTGGTTCTGATTATGATAGAGAGGCCGGCCTTCAGTGCCCTCCTTGGGGTCCTGTTGCCTCTGCCCTGGGCCCCAGCAGAGAAGGTGCCCCTGGCTGCCATGCAGTGATGCCCACCTCTCCCTGAGAACAGAGCTGTTGCAGGCCTGAGGGCAGGTGAGTAGTGCTGGGTCCTGGAAACCCCAGGCCGATTGTATCAAGGCTGATAAGCCTCAGTAAGTGGCTCTAAAGATAATCAATTGTTTTCATTCTGAGTGAAACAACCGGCTCCAAGGAACCTCTATTTAAAAACCACACACATATGCCAGATCCATCTCTTGTTAAATTGTTGCACATGTGGATCTGATTTAACCTGGCAGGTTCGATGTGCTTCCAGCTCAGAGCCAGAGAAGGGGGTGAGAGAGGAGCTGGGCCAGGAGAGGGGAGCAGGGGGAGCTGTGGGGTGGGGACAGCTGAGCAGGAGTTTCCAGGACAGGCAAGAGGAAGGGACTGCACCTTCCCACCCTTCCTGCTTCACTCACTCTTGGGACTCAGGGTAGCTCTTTCATGTAGGAAATCCTGCCCAACTAGTCCATGACCCTATATCATCCTCCCCGTTCCTCCCAATTCCAGAGGATTGGTGTCTTGGCTCAAATGTACCTTAGACCACAGGGTCCCTATCCTTGATTTTCCAGAGAGGGAAACAGACACTCAGAGAGGGTAAGCTGCCTACCCAAAGTCACACAGCAAAATAGAGTGGAGCCAGAACCAGGATGCTAGGGGTCCTCTGGCTACTCTTCCTTTGGCACTTCTAGGGAGGAAATCTTGTGTCTTCCAAAAACTGATGGCCTTGACAAGAGCAGGAGCCACACCTGTCTCTTTCCTTGCCCTCCAGGTGCACTCTAAGATGGCCACCTAGGGAATATTGTTAAATTCGTGGAGTCCCAGGGAAAGAGGAGAGATATTGAGGTGAGCAGACCAGGCCCCAGAGAACAGGTGAGCATCAGTGGTGATGGTATGTCACACCCTCTTCTGCTCTAGATCCTGCAGTGGCTCCCAGGTTCACTCAGAGTAAAAGCCAAAGCTCTCCCAGTGACCTGCAAGGCCCTACGTGACCTCCATCTCTACCGCCATGGCTTCCCTATCCTCTTTGTTCTTCTCTTCCCCCTCACTCCTCTATGGCCACAGTGGCCTCCTGGCTGTCCCTTCTGCACACCGTGCACACACCCCTCACCTTATAGGCGAGGCCCATAGATCCGGACGAGTCAAGGATGTGAGGCATCACTCAAAGCTTGAAGAGAAGGCAGCCAGATCGAAGCCAGGGAAGCCGGTAAGTCAGGGAGGGAACAGAGGGCCAGAAAGGCAAGGAGTCTCCGCTGCCCCAAGCAGGTTGGCAGCAGCGGGAGCCTAATGCCCATTCTCTGAGCCCAGGAGCAAGTCTCTGGTGGCAGGGTTCTCTGATGTTCCAGTCCTGACAGGGCTAGTGGGTGGTACAAGCAAACCCAGGCCTGGCTATGAGGGGCAGCTGCTGAGAGTGGGCCATATGCTGTGGCCTGTGCCAGACATGGTGAGCTCTAGAGGGAGAGCAGGGAATCAGCAGCTCCAAGAGTATTGTCAGGGCTGAAGAGAGGCAAAGAGCAATGAATTTTCATGTAAGAGTCTTGAGAGTGACTTGAAAATCCATTCCCATGGGGGTCCTTCTGCAGGAGAGCCACAGGTGAGCTCTGGTGGCCACAGGGCTCTGAGGGTGGCTGCGTGAGCCCTGAGCCTGGGCTTCAGACTGGCAGCCCTTCTTCTCTCCATCAGGCAGCTGCAGCCTCGCTGCTCCTCCTCCATCTCTCCACACTGGTGGTGGCCTGAGGCATGGACATGGCCATAAATAATAGTAATAACTAGAGAGTCTGTTCCAAGCAAGATGATTTTATGAAATTACATTTTTGAAAAGGTTAATTCTTCCATCTCCCCACTTGTACTCCAATCTGGAGAGGCAAATGTGGATTAATTGGACCCATTTCCTCCCCGGCCTCCACAGAACCCTGACAAGACATGCTTCTACTGGGTCTGACTTCTCTCCTGGGCTTGCTGCAAAGCAGTAGGTGCTGGGCCCTTCTTCCCACTGGAACTGACTGACCTCCAGGCTCTAGGCTCCAGGCTCCAGGCAAGCGGTGGTCCTCCCTCTGCTGCAGGCAGAGAGGCATAGAGGGAAGGAGCAGAAAGGCCAGAGAGGTCATGGGGAAGTGGACTTGGGGGGCAGCAGCGGGGACTGAGGTGGTGCAAATGGGGAGATGAGCTGGGGGCACCCAGGCATGCCTACAGAGTGCACAGTGGGTAAGTCATGGGTGGGGAGTGAGTAGATGGAGACAGATGGACAGAGATGGGAGGGAGGACATGTGGGTCAGCCCTCTCTTTTGTCTCTACTCTCCACCTTTCTGTCATTATTATTCCCTAAGTAAGTGGGAGAAGACAGACCCTGAGGGAAGGTGAGAAGGGTGGGTAAGGAGAGTTCACTCAGAGTTCTAAGTGTGTCCTTCTGCCCTCCTCCCAGTCCTCCTCATCAGCACCGAGGCAGCCCTGCCTCATCCCCCAAGCCCTTCCCAGGCTGGGCTGCTGTCTTCCTCCCCCAGTTTTCCTCCTTCTCACCCATCTCCTCCCCTGTGTGTCCCAGACACTGCCACCTCCTCTAGGCACAATCTCCCTCCACCGGGCCAAGCTGAGGTGGGTTGAGGAAAGCCTGGAGACCAGGTGTTAGGAGGTCTGCGGGTGTCTCTGCCTCTGCCTCTTCTTAACTGCACGGCTCCGATGGGCACTGCCCCACTTGCGTCCTCAGTTTCACCATCTGTGGAGTTAAGAGGTCCAATGAGCTTATTCCAAGTCCCCTTCCAGCTCTGAAGTGTGATGATTGTTGAATTGGTGCTTAGAAGAACAGGGTGCTCTATTGTTCTGTCGTTCGTGTTTTTGTTTTCTGGTGGGAGGTCTTTATTGGATTTCAAATACACTAAAGTGACAGCAGGGATGCAGAGAAGGCAGTGAGACGGAGGCAGGCAGGGTGGGGAGTGCCTGCTGGTTCCTGGTGTGCTGTGAGGTATATGTGTGCCTATGGTATAGACGGGGGTGAGAGAGGTGCTTGGTAAATATCTGTAGAAGGAATGGACTTTACAGCAGGCTATGTGCTTAGCGCTATGTGAAATCTTTATGCCAACACCTTGAAAGCAAAATAAAATTCAACATTATTAGTTCAACTCTCCACCAACAAGTCCTTTTTTTTTTTTTTTTTTTTTACTGAGTCAGTTCCCTTCCTTTGGTTTGCTCCTAACTTTTTACACTTCCTAGAATGTTCCCTAATTCTAATCATCCTCTAACCCTGAAACCCTGAGGGATAGGGAAATGCACCTGCCCTCAAGGAGGCAGAAGAGGTAGAAATTCCTTCATACCAGACCTGAGGTTTGGAACTACCCCTAATACTCAGTGGGTACAGGGAGGAAGCCTTAAGTCCTCCTAAAGGTTGTAGGGATCATGGAGGGCTTCCTGGAGATGTTGAATCTGAGCCTTGAAAGATGTGAATAATTACACTCTATGGGCCACAGAAGGCTTGATAAATGGCTTGGTCAAGGGACAGAATGGCAGGCAGCTGCCTAGGGTGTGGTGGGGACAGGTAGAGAGTTGGTCTGTTGCATACCTGGGACTCAGGTTCTCAGAAGCAAGAGGTCCAGGAAGGCTTCCCACAGGAGGGAGGCTTGGAGGATAGGTGGGTTGTTTTAGCAGAGGACAGGACTACTTCTCATGGGGGTGCTGGTGTCAGGAAGGAGCAAGGCAGAGGGAATGGAAGTCAGTGTGGATGGTGGTGGGGGTTGGGGGGCCAGGCAGGTGGCCAGCAGAGTGGGAGAAGAAAGGTCTGGTCTGGAAGGAAGATTCAGGGCTCCTTGGAACCCTTTCCTTGCAGATTCTGGGCAGGGCCAAGCCACCCATTCCCTGGTGTAAATTCCTCCTGACAGGTGCTCTCCTTGTTTATTTCTGTTCACAGAGCGGGGAAGACCTATTTCCCTCCTAAGAGCCTATTTATTCTACTTTCTCATTTTCCAATCCAGTGACTTTATGGCTTTTTTTGGTTGGCTTTCGTCTTCCCAACAACAAGAGAAAACATTCCCTTTCCTTTTCAACCCGTGCCTAAGGAAACACTGGGGGCTGCTGCTGTGACTGGGGGGCCTAGGGACTGCTATGCTGAGCCTTTACCCCGCCCACCAGCCAGAGGAATCTAGGGCTTCCACCCCACACCAGGCTCAAGGCTGAGATTGGGGAAAGGGGGTTAGGAGTGTTGGGTGATTCTGACTGTTCAGGGGATGCAGAGAAAAAGTAGGATTTGGATGAGAGGCACAGGATACCTCCAGCAGACAGCTGGGGAAGGTGGGCAGCGGCTCTCCATGTGGCAATACACAGTGGGCCTGGTAGCTTGCTTTGGTTTTATCCTGACATGTATCTTTTTACACTTCCAAATCCTAGCCATCCCATCCTTGGATTCACTGATGAAACCCATTGACTTTTCCCCATCAATTTCACAGTTCTTTGGGCTTCCAGACATCCCTTCTGGCCATATTTCCAAAAGTCAGAGGCCATGCACCTTTCACAGCTATCTGCCCATCTCCCTTTCCCATCTGCTAACTTTTTTGGGACATGTACATTTTGCAGAGATGGAAGGATAGGCCCATGGAGTTGCTATTTAATGAGATGAGGAAGGCTGCAGGAAGAACAGGTGTAAGGGGAGAAGCAAGAACTCACTGATGCCCTGCCAGGTCTGGAGCACCTATGAGGCATCCCAGTGGTGATATCAGTGAGAGTCAAATGGTGAGTCTGGAGCTCAGGTGAAGCCAGGGCTGAGGGCATGGACTTGGGGCTCATTGGCATAAAATGGTCTACTCACCATGGAACTGGATGACCTCCCCAAGGGAAAGAGAATAGAGAAGGCCAAGAAGGACCAGAAGCAATTCAACATTTGCTGAAAGACCAGCAAAAGAGACTGAGCCAGACAGGCCTGAGAGGAAGCAGACCCAGAAGTAATCCCTGTCATGGCTGTCGCCTGGTGGTCTTCAGGCCACTTTATACATTGGCTCATGTCCTCAGGGAACAGACCAGAAAGAACATAGATTGACTCAGGATCCCAACGCCATCCCTTCCCAGGTGTGTGACATTGGACAATTTACTCTGCCCCTCTGAACCACATTTCCTCACTCTGCATCCAGAAGATAAAACCTGTGAACACCTAGTAGCCATACCATAAATGTCAGTTCCCCTTCCCTCCCTACTCTTCCTAAAATAAAACCACCGTGGCATGCATCATCTCAGAAGGAAGTCATACAGCACTTGAGATATGTCTTTAAATACATTATCTTACACTTGCCCACACCAAATCTCATCTGTCACTTTTCTGCCCACTCGTACACACCCTTGTGGGATTCTGTAGCGTATCCCCATTGGCTTGACATTTCATTCCCTCAAAAAACTTAGTGCCATTTGCACATCCCCAGCTTTCACTGCGTAACTCCCTTTTCCAGATGATTTATTAACATTTCAAATGAGGCAGCCTCATCCTAACCACGGGACACTTCTGTTGTTCATTCTCCACCCAGATAAGTGCCCAGCAAGTTCTCCAAACTTCTACCCCTTCCTTACCCAGGCACAGATCCGCTGAGACGCCCTCCCGCCATGCCCCTGAGCCCATCGTAACCCTGAAGGAATCTGCCAGAAGGCTTCACTACCTGCTGAATTCCCCAAGGAATCTCTGTGCTCCAGGGCTTAGGGGTCCCACCCTTTGTTAGAGATGCATCCTGCTCTTCTTGCACAGTCAGGAGGTGAAACCCATTAGCCCAGGGGCCCTGAGTTCCTTCTAAGATTACTCACTGGGTGGGTGTTGTATTCCCACTTGATTCTGCTCATCCTCTGTGGACGGCACACCATCTCCCCTCAGACCTTACAATTTCAGTTCATACCAGCCCCACTCCCACGGCCCACTGCCCACACCTGCATCTTTGACTTGAGGGCCTTCTAGACTTACACATTCTGCCCAGGAAAGTACATAGGCCAGAAGGGCCAAGAAATTTATGCCCCTGGAGCAGCCCTCAAACAATGACTGATGGGCACTCGCCTTCCAGCACCCTCGCCCCGCAGGAGGGTGGGGTAGCACTGATGTGAATGTCTGTACTACCTCTGAGTTCCTCAGTGGGGCTGAGTTCCAGCTGCCCCTGTTATAACTAGCTTAATAACACATTTATTAGCTGGGTTCTTTTTCCCTTTTCATTTCCCCTACTCCCCTCCCAGGTTTTCAAAGTCCACCTCCCAAATCAACTGTGTGCCCTTGAACCTTTGTCTCAGGATCTCCTTCTGGGGCACTTAAACCAAGACCCTTGGCTGGTCAGCCCATGATAACCAAGTGACCTTGAGCCACAGCTTTCCTGATTTGCCCCGTGTTCTTCCAGGGCTTAAAGTCCAGACGTTGGGTGTACTCTACCTCAAGAGTTCTCTCCAGCTCTAGGGAGCAGCCTGGCCTTGTCCAAGACCTCAGGGGCACTGGGCCGGAGAATTCTCCTCCATGAGAGGGCATTTCTGAGCCTTGCTTTCGATGTTGGAGGAGTTTATCTTGTCACTAGCTGCATTGTCTGCTGATTTATCTCTGTCCAGGGGAGTGGGGCCCAGCTGTAGACAACAAACATATTGAGTAAATTTCTAATGAACTGATTACTCAGCTTAGCATTTTAACTGCAGCATTAAGCATCCTCTCACCCTCATAAACATGTTGAACTACTGAAGGGATTATGGCTTCCAGGCTGGCCACTCTGTCACTGGGAAAAATTAATCTCGAGATTTAATCAAAGTCAAAACCACAAACTGCAGTAGGGAAGGGGCTTTTTCTCTCCGTGATGCCCAGGAGAGGGTGGGACATTCATAGATTTCCGCGCTGACTTGGGAGCTACTTTGAGATGTCATCTTGTCCATTCTTCTATGTCTGGGTGTGCACAGACACATTGGTCTGATAGTTGGACATTTTATAGACATGACCTGCCTGAAAAATACCCCTTTTGTAGCTAGAGTAGTAAACCGAAGAGGAAGTAGGTTAATGATTTTTCTTTCTTACACAAGGTTGGAGTGTGATGACAAACATGAATGCAGAATTCTGTGAGTGCTCCACTTTGACCCTCAAATCCTTTTTTGGGGTCTCTTATAGTAGTCAAGGCTACGTTTGAACTCTCATTGCATCTTCTCAGAACTCTGTTATCTCTGTTGAACCCCATCAGCCTCTGTCTGATCAGGCTGAGGAGCAAGTGTGGATGGCAGAGCCCACCTGGGCAACTCTCACCTGGACATACTCTTCAATGCACGAGAGCTAGAGGGGCCTGTGAGGACTGCATCCCTCTGAGGGAAGGATTGGATATTGCATTTCGTGGCTCTGAGCTCATGGACTTAGCTCGGAGATGTTCCCGTACAGGCCTGGATGATGGGTGGTCAGCAGCTGAGAGCAATGGTCTGATATCTAATTCCTGAGGAATAGATCCCAGGGCTTGGAGTGAAGGAGCATGTGTGGCTCCAGGGAGCCAAGACCCTTGCCCCTCCAAGTATGCTCTTAGTGGGATCAGAGTCCAAGGAGCACAGAAGTACACCATCTAGGGCCCATCAGCCTCCCTGAACCAGGATCTGCTCTTTTCTGGGGTCCCCTGGGTGATTTGTGTGCACATTACGTGAGGGAGGCACCGGACTAGCCCTCTGGAGAAGCTGGCAGGAGGGATTGCTTTGGAGCTCAGTGGGTGGGGGCAGGATCCATTGGGGAGTCCTTGCTCCTTAGTTTGGGCCTGGATTAGACAGCTGAAAACTAGAGACTAGCCACCGATCACACAGCTTGGCAGAGGCCTCCAAAATGAGAGTGCTCAGGTGACCCTGTCTCCTGGATCAGCGCCACACTCCATCCTTGTCAGGGCCCACTGCCTGCTTTCTCATAAATCCTTCCTTCTGGAATGAAATTATTTCCTTTATGATGAGGAGGCAGTTGGTACTGTCTCATTGCTAAGCAGAGGTGGTAAGAGGGGCATAGCTAGGTCCCGACCCTCTGGAGCTGGCACAGGTACACAGAAAGCCCCTCAAGATCCCGTTGGTGAAGGTTTTGCCAAAGGAGATAGCAAATTCTGCCTGCTGTGCATGCTAAGACAGCCCGCACTCCTGGCAGGGAGAGGGGACAGAGGCGGCTATTTTCTCTGAGCCAAGAATGCTGACAGGCTCAAGAGGGAGGATGATGTGGCAGGCAGGAGACTGTGTGTGACCTTGAACTTGGAACCAAGGATGCTTTGAGGGATTCAGATGCTCCTCGGGGAGATTTGGGATATAATGTCAGAACCTGTCTCAAAGCCTAACTGAGACTTGAGGGTAAAGCGAGGGAAGGAAGTCCTGCTTCCGTCTGGAAGCTGCCTGGTAATCTTCCTTCCTCCCTCTCATACCCACATCATGGAATCACTGCTCCTCATTTCCTGCCACTTCTGAGCCTTGGTTTCCCTAGAGATAAAATGGGGACAGCAAGAGTAAGTTCGGCATAGGTGTGAAGTTATAATTAGATGGGCTGATTTGTGAAAAACTCCTCAAATAGAGGCTGGCACACAATAAGTGCTCAATAAATGGATCCGTTGCCATTGTTATTCTTGTACCCTCATTGGCTTCCCATCAGAGGTCAAGGCTGTCTCTTCTGCAGATCAAGCACCTCCCACCTCACCTTCCCCAAGAAGTTCTGTGACCCCGGGAAGCATGGGTGAACCCCAAGGTGGAAGCCATTAGGGTGCCACTAACTCTGCCAGTGCAATAGTGGGAAAGTCCAGGAAGCAGACAGAGCAGGGAGGGCAAAGAAACCCAGGTTCAAGGGGAGAGAAGATGGTAGAAGGGAGGATGGAAATGAAAAGCAGAGAGATGAGAAATGGCATCATTCTAACATCTACAGTGTAGCTGGTATTGACACGCGGTTTCTATTTTATGCCCCACAGCAACCCTTAAAGTAAGTGTTAGGCACCCATTTTGTGGATGAGGAAAGTGAGGTCTGAGAGGTAAAATAACTTGCCAGAGTCAGGCAGCGAGTAAGTGGCTGATGAGTTGTCACAGACTCTTTCTTCTCAACCACGCTGGTGCCTTCTGGGCTTTGGCGGAGGAAGTGAGAGCTCCAAGAACAGGGGAGAGGCCAAGGAAACAGAGGGACAGTGGCTGCAGCAGGGACAGGGAGCTGGCAGTGGAGTGGGCACAGCCCCTTAGGCGCCCTAATCATGTCCGGGAGTCCTTGGCAGGCCTGCACCACCCGGGAGCTCATTGCTGTCACTTATCTGCCTGTACTCTGAGTTCCTCTGAAGTCCTCCTCCGCCCCAGCCTGAGCCATCCCCAGGGAGCTGGCCTGGCCAGGAGGGGGAGGCGGGGCCCAGGGTGGAGCTGAGATGGGCAGGGCGAGGGCGGGGGTGTGCAGAAGGAGGGCGCAGTGGGGGAGGCTGCTGAGGCCGTGAAGGGAGCTGAGCACTGACTTCAGAGAAGCTAGCAGGTGTTGCCATGGCAACCACAGACTAGGGACATCTTTGAAAAAGAAAAAAGAAAAAGAAATAAAAGTTTGGCAGTTTTATTTGCTGTCTTTGTACCCCTTGCCAGAAGGAAAAGTAGAGATCTTGGGGAGTGCTGGAGATGGCTGGGCAGGCAGGTGGGGGTGTCAGGGCCAGGATTCCCCCAAGGGGAGGATGTGCTTTCACCCCTGAGGATGGTAGAGGCTCCTCCATGTGGTCCCCAGGGGCCTCCAGAACTTAGCGTCTTCTCCTGACTCTGGTCGATCCATCTGTGTTCCAGGACCTCTTTTGAGAACCTGGGACCTCTATGGGACTTGTCATCTGGGTCTGGTTCTATTCAGGTCCTGCCAAGTGACCAGCAGAGAAGCCCTCTTTAGACTTGGGCCCACCGGGAGGAGTGAGTTTCAGAAGCCAAGGTTTCCCATGTCCCATCCTCCCCACCCCTGCCTGACAGTAGCGCCTTTTCTACATGGCAACTGACACTAACACAAAGGGCAAAGGGATACAAGTGCCAGCCCCCATGTCACACTGCCTGGCTGCAGAACCCAGCATCCCTTCTAGCTGCTTGGGCAAGCTAGGTAACTGCTCTGTGCCTCAGTTGCCCCATTGTGAAATGAGCACAATAGCTAGATCCAGCTCACTGCGTTGCTGGAAGGATTAGATGAGTGAACATATGTAAAACACTTAGAACAGCATCATTGCTTGGTTTGGCCTGGTGCTGTAGCATTTCAGCAATCTTCCACTTTAGGGCTGTGAAACTGAGGCTTTGGATGACAGGACTGTGGGACTGAGTCTTCACCCCTCATCTCCTGGCCCCAGGCACAGGAACCTCTCAGATCTGAACACGGCCCTTCTGCTACCCTAACCTCACCCAGGGAGCCTTCAGCACAGTCACTGGGCAACTGGAAGGGACAGGTGAGCCCTATCCTTAGGTTTGCCTTTGTGGACTATTCCCTGGGCTTACATGTACACCAGACTCCCAGGGTCTCAGTTTCTCAAAGGTGCTTTCCATCCCCATCAAAAAAAATAAGCAAATTCAAAGCAAACTGATTTTGATCCCCGAGAGAGGATCTATCGGTATTGATGAAACTCTGAACCAGGGACCGCTTTTCAGTAAATGGTTTTCTTTTCTTTTCTTTTCTTTCTTTTTTTTTTTTTTTTTGAGACAGAGTCTTTTTCTGCTGCCCAGGCTGGAGGGCAGTGGCACAATCTCGGTTCACTGCAACCTCTGCCTCCTGGGTTCAAGTGATTCTCCTGCCTCAGCCTCCCGAGTAGCTGAGATTACAGGCATGAGCCACCACACCTGGCTAATTTTGTATTTTTTGTAGAGATGAGGTTTTACCATGTTGATCAGGCTGGTCTCGAATTCCTGACCTCAGGTGATCCTGCAGCCTCGGCCTCCCAAAATGCTGGGATTATAGGCATGAGACACTGCACCCAGCCCAATAAATGCTTTTCTTCCTTCAAAACTAAATCCCTCAGAAGATTTATGTTGCCGAACAGACCCAGATGCTTGTCAGGGGCCCATCAGCAATTGGTGACTCCCTCAAATTAGCATGGCACTTGCAATTAATATATAAGCATTCTAGAGAGATTCTCTGTGGATGTTTAGTCCGGATTTTTCTAAGCCTCTTCCCTCCAGACATAGAGGTGACATTATTTTAGACTCCATCTTAGCTACTATGAATTTCAGAATCATTAGGTTTTGCAGTTAAGTGCCCAGTCAGCAGTCTGATATTCCTTTAAGTCACAAATAATAGCTACCATTTAATGAGTGCTTGTATTCCACCTGGTCCCATATGAGACATGGTGACATGTGACATCGATAAGTCCTAATCATAACCCTCCCTTCAGGCTAGGGATTTATTCTTATTTCCAGGGGAGGCATGTGGGACCCGGAGAAATAAGAGACTCATTTAAAGCCACACAGCAAGCAGGGCAAGGAGTCAGGATTCAAATCTAAGACTGCCCAGCTCCAAAGCATAATCCCTGATGTACATGGTGGTTAAGAGTCTGAACTCGCCTAGGTACGGTGGCTCATACCTGTAATCCCAGCACTTTGGGAGGCCGAAGCAGGAGGATTGCTTGAACCCAGGAGGTTGTGACCAGCCTGGGCAAGATAGTGAGACCCCCATCTCTACAAAAATTTTAAAAATAGCCAGTGTTGTGGCACATGCTCTTAGTCCCAGCTGCTTCAGAGGCTGAGGTGGGAGGATCACCTGAGCCCAGGGAGGTCGAGGCTGCAGTGAGCCATGGTAGTGCCAGTGCCCTCCAGTCTGAGTGAAAGAGCAAAACCCCATCTCAAAAAAGAAAAGAAAAGAAAGAAAAAAGAAAAAGAGCCTGAACTGAACTCCTGGCCAGACAAGTGGAACCAAATCCCAGCTTCATCAATATCTAGCCATGTAAATGGAGCCATCTGGCCTCCGTTTCCTCATCTGAGAAACAGGGATAATACTACTCACCCAGTGCTGTATAAAGAGTAAATAAGTTAATATATGCAAAGTTCTTAGAAGAAAGCCTGGTATACAGCAAGCATTAAATCAGTGTTTACTTTTATCCTTTCTACTAGGCCATAAGGATTTTGTGTAAAGACATGGAAAGGGGAAGTAGATTCGTGTCTGCATTCAGACATCAATTCTCAGGAATCCTTGACATTTTCCTAGAAGTAGGCCTTAGAAAAAATTAACAGGCTTTAAGCCAAAATTATTTTTTCCAAACTTATTTCACAGCAGCACAGACTCTTAGGGCTGGCAGGGCCTTGTGTGCTGGAGAGAAGGAGGAATGTGGCCCAGGCTCCACCCTCGCATGGTCTTCAAATCCCCATGGAGCCTCGTAGGTGGGCTCTGTGGTGATGATGAGGAACCAGTGGACCCGAGCCCCAGGTCAGTCCTGCCACGAACTGACTGGATTCCTGCTGAGTCTCAGCTTATCTAGAAGTTGAGGATCTTCCTTCATGTTGTTTTAGCAAAACACACTCAGGAGTATGCTTCTCCCAGGAAAAGGGATCACAGCAGGAAAGAGACAGGAGGGAGGCTCCTAGAAATTTTAGGAAGTGAGACCTAGAAGGGATCTTAGAAAGTTACTTAGTGGTCACTTAGCAGAAGTAGCTTAGCAGCCCCCCATTTTACTGATAAGGAAACTGAGGCCCCAGTGAGGGAAAGAGACTTGTCTAGTGTCAGAGCTGGCACTAAAACCCTTGTGCCTTGTCTTGTAGGCCCAGTGCCCATGGCACTGCAGCCACTGTCAGCTCAGGAGTGGGAAGCCCTCTTCTGAGCGGTGGTTGCTATGACTCGGCTGGAGGACAGGGAATCTCCCCAAGTGTGCTTTGGCAAGAGGTTGGGAGAGACCTCGCTTCTATTAATTGTGATGAAGATGATGGTGAGAGCTGTAATTTATTGACTGCTGGGTACCAAACATTCTAAGAGCTTAATATTCACTTAAACTTCTGAGGTAGGAACCATTATCATCTCCCTTTGCAATGAGAAAACTGAGGCACAGAGAAGTGAAGCAAATGCCTAAGGCTTTCTATCTGGTATGTGTGGGAGCTTGGTTTTAAGCCAGACAAAATTTCAGAACCTGCGCCTCAACTATTTGCCTATACCGACTCCTCGGAGTATAATTTTGTACATTTCCAGTCCCTAGAAGCCCAGAGAAAGGAGTGGTGCTAAACTAAATTCAGTTTGACTTCTTTAGTTTATTTGTTGAAACCTACCATGTGATCAGCTGGATAGCCAAAACCACTAGCTGGTTCCAGATTAAATGTATCAATAGAAAATGTATTTCAGAATGTGACCTCACACTCTACATGTATGTGCATGTGTGAACACACACACACAGGCACACGCACACAGGTGCATATCGGAAAGGACCGAGAGCATGGTCAGACAGGACGGAAACCAAATTCAGGACGCCAGAGTACCTAGCTCAAGCCCTGGTTCAGCTACTGAGGTGCTCAGCAGGTTAATTCGCCTGCTCCGTGAGGGATGGGCTGTCTACACCATTCACCCTTGGATCTCCAGTTGCTCTCACTCCATCAGTGAATGGATTATTTCCTCACCGCTGCTTTCCAGCTGTGTAACTGTGGGCAAGTTGCTCAACCTCACTGTTCCTCAGTTTCCCCCATGTGTAATAAGGATACTAATTGTACTTACTCACGGGGCTATTGCAAGGATTAAATGAACGTATAAGGGACTTAGAGCTTGGCACAGAGTAAATATGTACAAATGTTAACCGTGGTGGTGGTGATAATAGTGGCAATTAATATTATTAGTGCTTTTTGTCAATTTGTAATTTGTAAAATGGGCCAATAATAGCATTGGTCTCCTAGGGTTATTCTGAGGACCAAATAAGATGATAGCACAGAGTATGGGCTCAGACCCCAACTCAGGGGTGGAGACAGGAAGAGGAAGCATGTACAGGGCAGCAGGGCACACAGCCACTCCATCTGAGAGGAAGAAGATGGCAGCAGGGGTGCGCCCTGGCATAGCAGGGGACAGGACGTTACATACCCTGGTGCCGGCTTATCCCTGTGGCTTCCTGCCCTGATGCTGCCACTTTGCACATGTGATTCAATCAACTGTCTCTTTAATTGTGACACGGAGGAGAAACCACAAACAGGTTTACCATATTCACGGTTTGCTGCGTCTGTGTTACATCCGGTGTGCATGTAAACAACATCTTGTGGCATTGTCTGATAAATTAAACATCTCTCCTTCCTGGGCTTGGAGAGGAACGTCGGGTCTCTAAAGAGCGGCACGGATGACTCACCACCATGGTGCTAAAGAGCTTTGCCTGCAGCTCTTTCAGCAAAATGCTCTGGAAGGAGCAGGGAGGGGAGAGCGCGCCTCCAGCTGGGGTCTCTTTCCTAGGAGGAGACAACCGGGAGAGGATGTGCCCAAAGCTGGCTGCTTAGCTGAGGCCACCAGGGAGTTGTTACTGAGGGAAATGGAGCTAACTCTCACCTGTTCCTGTAGTGCCTGCTGGGAAGGCCAGTGATGTGCTGGGAAAACGTGCCATTCTGGAGCCTCATTTGACCCCTGCCCCAGCCCACCACCAAATCTTTATTGAAATAACCTGATTTATAACTCACTGTGGCCATCCACTGGCTGTATGACCTTGTGAAAGGCACCTAACCTCTCTGGGTTTTGGTTTTCTCATGGGACCACAGACAACGTAGACAACCTTGTTGAAGGCAGGCAGCCAGGTCCCACCATCCCTTGAGATCCCCATCAGTTCTAGGAGCCATGACCTCTTCCCAACCAGCCTTCGAGGAGAGCCCTTGACTCGGGAGATGAGCCAGATGAGCCAAAACTAAAACATCATGAGAACAAAAGGCAGACACTTTTAATTAGAAAACCACCACCAACATTAGTTACTTGCACCCCTCTGATCATCAGACTCACCTGAAGAGCCTTTTAAAAAATACCCAAAATACTCACTCTGGGTCCCCTTCCCAGAAATCCCGATGTAATTGATCTGCGGGAAGCCAGACACTGAATTTTGTAAAAGCTCCTTGTAAGTCTAATGTGTGGTTGGGATTGGAGACTGCTGACCTAAATAATCCATTTCCTGATCATCAAGAGTCGAAGGTGAGTTTAATTAAAGGAGAAGGTGGGAAGAGACTCTGGGGAACTAGGTGTCTAGGCTACTTTGTAGCAGGCCTGAGATATTCCTTGGGGTCCAGCCCAGGCAGGCTGGAAATAGGATGCCACTCCTGATTCTGCTTGCCAGTGAGTGTGAGCTGGACTGGGGCAGAAGATGTCCATCGGGACACCAACATCTGAGTCCTGTCCTGGGCTGTGGGTCAGGCCTGCTCTCAGGATTGCCCCAGTGTGGTGGCGAAATGGCCAAGGAAAGTGATGATGAGAGGAAGGCATTGTATCCTCTTCCCATGGAGCCTGTGCTGGGAACTAAGGGGAGCGGGCAAGTAGAGAGATGAACTCTGTCTGGAAAGTTATAAAGGAGGGCTTCTAGAGACCAGGAGTGTTGAGCCGAGGCTTTGAAGGGTGTGTACAAGTTTGCCAGGTGGAAAGCAGGGAATGGGAAAGAGCAAGTTTGACCTAGGGGCTACCCCTGCTAACTCAGCACCTATGGGGTTCCCCATGTGCCCCGTTCTGCACCAGGCTTTGCTGGAAGTACAGGTGGGTGGTGTTGCATACACCAAAGGAGAACGTGGGCCCTGCCTTTCTTACAGTGAGGCTGGGGAGACACTGGTTCAAAGAGAATTCAAGATGGTTCCATACAAAGAGAATTTCTAGTGGCCGTTCCTAATACATCTGTGTTATCAAAGAAGGTTTCTTGGAGGAGATAAGTCTGGAGAAACATAGAGGCAGACAGGAGGCAGGCACCATCCCAGAGAACTTCAGTAAATGTGGGGAGGGGAAAAAGGCCTACATACTTTATAATGTAGGCCCCAAGTGTAGGTGGGGCACAGAAGGCCCAATCTGACTAAGTCACAGGGAGGTGGCATGGGCTGAACGGCATCAGGCCAGGCTGGGGCCCAGCAGGAAGGGGCTTCCTAGACCATGCTGGGCCCATCAGACACAATCTAGCCTGGACTACATTCATCCTTATACCAATGCAACCATAACATACAGCTTTTAATATATATTTTACAGAGGAAAGAAACTACCCGAAAGTCACACTACCACTCTAGGGCAAAACACTTGGGTGGGATTCTAAATCCCTGGATACTCTTTCAGGCCCTGCCTTTAATTAGCTGTGCATCCTTGGGCAATTCACCCATCCTCTTTGAAGCTTAGTTTGCCCTTCTGTAACCTGGGAAGGGTAGACCCATCTCACAGGCAGCACATCCCAGGAGCACCGCTGGCCTGGACTACATCAAGCAGGGTGCCCCTGGAATTGTACAACAAGGTGGAATGGCCAAGAGTGAGAGGTCGACAGAGTAGGAAACATGAAATTGCTTTAAAAGCAGCTGTGAGAAGAGCTTAGTTTTAGGGGAAGGGATCAGGGCTCCCTTCCTCAGCCTCATCATCTCTATTCCATGTACTTCATAACGTATCTTTCCACTGAAACAAAAACAACTTCTCAGTTTCCAGTACTGATGGCACAACCTATAGAAATTGTCTGTGTACCCCTTAAGCACACATCTCATGACACCCCACCAGCCCCTGAGGCCTGGGACCTCGTTTTGCCCTCCCCACACCTTCCTTGCCTGCACTTACACAGCTTAGCATCATACAGACCGTGCTTGTCTCTAATACGGAGTGGAATCCCTCCCAGGCCATCCCCCAAGTCCCTCCTTTTCCATTTTTCCTCCAGGGGCCCTACTGGGCTCACATCCTTGTCTCTCTTCCCTGCGATGCTCTCAAGGTCTGGCTGCCATCTCCAAGCAGAACTGCTACATCGATTGTCCTTTGTTGCACTTTAGTTGGTCAAGCACATAGGCTCAGTGCTAGTGCCCAGCCTGCAGCTGGCTTGCCATGGAGCAAGGGTCTCCTGCCCCATCCCAGAGAATTTGGGGCCATACTGACCCCTGGAGGCTCCTCCTGCACATATGGGGTGCACTGTGGCTGCTTGCCCATGAAGCCCCAGTCTCCAACAACCGTGAGAGTGAGTGTGGCTGGGGCTGTCTCTTCAGGACCAGCCTTGGGATGGTTGAGGTCATTGTCCTTGAAGACCCAGAAGAGCACAGGGTCTTCTAGCATCATTTTCTTGTTTTAAGAAACAGAAGCTGGAACCAAAAGAGTATTTGTGATGGAATAGTGACCTCCAAACGATAATTTCACTTGGAACCTTAGAATATGACCTTATTTGGAATAAGGATCTCAAAATGAAATCATTATGGGCCGGGCACAGTGGCTTACAACTGTAATCCCAGCACTTTGGGAGGCCGAGGCAGGAGGATTGCTTGGGGTCAGGAGTTCAAGACCAGCCTGGTCAACATGGTGAAACCTTGTTTCTACTGAAAATACAAAAATTAGCCAGGTGTGGTGGCACACCCGTGTGATCCCAGCTACTTGGGAGGCTGAGGTAGGAGAATCACTTGAACCCGGGAGGCGGAGGTTGCAGATTGCAGTGAGCCGAGATCACGCCACCGCACTCCAGTCTGGGTGACAGAGTGAGACTCCATATCAAAAAAAAAAAAAAAAAAAATTGTGGATTAAAGTAGGCCCTAAATCCAATGCTAGTGTCCTTATAACAGACAAAAAAAGGAGAAGAGACAGGCACAGAAAAGACAGCCATGTAAAGACAGAGGCAGAGGCTAAAGTGATCCAGCTACAGCCAAGGAGCGCCCAGGATTTAAAGGAGCCTCTAGAAGCTGGAAGAGGGAAGGAAGCAATCTTCTCTAGAGCCTCCTGAGAGAACATGGCCCTGATGACACCTTCATTTCAGAATTCTGGCCTCCAGACTATGAGAGGGTAAATCTCTGTTGTTTTAATCCACTCAGTGTGTGGCCATTTGTTATGGAAGCACCAGGAAACAAATACACAAGGCTCTTGACTTACCTGAGAAGGTGCCCAGGTTTCCCCCACTATACCTATTAGACCCTGTGGGCCTGCCTGAAAGCCCCCTATCTAAAAAAACGACGACCCTAAGACCATTTTGCGTGACTGTGTTCCTGCCATGTGCCAGGGACACCTGGGTGTTTGAATCCCGGTGAGTGAGGAGGCATGTGTGCGAGGTAGTGTGCAATAGTGGTTAAGGGCATGGTGGGTCCAGGTGGCCAGTTTCTAGTTATGTATCCCTGGGCAGGTGATGTAACCACTCTGCCTCAGTTTCCTCACTGGTAAAATAGGGATGATATGTTCTCATTCATAAGTGGGAGTTGAACAATGAGAACACGTGGATACAGGGACAGGAACATCATACACCGAGGCCTGGTGGGGGTTGTGAGGCAAGGGGAGGGAGAGCATGAGGACAAATACCTAATGCATGTGGGGCTTAAATTGATAGATGCAGCAAACCATGGCACATGTATACCCGTGTAACAAACCTGCACGTTCTGCACATGTATCCCAGAACTTAAATAAAAAACAAAATAGGGATGATAATAGTAATGCCCACCTTCTGGGGTGTTGTGAGGGATTAATGAATTAGTATCTATAGCACCCTGGGAAGTGTGGGCCATGACCATTTCCCCCAATGACTGGGGGTGGAAACAGAGGCCTGGGGGGCTATGTCACATCCCCAACATGGCTAGAAGATGGCTGGGCTGGAGTTTGAACCTAGGTTTTCTTAACTTCGAAGCAGAGGCACTTTCTAGTCTGACACACGCTGTCTCCTTTTCGGGAGCTTCCTGGAGACATGACATTTAAGCTGGGAGGAGGCAGGATGCTACCTGAGACGCTCCACAGGCAGTCTGGCCGAGGCGTGGCAGCTGGGAGCTGCTTGTCAGTTTATAACCATCCCTCCTGGCTGCCACCCAGTAGAGAGTGGGGCCCTGGAGTTTGGGGCCCAGAAGATCACCTATCTTGGGGAGCAAGAACGTAAGAGGAGGGATCTGGAGGCGTGGGAGAAGAGATGAGAGCTGGATCCCAAGAGGCAGGGAGGAGGTAGGTGTATGTTTTGTGTCCCCTGTTCCAGCATCTCGCCCAATAAGACCCATTTATGAAACAGCCAGAGAAACAGGTGCTTCAGGAGCTCCTGACGGATGCAGCCCCGAGCGAATGAAGGGTGTGAACACCAGGGTGGGAGAGACAGAGACGGGAGGTTCCAAGCCAAGGAGAATCACACTTACTGAAAGTTCAGAGCCAATGAAATGCAGTTTAGGGAATGACATGGTTCCTATCTGTCAGCCTGCCAAGGTGCCTGAAAGGGGAGGCAGCAGGTGCAGGCAGGAGAGAGGCCTGAGGAAAAAGGATATCAGCATGTCAAATGCTGCTCAGAGTCAGGTCACATCCAGGGCTCCCATAGGATCTCCCTGGAAGCATAGGATGCAGCTTCTGAAGTGGCTTGAGCCACACCAGCATCAGGAGGAGGAAGTGCACAAATGCAGCTCGGCTTACGCGGGGCGAATCTGAATGCTTGCGAGTAGCGAGGGGTACCCCACAGGCTGCTCCCAAAGGTCATTTGGCATGACGCCCAGGAAGGCTTATTAGGCTGAAAATGCCCTTAGCGGCTTCTCTGCTCTCTGCACTCCTAAATCCTCCCACTTCTCCTGAGTTGCTGCTGTGGCCAACAGCAGAGGGTCTTCAGATGCCAACTCAGCCTGCAGAAAAGTGAGAAGTTCAGGCAAGCAGTGAAAAGTGTTGCGAGAATAAATATGCAGACTCCTGGTTTTTTCAAAGCCCCACCTGCTGTGGGTTTTGATGGAATCGACCAATTGTCTTGACCTGGAAACACCTATCCAGCTCTGGGGAGGAAGCCAAACAAGAGAAACTGCAGGGGCTGGAGGGAAGGTGGAGGGAAGATGAGGAGCAGAGACAGAGGGAGGGGACAGTGCGGGGGTTGATGGGGGAAGAATTCAAGTTTTCTATAAGTACAACCTGATTGTCTTTACTTCCGTGCACACACTGGGGAGCTTGTGTTTAGCACCCTGCAAGTGGGGTTGGGGCATCTATTTATTATTGGGTAATGCAAGTCATTGGGTCCCTGTGACTGGGCCCTCCAGCATTTGGGATACCTGGGGCATGAGGTTCACTAAATACGTGTGAATAAATAGGCCCTCACTGCTTCTGAGCACTCAGGCACCCTCTCAAGGCACTTGCTTTGCAGTGTTGGGGTCCCCTGCTTACCCTCTTCCTTCAGGGAACTATATGTCTGGCTGTGGGTGTGTGGCAAGTCATTCCAGAGAAGGCGCCTCTCTTAGTGTAATACAAAGTGAAATCCTTCCTGGCTGATCTGGAGGATGGATACTGGTCTGAGTGGCCTTTCTGGTTGTGCAACCAGAATGAGCAAGTACTTGCAGTATTAACTCATTCCATCCTCACTGCAACCCTTTGAAGGTGGCACTGCCATTGTCATCCTTTTAATACAGTATTGGAGCTGGGGGTGGCTGCAGTGAGTTACCCCAGGTAGCTCCACTCCTCAAGAGCAGAGCAGGGATTTGAACCCGAGCCAGCTGGCTCTAGGGTTGAACGCTCAGCAGCATGCCACACCACCTCTCCCAGGGCAGCTCAGTGTGTACTGGGAAGAGATTTCAGCAGTCGATGTGACACTTTGCAGAGCTTCCCATGGCATGACAATATGACAGCATCCCTGAACGGTGGCAGCCTAGCCTTCGCTTGAACACATGCAGTGACAGCCTACTCATTACTTTGCCAGGACACCAGAGCCATCCATCTTCCTATGGTTTGGATTTTGGGAAAAATCATTTGGAAGTTGAGCCCCTGTACCTTCTGCCCTGGCTTTAGTTCTAGAGCCACTGAGAAGAGCCCCATCTGCTTTTCCAGACACTCTCAGATAGCTGCACATCACCCTCCTCTGTACTCCTGCCTGCAGCCTTGGATTGAACAAGCTTGTGGGCCCCTGGCCCCCTTAGCCCTTTTTCTTTCTCAGCCACTGTCCCCCAGCCCCTCACCTGTCAGGCTCAGACCAGCTGGACACAACCTGATGTACCAACTTCCTTCTCAGCCTGCTGTCCCCAGGGTTGGGTGGGGTATTCCAGGTGTGACCCTGCCACTCCTGGTCCTTGCAGTCCTCTGTAGGATGAGGGATTAACTCAGGGGGCTCTGACATTCCAGGCATCTGTGGTGCAGCCACCCACCCCCTGTCCTGACCCTGTCTCTTATGCTCCATCCCCACCCCTGGTGTTCCCCTGGAGGTGCGCCCAGGCCCAGCAGTTGCCTGTGTTGGAGGTGAATAGCAAGGACAGCAGCAGGTAATGCAGGGGCTGAGGCAAGGAGAAGCCAGGTGTGCTGAACCTGAAGCCTGGGATGAGAAGGGCTCACCACTGGCTACTCTGCCTTCACAGTTCCTCTCTTTCCATTGGGGAATTCCTCTGAGAGAAGCACACAGCTTCTTCTTTTTTTTTTTTTTTTTTTTTTTTTTGAGATGGAGTGTTGCTCTGTCGCCAGGCTGGAGTGCAGTGGCACGATCTCGGCTAACTGCAAGCTCCAGCTCCTGCGTTCAAGCGATTCTCCTGCCTCAGCCTCCTAAGTAGCTGGGACTACAGGTGCACGCCACTATGCCCAGCTAATTTTTGTATTTTTAGTTGAGAAGGGGTTTCACCATGTTGGCCAAAATGGTCTTGATCTCCTGACCTCATGATCTGCCCACTTTGGCCTCCCAAAGTGCTGGGATTACAGGCGTGAGCCACTGCACCCAGCCACACAGCCTCTTAAATTGTTAATTAAATGGAAAAACACTTGGCTCCATTTCTCTGTGGTTTCTGTTACCTGAGCCGGTGTGGAAGGAGGGGGCATTGTGTTTTCTTAGATGCACCCAGGCCATGACTGCCTGTTTCCCCAGCCCACATGCCTTGGGGAGCCATGTTGGCTTGGCAGGTGGTGTTCTGCAGGCAGGATGAGATGTGTGGCAGGTGAAAAACTGAGGCCCAGACATGTGCTTTAGGCACCCAGGGGCCCAGGATCACCCAATGTGATGTTCTAGAAAGACAAATCCGCCAGTGGGAATTCAAAAGGAAGGGACTGGCTCCAGGTTACAAGTCTGTCCCTCTGCTCCAAAGTGGACACTGTGGCTGGTGAGGACCCAGCTGTGGGTAGATGACTAACTCCCAGGATTAACTACAGAGATGAGTAAAGTGATGGTTTGCAAGGTGCATGCAGGGTGGAGGGATGTCCTGGTGCAACTCCTGGGTGGGACAAGGTAGGAGTAGCACCATTTTTAAGGCTATCAGGGTAAGGGAGGGGATGTCACCTCCTCTGATTTAGGTCTTGGCTCTAGCTCAGAGCCTGCTGCAGTATCTGCAGGCTGAGTGCAGCCTCCAAGGACACAGGCAGCTGGGCCTGCCCCAGACAGGATCTGGAGAAAGCCCTCCCTTCAGTTCACCAAGTGATAGAAAGAACAGTAGGGACCTAGGAAGGAGGACTAATGGGACGGGGAAAGGGCCTCATTTTTGAAACACACTCATCATCATCATCATCATCATCATCATCATCATCATCTCATTCAACTTTCCAAATACTGAGATAAGTGTATTACTTTGCTAGGTCTACCAAAACAAGAACAGGTGGCTTAAACAATAGAAATTTATTTTCTCACTATTCTAGATGTTACGAGTCCAGATCAAGGAGTCAGCAGGGTTGGCTTCTTTTGAGGCCTCTCCTCTTGGCTTGTAGGTGGCCATCTTCTCCCTCTGTCTTCTCATGATCTTTCCTATGTGTGTGTCTGTGTCCACACTTTTACTTCTTATAAGAATACCAGGCATATTGGATTAGGGCCCCATATATATGACTTCATTTTACCGTAATTATTTCTTCAAGAATCTTATCTCCAAATACAGTTATATTTCTCAGGCACTTGGACTTGGGATTTCAACGTACTTATGAATTTTGGCCATATTCATCCTATAACAATAAGTAAAGCACACGTTGTCCTCACTTTACAGCTAAAAAATTAAGGCAGGGACAGAAGTGGCTTGTCTGGGGTGACTTGCATAGGGATGAAGAAGCATAAGTGGATTTACCTCTAAATCTCATGCTAGGTCCAGCCCAGGACCCTGTGTCTTTGTCCTCTGGCAGGAGCAATCTTGGTAGACTCTTGAGTGGGGGCCTCTCCTTTCTGCCTATATCACCTCATGATGGAAACCCCTGCTTATACTAGACATTATTGGATGCCAATGGCTGTCTTTCAGGTGGGTGTCCTTGCTCTACCTGTAACATCAGGGGCTCTTTAAAAATGCGACTGAGACTCTTCCCTCCAATGAAGGGCTCCCTGGGACCGAACTTCATTTCCCCATCTGGAACCTCCCCTAAAAGAGTGACAAATTGCAGAAAGATGGCCTGGCAACATCTGGGTGACCTTTGCTTAACACATTTATAGGTTCTCCTGATTTTCCCTCCCTTTATCTTTGCTGCCTGCTCCTTGGGGTGATCTGGTCGTCTTGTCTCAAGGTCATAAAATATCCAAACACCAGATGGGAATGGACCTGCAAAGGTCATCCCATTTATTACATCTCCTGTATTCTCTTGCAGAGAATTATCCCATGATCTCAGACCCCAAAGAAGTGCTCGGTGGCTAATGAGAAAGACAGTTGGTAGCTGACAGCCTCAAGTCTTCCCTTGCTGTACCACTTTCTCTTTCTCGCCATATTCTAAGTAAGCCCTGTTAGACTGTAGGGCCTTAAGAGGATTGCCTTTTGTCACCACTACTGCTTGTTCTGCCAGTTACCATCTCCACCCCTACAACCTTTTCTTTTCCAGGTTAAAGCTTCCCTTCCCCTCCAGGAACCTACCTGAGGGCTGCAGGGGCAAGTTAGAGGTCACTGCTGTTCTTCTCTGGGTGGACAGTGTGAGCCCACTGCTGCTCCACCTCTGTTCCATCCCATCCTGCCCTCCTCACTCCTGGTATTGGGGGGCATCTCTCCAGTCTCCAAATTCCCAGAAATTTGATCCTCTTGGGAACATCCTATGATGTTTGAGGATCCTGAAGCTGTCAGGTATCAGATCTGAGTCAAATCCTACATGGGTCAGGAGAGCCCAGGTTTTTGTGGTCAAATATCTCCCTGGTTCCTCTAATTAATTAATATCTTATGTTGGATTTTCCCAGAAGTAAACCAAGTCAGGATCTGAGAGTAAGTAGTTTATCTGGGGGTGACTTCAAGAGGCATTGATAGAGAAGTAGGGAAGTGAGAGCAGGAAGGGCAAGAAGCCAATATAGGGCTGCTCATAAGCAAGTCACTGATTTGAACACCTGAGACTCAGGTTTCCTGGAGACTTCCAGGGGTGCATTAGTTTCCTGTTGCTTCTGTAACAAGTTATCACAAAATTGATAGCTTAAAATAACAAATATATGATTCTACAGTTCTGTAGTTCAGAAGTTCAAAATGGGTCTCATTAACTAAAATCAAGGTACTGACAGAGCTACATTCCTTTCAGGGGGCTCTAGGGTAGAATCTGTTTCCTTGCTCTTTCCAGCTTCTAGAGGCTGCCCATACTCCTTAGCTTATGGCCCCATCCCTCAAAGCCAGAAACAGTGGGTCTAGTTCTTCTCACCTCCTTCCCTCTTTCATATTTAAGGACCCTATTGATTACATTGGATGCACCCAGGATAATCCAGCATAACATTTACTTTACAGTCTGCTGATTAACAACTTTAATTATATCTGCAACCTTAATTCCTCATTGTCACGTAACCTCACATATTCATAGGCTCTAGGGATGAGGATGTAGACATCTATAAAGGGCCATTATTCTGCCTACCACAAGAAAATGTGTAGATTACCTCTGAGAGTCGTCCTACCCAAAGAGTGAGAAGGCTGGGTTGCTTATTCACCAGCTCCCATCCGAGATTGGTTTGGAGTAGGGGGTGAGTAACCCTTCTGCATTTCTGACCTGTTTTCCATAGCCTACTGACTCTTGTGGCCACAGAAGGCAGAGTCACATGTGCTTGGGGCAGGAAGCACTCAGAATGCATGGGAATGGTGGGCATTGAGGGGTGTGGGTAAGACACCCAACAGAGTCTGTTTGTCTTAGTCCGTTTGTGCTGCCATCACAGAATACCTGAGAGTGGATAATTTATAAGGAACAGAGATTTATCTCTTACAGTTCTGGAGGCTGAGAAGCCCAAGGTCAAGGGGCTTGCATCTCACAAGGGCCTTCTTGCTGCATCATCCCACGGCAGAAGTGGGGAGGGGAATGGACAAACTCATTCTTTTATCAGGAACCTGCTCCCACCATAACAGCATCAATTCATCATAACCTAATCACCTTAAAGTTCCCAACTCTCAACATTGTTGCATTGATGATTAAGTTTCCAACACAGGAACTTTGAGGCGTACATGCAAACCACAGCACTCCTTTAACTAACTCATCTATTGATTCATCAGAAATATGAATGGTTAGGCCATGTTTTTTACCAGATCCTAGTGAGAAAACGATGAAAAACACACCAGTCCTTGCTTTGGAGGGTTTCACAGTCTAGTGGAAAGAATAGACCCATATGAAATCATTATAATGCAGTGTGGTAAGGGTAGTGATAGGAACCTGAGCTGCGCATTGGTGGAACACAGTCTAGAATAGGGATAAGAGACAGATCAGAAACGACATACTGCAGCGTAAAGTCTGAGTTAACACTGAAGGACATTAGGAATTGGCCAGATAAAGGCAGGTCATTGTTCAAGGTGGAAAGGAGGCATGAGAAAATACACATGGATAAGAAATGGTGTGATTGCATGAGCCCAGGAGTTCAAGACCAGCCTGGGCAACATGGTGAAGCCCTGTTTCTGCAAAAAAAAATGCAAACATTTAGCTGGGCATGGTGGTGCATGCCTGTAGTCTCAGCTACTTGTGAAGCTGAAGTGGGAGGATCTCTTGAGCCCAAGAGGTTGAGGCTGCAGTGAGCTGTGATCGTGCCACTGCACTCCAGCCTCAGCGACAGGGTGAGACCCTGCCTCAAAAAAAAATAATAAAATAAAATAAAATAATAAAGAAAAGAAAGAAATAGTATGATGCATGCAGGGAAATGCAGGTAACATAGAGTGAAGTATCCCTGCTTGCTTAAAACACTGGGCAGAGAAGGATAGAGATTCTGCTAGAGAGTTGAGCAGGAATGTGGTTGTGGGACACTAGCACCCATTGGAAGATGTTCAAACACCATCTTGGAGCAAATGGGAAACCCTTGAGGTTTTGAGCCAGGAGAGAATGTAGCCAGAGTAGTATCATTGTTAGGTCGCTCTGTCCACAGAGTGGAAAATGGATGTAAAATACTGAGAGTAGGAGCAGGGGAGATTAGTCAGGAGCTATTGCAGCAGTCCAGGGAAGAGATAAAGAGCTTCCAAATTAGCATTCTGGTTGCAGAGGTAGAGAGATATCCAAGGGCAGCTCTGTTTGTAGATAAAATACTATTATATCACTTAGAACAAGGTATGACTTTGAATGACAGAAAATCCAAACTGGACAATAGAAGTTTATTTTCCTCTTATATAAAACTCTAGCTAGGTGGTCCAAGCTCCTTGCACCTTATTGCCCTGCATGTCTTTCACTCCCAAATCCACCTTATGGTTCAAGATGACCACTGCAACTCCATCTGTCACATTCACATTCCAGCCAGCAGGAAGGAGATGAGGGAAGAGCTCAACCCTTCCTTTAAGGACACTTCCTAGAAGTTGTCTATACCTTTACCACTTACACTTCATTCGCCAGAACTTGGCCACATGGCTACACCTAGTTGCAAAGGAGACTGGGAAATAATGTCTTTTTTCTGGAAGCCATCTTCCCAACCACAGTTCTATTACTACACAAGGGTACATTGGGCCCTGGAAGCAACTGGTCCTTAGAAGGTAACAATAGACGTGTGCGCTGTGGCCAGACTGACCTGGCTTCCACTCTTTGTTACCTTGGGTACCTTCTGTGAGCCTTGGTGCCTTCATCTGTAAATGGAGATGTAGGATTATTGTGAAGATTTGACAAGATGATAGACAAAAAAAGTTTTTATAAACTGCAAAGTGCTGTCACTCATGAGATATCATCACTGTGGTTGTATTCATTGTAGCCCCATTGATAAACCAAGATTGCTTTACAAGTACTGAATGAGAGATACAGATTTAGATGCCTCTAGGTCAGTAAAAATTCTTGGAATAAGGGAGGGAAAGAGTGAGGCAGGAGCAGGCTTTCTCCTAGACAGAGAGGACTTAGGGAAGGGAGGCTATGAATCATGTACTGAGGGGAGCTGCAGGGGTTTCCTGGAATGGAGTCCATGTGCTTCTGGAGGAGACATCTTTAGTCAAAGCCAAGAGGGTACCTGGAATCCTGCAAGAGAGTATGGAGGGACTTGTGTAGCTTCGTTTGTAATCCACACATTCCTACCAGCCTATATCCCAGGGCTTTTCTCCATCATCCTGAGCTCACCCATGCTTCTGCCCTTGGACCAAGCCAGGGTTAAGAACAGGAGCACAAGGCGACATACCCACACTTAATACTTAGTCTCTGTTTTTCTTTTCATTGGCAAATGAAATCATTTATTGGTTTTAGCTGAGGTGGCCTCAGTTCTTGCAGTAATTACTGCTCTGTCAGTAAATGGAGAGGTTTTGATTTCACAAAGGTATGTGTAAATTGTACGTTTTGCATTTGCTCAACCTTAATCAATACTGTAACAGAATTAAGAGGTCCAGCAAGACTTGTGTTCTTACCTAAGCTGATAAAAAATGAGCCTGCACAACTACAAATGGGACCTCAGCTAATGTATTTGTACGTAGCCTATGACCATATTTTTCTGTATTGTATCAAATTGTCTCTAGTCTATTCAGGTAGTGACTAATAGAGTGTGAGGTTTTTGGGGGAGGGTGCAGTCTCTCATTGCTGCTACTAAAGGTTTTGTGTCATCTTCTTTCATGTCACCCAAATTACATTAAATTTCAATTCTAGACCTGGTAATCTCCCTCGCCTCTCATACTTTATTTTTCTCCTTAGCACTTACCACCTTCTGATATCATGTTTCCTTTATTTATCTCATGTATTCTGTCTCCCCAAACTATAATATAGGCTCTGTTGAAGGTGGAGGGATTTTTTTGTTTGTTTGTTTTTGTTTTTTGGTGTGTGGGGTGGCTGGAGATTTGATCTATCTTGTTTACTGCTATATTTTGGGGGCTACAACTGTGCCTGGCTCAAAAAATTATTTGCTACAGAAAGGAATGAAATCATTTGGCATGATTGTTGGACATGCAGTGTGTATAATTTCTTTTATAAAAATTTTATTTTATTTTATTTTATTTTTTTAGAGTCAGGGTCTCACTCTGTCACCCAGGCTGGAGTGCAGTGTGTGATCATGGCTCACTGCAGCCTTGAACTCCTGGGCTCAAGCAATCCTCCCACTTCAGCCTCCAGAGTAGCTGGGACTGCAGGTGTGACTACCGTGCCCGGCTAATTTTTTTATTTTTTTTATAGAGACGAATTCTTGCTATGTTGCCTAGGCTGGTCTTGAACTCCTGGCCTCAAGCCATAGTCCCACCTCAACCTCCCAAATTGCTGGAATTACAGGCATGAACCACTGAGCCCAGCCCAGTGTGTATAATTTCTAATGTCGCTTTTCAGCTCAAAATGTTGTTTCCAGATGTTTGTTATATAGTGCATGCTTCCCGATTGCCTGGCTGCTTGATTAAATAAATGAATGAATCAAATGTTACATTACAATGATGGAAAATACTGTCATTGTTTCATTCAATAGCCTACGCTCTCCCCTAGTTGTTCCATAGACTCAGTTGGCCAGAAGGAAGAGGGATAGGGAACAAGCATATGTTCTCTGCTCTTATCTCTCCAGCACTTGGCCAATATTTTTAAATAGCATTTAATGACCATTGCATAAAGATGTCACTGCATCAGTGCTGTCCCCAAGCAGCTGGTAGACTGTGAAGTCTCCTCATCTTTCTGTGGTGGTCTATCCCAAGGGCTATGGAGGGGGCTTCTTGGGCCAGCTCACCTACTTCATTTATAACCCAGCTCCTGGATAGGGTATTCTGTTAAATACACCCTCTCCCTTGTAGGCCTCTCCTATGGTAATGCTCTTGCTACATAAGCCAGACAATTAGAGGTAATTGGGATAATTGGCATTTATTATGGCAATTTGCATTTCTACAGCAGACAGCACAGAACTTAGTACCCGGCTTGGGAATGTGCTTTTAGGATCTGGGCTGAATCCAGCTCTCCATTCTAATGCACACTTCAGAGGCCACAGAATTTGCCCCTCCTATGCTCATGGTAGGTCCTTAGGACAGGATTAGATGTGAGTCTCACCCACCAATCAGAAAGAAGCATGCAAATCAGGGGCTGGGAATTAAAGAAGCATCACCATCTGCTGGGGCCTGGGGAAGAGTCTACAGCCTGGAAGAAGTCCTGGGTCTGTGGCCAGAACCCTGGTGACTGATTTTTCACTACATTTACCAGATGTTTGGCTTAATTGAGAGAATTGTTTCACTATCTTGGTTGACTAACTCAAAGCTCAGGCCTGCTGTCAGTAGGAGCCTCCGGAAGGAGCCCCTGTGAGGGGACTCCACAAGAGTCCACATGGGGACTTCTGAACTGCTCCTGGTTGTAGCCACCTTCTCTGCCATCAATATTTTCCTTGTGCCCAGCTTCATGGGCACCCATTTGTCCCTGTCATGAATGAGGGCAGCGTTGTACAGTGGTTATAAATATTGGCTTGCAATTGCATCTTCCTAGGTTTGAATTCCTTCCTACCTAGTTGTTAGCTGGGTGACCATGAGTAAGTGACTTCACCTCTTGGTGCTCTTAATAATGCCCAGCTCATAGAGTTGATATAAGAATTAGATGAAATAATATATGAGGCCCCTAGCCAGAGACAAAGATTACATGTTCTCATTAAAAGGCCCTCCCTCCATCCAAACCACAAGCCTTTGCTGTGTGTCTTCACCAACAGATCCAGAAGGCACATAGTGCCAAGCATCCCAACAGAAGCACAGGTGAAAATGCCTTGGTATTTGGACATGGGAGCAACTGATCTTGTTGTAGGGAACATGCCGGTTTTTCAAGGGAGAAGAGATAGCATTTGTTCTGGGCCCTGAAAGACCGATAGGATTAGGCCCTGCAGAGATGAGAGGGGAGGACAGTAGGAAGCAGGGAATCATGAAGTGTTCATGGAGAGAAGTCCACAGCAAAACACACGTTTTGTCTGTACTTGACATATTGAAATTTACTGTAAAAAGACAGTGTTTGCAATTTAGCTGCAATTTACTAAGGAGTTATATGTCATACACCTTTCCAAGCTTCTTACTCTATTTAGTCACCCCTTGGGTAGACAGACCAGGGGAACACATCATCCCTCACAATTGAAGTTCCTCTGGTCTATTACTCTTGTGACTGACCCATCATAGATTTTGTTCACTTTGTTGAAAGTGTGGTGGCCAAGGTAAAGAAACAATTTCCTTGGATTCTTGGGGGAAATGAGAGTGAGACAGTGAGACCCAAAGGGCACTATTCAGTGCCCTCCAACCTGCCTGCCTAGCCCAGGGACCTGGCTTTCCTTCTTAGGGAAGGTAGAGATCTTTAGCCAAGTTTACAAACCGAAAGACTTTTTGTTATGTTGGTCTCATGGGTTCTTGGAAAACACATATGAAATAAACTGAAACATTTGTTGTAGCATCTGTTAATCCAGTGTATCACTTGGGATAAGGTAAAGTTGCTGTAACAAAGAGTCTGAAAAGAGAATGGCTTAAATGAGATAGAAGTGTATTTTGCTCTCACAGAGCAGTCTAGTTGGTGCCAGCTGGTGGGGTCAGCTGTGCTGGACAGTCATTCAGACCCAGGATTCTTCTGTCTTATGGTTCAAACCCCTTGGGTGCTGGGCTCATCTGCGTTGTTGGGGCTGGGTGACTGGCAACTACCCAACTCCTGGGAATTGGAAAGAGAAGTCAAGAAGAAGAGCTTTTCTTTAAAGCAAGGGATGCCGAAGTTGCACTCATCACTGCTGCACACTTTGCTTGGGAGAACACAAGGTCACATTGTAATTCTAGGAGAGGCTGGTACCATTTGTCCAAGCAACCCTGGAGGAGGGATGGGGTCTGTTAGCATGGAAAGAAGGGTGATTAGTGATTCTGCTCTATCTCACTGCTGGGGGAATGGAGAAAGCTGAGACTTTATGTTGCTCTGGACTATCACCTGTCAACATAGCCAGGATATAGAAACCAGTGTGTAGACTGCAGTGGACAGCCCTAGACTGACATATATTGCTGTTCTCAGAGAACTTTGGACTTTTTGCTGCTCTTAAATAGTACCTTTTTTAAACAAAAGCGTGACGACTGCCTAGCTCTCTCTGCTTCCTAACGTGTGAGGCTTATCACTGCCTGTACCAATTGTCAGTGAAACCTCCGTTCCAGCAAATTGCCCATTCCTTGATCTAACCTGGCATAATTTATACACTTTTGTTTACAAAGCAGTTATCAGTGGTTTCATCTGTTCCTCACTGTCACCCTAGGATGAAGGCTGGGCAGGTTTTCTCCATATGTTAGAGAAAACAGACTCAGTGAAGTTAAGAAATCTATTAATTAGAATAAGCTAGATTATGCTTTAGTAATAAGCGGCCTCCAATCTTACACAACAAATGTTTATTTCTCACCCTCACAAAATCCACTATGCACGTGAATGACTCTTAAGGGCAGCTCTCCTATATGTGACCCTAAACAATCCAGGCTAATGATGGCTTCGTTCTCCTGTAGCTACAACTTCTGGACTGCACAGCCCTCTTGGCCCTCATGGTAGGGCAGGAGAAGGGCTGGACAATCATATCTGTCAATCACACACATTGCTTTTGCTTACATTTCATTGGCCAGATGCAATCGCAGAGCTCTCAGACCTGTAAGAAGGCTGAGAAGTGTTGTCTAGAAGGGGAAGAGAGCTGGATACTGGTGAGCACTCATCACATCTACCACACATGTTTGCACAAGATCCCATGGTAAATCATGGCACCTTCAGGTTTTCAAAGAATTTTATCATTTCCTTTCTCTCTGTTTTTTTTTTTTTTTTTAAACAGGGCCTTGCTTTGTTGCCCAGGCTGGAATGCAGAGGTACGATCATGGCTCACTGCAGCCTCAACTTCCTAGGCTCAAGTGATTTCTCCTGCCTCAGCCTCCCAAGGTGCTGGGATGACTGGGATTATAGGCCTGAGCCACTGACTCTTGACTCTGGCCTGAGTTTTCTCATTTCTGATGTAACCCTATGCTGACAATAAGGCAAGCTCCACTTACCTTTCCCTTGGTATAACAGAAAATAATCCCTTTTTCTCCCCTAAACTTCCTTGTGGAATGATGGGCTTTTTTCCAGAGTAAGCAGCTTACCTATATTTCAAGGCCTTAAATCCACATATTTAAGATCCCTCCTTTGGATTAGGACTCTAAGGAAAAAACTCTTAAAATATACACATCTCTCTTGGCTTACGGACAGGAATGTAAACCATTGTTATCCATTTCTACCTCCATATGGTGATGATATTCTTAGTGAGAAGAGACTAGGAATTAGAACAGGTATGTTTTGATAGGGGAGGAGGAGGAGAGAACAGAGGAAAGGGTGGTGGTGAGGGGTGCAGGGGAGGTGGTTTGGGATGGTTGGAGGGGATTGGATGGTGACCACCCCTATCCTTCACTGAGCTGAAAGAGGAAGAGCTGCATGGTTGGTGTGTTCCTGGTTAGAGAAAAGCACGTGTGGTGATTCTGGGAATGCTGTTTTTCCCTAGGTGCCAAAATGACTACAAGTAAGTGGGAGTTGGGCTGCCTCTGAGGCTGGTTCTTGTGTCCTTGACCCAAGGAGCATAGCTACTGTTTTTCACCCTTCCCTTTTCTCTCCTTCCTTGGAGAGGGAGTTGTGAGCCTCAGGTCTGGGTCCTGGGCAGCCTTTAATAACTGTGTAACTGTGGAGAGCCCTCAATGATCTGTTTTCATTTTCTTCATTTGTAAAATGGAGATAAAAGTATTAAATATTCCCTTTAGAGTTCTTAGAGAATCAAACAAGCCAACCACTATGCCAGCTTTGTTACCTTTAAAGAGCTGTGCAAACACAAGGAGTTGCCATGCAGCAGTAACACGATCATTATTTTGTGGCCTTGGCCACACACAAGAGCACAAGATTCAAAGAGATCAGTGACCCTAAGTACTCAGGCTAGCTACAAAGTAGGCTACTTCAGGCTTAGGAAACACATTTCATGAATATACCTGGGTCCTGTTTCTCTCAGTCTCTCTTTCCTAGATTCATTTCCTAGGAGTTCATTGTCCTTCTCCTCTGGCTTTCTAAGCAGTTAGCTGCCTCCTTCTTTCAGTATGAAATGAATTCACACTTCTGGGTATGTGTTAGTTTTTTGTTATTGCATAATGAATTAGCAGGAACTTAATGGCTTAAAGCAACACAGATTTACTGCCTTGCAGTTTATGTGGCTCCTTTGCTCAGGGTCTCACACAGCTGAAGTCAAGGAATTCTGATCTGTAGGCTTGATTCTAGGGGAATATCTACTTCTAAGCTCCTTTGAGATTGTTGGCAGAATTCAGTTCCTTGAAGCTGTAGAACTGAGGCCCCTTCTCTCTTGCAGGCTGTCAACCTGGGGATCTCTCCTACTTCCTAGGGTCTGCCTACCACTCCCAGCTGAATGGCCCTCTCCACAACATGCTAGTTTGCGCCATCAAAGCCAGAAGGAGAAACATCTCTCTCACTTTGAATTTCCATGATTTCAGGAAGGGCTGAGTCCCTTCTATGGGCTCATCTAATTAGGTCAGGCCCACCCAGGATAATCTCCCTTATGATTAACTCAAAGTCTATTAATGGGGGACCTTCATTAATAACATCTGCAGAACTTCCTCTGCCCTACAATGTCATGTAATCACAGGAGTGGTACCCCATCACACCCATCATGTTGACAAGTCCCACCTCCTCCCTACTGCTGATATCTTGTGCTCTTATGTGTGCTCAAGGCCACAAAATAACACAATAAAGATGATGGTGATGCTGCTGCTGCTGCATGGTAACTTCTCATGTTTGTACAGTCCTTTAGAGTGAGCAAAGCTGGGATATTTGTTGGCTTGTTTGAGCCCTGGGGGGAATATGTAATACTTTTATCTCCTTTTTAGGATGTTTCCATTGGCTAGTACCCCATAAGGAGTTAACTCCCCTGCACTTCCAGGTTGTGTCATTGGCCTCTTAAGGGAGTGCTCTTGAAGCCCAATCTCATGCCATAGGGTGGTGTGGGGGCTTACGCCAGACCCCACGTGGAATCCACATGGCTGTATGGAAGTGTTCTGCTGAGGTGACAACTGAGGTGGAGCAAACAGCTGGTGGCCTGAGGGGCGAGTAAGGCCATGAGATCATGATGTGTTTGGTAGAGTGGTGCAAAGCAATCTCAGAGATGCACAGGCTTCGCATACTGAGGAGTGACAGAAAGCTACTGTGATAAGTGAGAGGAAAGCATGGCTCCAAGGCAGAAACCATGAGAATGAAAAGGAGGGGAAAGAGTCAAGAGGTATGAATTTCATTTCGGTTATTTACTTTATAAATAGTTTCTTCTTATTATAAAAGCAATAGATTTAAATTTAAAAAATGGGAACAGTGCAAAACTGTGTATAATAAAAAGGACATCTTTTTTATGTCCTAGATTCCCAGTTACAGCTCTAAGAGAAACCTTTCAAAAAATTTCTGGCTTATACATAGATAGCATATAAAAGATAAATAGATGTGCTTATGTGTGTGTTTGTGTGTATGTGTCCTTTTCAGGGATACAAATAGGATCTCACTATGCATTAGGTTTTACAACTCAGCATTTCACATGTGGGTATGCCATAGGTAAATATTTAAGTTATATATAGTCTTTGGCTCTTATAAACAATGCTATAACAAAATTCTTATATCTAAATTTTCGTGTGTAAGTACAAGTGTCTGTGCAGAATAAATTCCTAGATGTGAAACTGCCGGATCAAAGAGTGGATAGTGTAGAATCCTGATAAGATAAGTAAGCAAGAACAAGGAAGGGGTCCCAGGTAGGGAAGGGGCCCAGGTAGGGGAGAAAACTGAGCAATTGTTCTGAGAGATGGCCAATCACAAACGATTTGAGGGTACAATGACCTCCTTCTGCACATACCCCCTCCAGCATGACCCTATAAAACTTCCCTCCAGCCCCAGGCTCTTTGCAGACAGCCCTTCTCTGCTGTACTGCCCATTGCACCCTTGCAACATATTTTCATACTTTTTCTAATCTGTCTTTCTTTACCTACAACTGTCTTGGTAAATTTTACCACCCACGACACCATCCCCAACTAGATGCACCCAGGACAGCATTAAAATTTCTATAGATATTTCCAAATTGTCTTTCAAAAATGTCAACAGATTCAATAATTTGTCTAATTTGCACCTCCCTCCCCAACCGCCCCAACAGTGTTTGACTGTGTTTGTTTGACTACAGCCTCACCAGCATTGGCTATTATCAAACATCTTTGTCTCTACCAAACTCTTGGGGAAAAATGAAATTAAAGTGTTTTCCTTTGCATTTCCTTAATTATCAATAAAGTTGAGCATGTTAGACATCCAAGGAGGTTTTAAATGATCAATGGTCTTGGTCTGGAGCATCCCAACTAGACAGGAGACCCCACTTCAGGGAACCCAGAGTCATTCCTAGCAGGATGAGATGGCGTAGAGAGACAGTCCAGCACAAAAACCACACGGACTGGAGGGTTCACCTGAAGCAGGGAGAGCCAGGGAGAGGCTCGCAGGTGTTTTGAATCTGATGAAACAATGGACAGGGCCTGGATGTTTATGGGAACATTTTGCTTTGAGCTTTGTCACATCCGAAAGAACCTTGAAGTTAGTTTGTTGTAGAGAATCGTCAGTATCAGTGACTTACTAATTCTTGGGCACAAATCCTTGTGCCCTCAGCAAATTAAAAGCCCTGTGAGTGATGTGAGTAAAACTGAAAATACTCCTGCATATCACCCAGTCCTGATCATGCGTCCCTCTAGGCAAATGTCTTTGGGGAAAAAGAGTGTCTTTTTAACTCAGAGGGAAGAAACATCTGGATATCAAAGTCAACTCAAAGAGAGGTGTGTGTGTTTGCAAAGTCAGTTCAAAGAGAGGTGTGTGTGTGTGTGCATGTATGTGTGTGTGTGTGTGTGTGTCTGAGTTGGGGGAGTAACAGTGGTGTTGACCCTATTAAGGAGTGGTGGGTGGTGGTGGGTCTGGCATTGCTAAGGGTGGTGGTGGTGGGTGTTGTGGGGTGATCCTTGTTACACAGATGCTTAGGATCCTTAAAGCTAGAGAAAACTGAGATGTCATTCATCTTTCCCTCACATTGTGCCATGTCAATGCACAATGAGAATATCAAAGCCAGCCAATTAGTTTCTCCTTTACCCTCAACCCTATTGCCACATCTTCACTCTCCAGCACTCCTCTTCCTTTTTCCTTCCAACTGTATTAACATAATGACATTTCTAGAGTGACAGTTCCCTGCAGGGTACACAACAGGAAAAGACTTTATATTTCTTCTTGGAGAGCGCTGGAGTCTCTACTGGCAGTGGTGATCGGGACCCTTCTCTAGCCTGAAGCAGGGTGCCATAGAACATTCCCATTGAGGAAGAATCACCTATTCTGTCAATGCGGTTTGCCATGGGCCTCATCTCTTACACCTAGCAATGAGTCACTCTTATTTTACATAAGTTGCCCAAGGCTACAACCAAATCTCTTACCCTAGGGGGCTGGTGTGATATGCTGGAATTTCTCTTTCTAAAGTTCCTTGTGTATATTCTCTTCCTCTCCCTCTCCCCTTTCCCTATTCCTCTCTTTCTCACCCTCTGTTTCCTTCTCTCTCTCTGTGTGTGCCCTCCTCTCTGTATGCTAAGGAAGTATTGAGGGAGAAGGATAATTCCATAATGTTTATACAGTTGGCTTCAAAGGAACCTCCCTTATGTCCTCAGTCATTTCTATCCTACTTGTGGTCTGTGTGGCTCTTTTTAGAGACCTGTCACCCATCACTAAGTTTTTCTGGACTTGGTGAAACAATCAGGTGGGTCGAATCCCTCAGTTCTTCTGACTTCCAGGGTGGAGAATTTAGGGAGGATCACAGAGCCACAGGCTGAAATGTACTTCTCTTTCCATCATGTCAGGATGCCCTGAAGTAATAATCCAGCAGTGCTCAGGACTCACCAATGCAAGGAGTGACATTTTAACCCTGACTGGAGACACCACTGGCTATCATGACTTTGCCAGCTGATGTGGTAATTCTGAATCATTGTTGGTTTGGGATGTCAGCAATATCATAGGAACAGTCCTATGGCATGGTTGACCCAAGATTTGGTTGGCCTTAGGCTTTTGATATTGATCAGCCATGACTCTGTCCTTGAGGCCAGGTGACCTAGAGAAACTCTGACATGCATTATCACATGACACAACAATTCTGATCTATGTTTGCCCTTGATTCTTGGAAGACTTTCACTGGGTGGTAAGATTGGACACTTCAGACATCCTCCTAGAGTCTTCTAGTGTCCTTGGCCTTTTCCCTGTGCCTTTGTTTCTCCTTGTGTAGGAGGGAAGATAATGGTGGTATCTACAGTGACCTGAGGTGTCCATAAAGTCATTTTAGTTGGGAGAGATACCCTTGAAAGTAAAAAGATGAAAGAGTGATGGTGATTCCTAGAAATTGTCCAGCAGCAGCCTGTGCATTTCTTTCTTAATCCTAATCTGGAAAGGTGTCATGTGTCTTCTCATTATTTCTGGGTAGCCAGATGGTCCAGGCCCAAGGAAACATCCAAACAAGGCATTTGTCTTGTACTTTGGGTCTCCTAGAAGGGACATCTTGCCTCTCCTGGTCACACAGAGCTACACACGTGACTAGGGAATTTCTTTTGTACTTTGGGTCTCCTAGAAGGGGCATCTGGCCTCCCCTGGTCACATAGAGCTACACATGTGACTAGGGAGTGGCAGAGAGTTGGCATGTTTCTAACAAGGCAAGACTAACATAAGGCTGCTGCCTGGCACTACAGCTCCTTCTCGTAATTGTCAGGAGACCAGGATCCACACAGCACCACTGAATTCTAGTAATGAAATGTCTGCTCTCCCCAACACAGCCTGCGTGGTCAGACTAGAGAGGTGCTCATTAAGTCTGAGGGTTGATAATTCAATCACCACAGGGCCAGACATAAGCAGAAGATGCTGCTTCCCCCAGGTGAAGAGCTTGTCTTATCCCTTCCCCTGTTTATCTCTTGCCCCACCCACTTGAGCTGCAGCTGCTTTAGGGTCTCTCCAGATGAGGCATGTAACCCAGGTCTCAGGAATTAGAGCTTGTGCAAGAAGAACCACATGTAGAAACCTCCAGCCTCTCCTCATAGAGTAGATTCAGACAGACAACTAATGGTCCAAGATTCAGTGAGGACCCATTTCTTGCCAGCTTGTGGAATAGGAATTGAAGTTTGGGAGAAGTCACCTCTACCATGGAGAGTCTAATGAAGGCTGTGGATAGTCTTTCCAGAAAAATGCATAATCACAAAAAACGTGGCATACAATTTCAGTCAGTTCACAGACCACAGAAATTCCCCCATGGTTTAAGGAGTAAGACAAACAAAACCTCCTCTGCTGGATTATGTCACACACGTCTAGTTCCCTTAGTGCACTTCTCTTTAGTTTGAGGAAACAATGATATCAAAGCTACTGGTGATATCCATGGAGATGCATTTATGCTGTCTTTGAGGTGAGTGGCACCTATAGCCCACATCTGTGCATGTCTAAATATTGTCCCTCCTTCAGGTCTCATGACAAAGCTTCTGAAATTCTTCCCTGATCTTCCTTCCTCCTGTGTCTGAGCATTCAAAGAACTTTGTACTCCTAGTGATTATACTCATTCACTTCTTACATTATGTATTTGTACATCTTATGTCCTCTAAGGGAGATCCATTCCCTGGAGGTGGAGACCAGCCAAAATTTGTTTCATAGTTGGCTTCCCTCAGTACCTATTACAGCAACTTTTGTACATAGTAAGTTCTCAGTAAATGTTCTCTAAGCGAATAGATGGAGAATAAATGAATCTCCTCACTTGGGTATTGCCCATGTATGTAATCAGTCTGCCCACAACGGGATGAAGTTGGACACTGGACAAACACTGCACACTTTGCCCTCCTTGTAGGCTTCTCACATGGTTGCATCCCCCATGCACCCCCACCCAGGGACAAGGAGAAGGCTGCCCCTGTGAGGAGGTGCTCCTCCCTCCCTCTCTCCCTTGCAATATGCTCAGGGGCCTTTGACATTTAACTTCAGTGCAATTTGTTTGTTTTCACCCGAGTTGAAAATACCAACAAATGTCACCCGCCTTCACTCCTCTCTCCCGACATGTGACTCTGATGGGCCAGGAGCTGGCAATACTAATGAGAATCTTAAGTCTCCAAGAATTAGCAGGGAGATGCAGAGCTCTGGGTAGGTAAGATGTGGATATGCAGGTGGTTCAAGCACAATAAAGGTGAGCACTGAGGTAGAGAAGGTGAGGCAAGGATGCAAAGTCAGTGGTGGGGTAAGGAGGCTGGAGAGAACAGTTCTCTCAGCACCATCGAAAGAAAGGATGACTTGATAGTCCTGTATCTCTGTCTGTTTCAAAAAACTTTTCTACATTGTCCTGAAGTTTTTCTAGTTCCTTGCATCTGCATCAGCTCCTTCTGCCTACCATATCCATTTCTCAGGGATGGGACTGGGATGCCACCTTATATTTTTTGGAAATTCATATCGGTTAGAAATAGATTTCATTGTGAGTGAGAAAAAAGAAAACCAAAACAATGCAAAGTAGCCCAAATGAGACAGAATTTTATTTCTCTATCAAGTAACAAATACAGAGATAAGATCTATATTTGGATGAATAGCATTGTACCAATGTCAATTGTGCTATGGCTAGGTAATATGTTACCAATGGGGCAAATGGGGTGAAGAGTATATAGAAACCCTTTATACTATTTTTACTTCTTATGAGTCTTAAACTATTTAAAATAGAAAGTTGTAATGAAAAAAGAGACAAACTGCAGGAAGTCCAGGGCTATATGGTGGTGCCATGGTCACCAGGTACCCAGGTTCCTTCCATCTTATTGTTTTGCATTCTCAACACCTGACCACCACCTCATTGTCCAAGATAACTGCTCAGGCTCTACCCACCCCATCTACATTCCAATCAGTAGAAAGCAGGAAGGAACAAAGACGGGCATGACCTTTCTCTAAGGATACTTGTGAGTCATCATATAGTAGACATTTCCTCACAACCCTTTGGTTGGAACTAAGTCACGTGGCCGCAACTAAGTACAAGGGAGGCTGGGAAATATAGTCTTTATTTGGGGGTGGTCTTTTGGCCAAATAATACTTGGGACTTCTTTTCTCTTTTTAAAATTTGTATATTTTGTTGTAAATTTACAATTTGTATATATTTATGGGGTGCAAAGGAATGTTTTGATTTATAAACACATTGTGGAATAATTATGTCAAGTTAGTTAACATAACCATCACCTCAAATACTTAACACTTTTGTGGTGAGAACGTTTGAACTGTGCTCTCTTAGCAATTTTGAAATGTACAATACTCTATTATTAACTATATTCACCATGTGCAATTGAGGATTCTTACTAGGGGAAGAATAGGAAAATGGGTGTTAGGAAACAACCAAGAGGCTGTGGTAGTCACCCCATAGAGGAAGAGCACAACGCTGCATATCAAGGAAGAGTTGGTTGCTTTGGTTACACTTCTGAGTCCCCAGCCTGACTTCCCATTACCCCTCCTAACTAAAGAAGGAAACTGCCCTTGCTTCCTCCCTTTGGCAAAATAGGCCCAGGACCTCTTTCCCAGCCCACAGAGCCTCCAGCCAGCCTCCTCCATTCAATCTCCAGTTCTGCAAGGGAATTGAAGCCAGAAGTGTTCCGCTTCCTTGGCTCCGCCTTCTGCCAAAGGACAGGAAACATGTATATGGTGTGAATTAAGAGCAACAATTAGACTCTCCCAGCCTTGCAATCTCTCCAGACACTGCCCCCACAAGTCAGGAGATAGTGCCTAAAAATTCATTAGCGATTCAGTCCTTTGGTTAAGGCAGTGTAGAATTCTCATTTAAGATAATCAGCCATTAATATTTTAACCATCTATGTATTTGATCTTTTTGAGTATTGCAGCAAAAGAAGAATCCAAAAGATTAGGGCTGATGGAAGATGCAAATATTTCATTTTTTTTTATTTTTATGTTTAATTGTAAATTTACAATTTGTATATATTTGTTGGGTATCATTATTACTTTGGCAGACGCGAATCTCTTTTGGCCTCAGGCTCGCCCTGATCTTCTGATTCTTAAAATAATTATTTTTTCACCCTATCTGAGGCTACCAGAGGTGGGGTCTGGAGGGGAGCACGCACTTGGTGGGTGCACTAAACCCAGGGGGTTGCAGGAGAACCACAAAACACACTGCCTCCGCCAAGCACTTGACTCTGTTTCTCCTCTTCATAGTGGGAAGGTGTGAGCTGCTTCCCTAACTCAGCAAGCCCACAAATCCCAAGGCCAAGTGATGGGTATGAGTGGAAGAAGGATTCATGGGTGTGAAGGACACTGCTCAGGAGGACCCACACTCCCGGTCTCTCACAGGCTATTGCCCTACTAGGAGCTCTCATGGCTTTTGACACCTAAAGTCTGGGCCTCCCTCCCTGAAACTCCAGGGCATGCTCCCCATTCTTTCTTGGTTAATTATCAGTTAATATCAGTGCTTGATGGTAAAGTGATTGCTGTTTGGCTAGAGCCTTGTGTACATTTTGTTGGTTGATTCTAATGGAGGAGAACAGAGGTCAGTCATAGGGTCCCTAGACTCTGGCAATGTCTACAGAGCTCTTTGAGAGCCCAGATGGATGAGGGTCCACCTACTAGGTAGGCCACCCAGAGTGAATCATCTAAACACCTTGATGGGCCTCACCTTATCTGTAAAATAGAAATAATTACCACACCCACTTCTTAGGGTGGGTGGGAAGATGAAATGTGTTAAAGCAGAAAATGCTTAGCATAGAATCAGCATTCATGTGTTCACCATTTGATGATGATGATGACGATATCATCTACATTTGAAGTAATGAAGAGTGAGAATTATTTGAGCTAAAGTCAAGTCTTTCAGCTTCTGAAAAGTTCACAGAAAAATAAAGGCTTGGGAAAAAACTTGTTAAAGATTCTGAACTCAGGTCCCCATTTAGTTCAGGTGGAAGAAGACATCACGGGATGGTGACAGCTCTGCCTATGGTGATGTTAAAGGTAGCCGAATTTGGGGAAAGAAGAAAGCCTGTGAGGCAGAATTCTGAGTTTGAGGTTAATGTCATAACATTACCACAACTTTAAAGGTAATTGATGTCCTTATTTACACAGGAAAACTGAAGCATACAGTGGGAACATGCTTTGCTTGAGGTTAATGAGAAGGTTGGTGGGGTCTTTTGCCTTGAATAGAGAAAGTAGAAATACCGTGTTCTTGGAAAACTAATAGGATAATGAGGGAATGTGTGGCCTTGTCATAAGGAAGCCCCAGTCTGAAGGGAGACACAGCCCTGACTCAGGGACCAGTCTGAGGGAGACACAGCCCCATCCTCAGGGAGCCCCAGTCTGAGGGGGGACACAGCTCCCACTTCTCTGGGAGGTCTAGTTTGAAGGAGAAACAGGGCAGATTTTGCTTTTGTCATTTGTCCCCTGCCTAGACATCTCTCTGTCCTACTGGAAGAAGATAATTTTGTGTCTTCCTCTGTGCAGACTCTGTCTTGCCTTTGATAGATTGCAGCCTCCCAGAGGACAGAAAGAAACTATTTACTCAGACTCTGTATGGAGCTCAGCACAGCAGGTGTTCAATGTATACGTATCACCGCTAATGATGTAGCGCAATAAATACACTTAGCCCCAGTGACAGAAGCCTGATGAACCTGTGCCGGCAAGGCCATTGGTAGTGAGGAAGCTGCTGGCGGGGAGTTACTAAAAAGCCTATAATGATCAGACAGGAGGAACGCAGGGGCAGCGGGGAAGGGGGAGATCCTTTCTCCTCTGTATCCCCCATAACACGTGCCCAGAAAGTGCCCCTGAGCAGGGCTGCATTATCACCTTTGTGGGCCCTAGCCACTTTTGCCTTGGAATGCTTCTTTATTAAAATTAAAAATTTAAAAAAATCTCTCCACTGCTGGTTGCCTTTCTCCTGGGCAAGGAGACCTCCTGCACCCAAACTACACCCAGCCTGATCTTGGATTCAGGAGCAGCCAGGCTGGAGGAAGATTTGATTATTGTTTCCTAGTCACGGCTCTATTCCTGCCCATCTAACCCACAACAGCAGAATTTCCTAAACTAGTGGTGAGGTCCCCAGGAGGTGCTGAGTTCTATGAATATGTTTTACATTTCAGCTTTTTATTTTGGTGGCAATCTAAAATTCATTCTTTACTAAAGCTTCTCCTTGAGAACAGCCAGTCACAACTTAAAGAGAGTGCACTTAATAAGAACTGTAATGGGAAACACTGTTTTGAGATTTTACTGTGTGCCTGGCCCTGGTTAAGTGTTTTACAGGATTGACTCAATCCTCACAACTTTATAAGATTATTCGATTTTACAGGTAAGGAAACTGAGGTATTGAGAGGTCAAGCAACTTGCCCAAGACCACTGGGCCAGAAAGAGGCAAGCCAGGATTGAAGCTGAGGGGACGCCTTAGTTCTACAAAGTGGCTGGACCCCAGAGGCCATGTGCCTACCACTAGCCACCTTGCCAGTAAGTCAAGCTTCTTAAGACAGCACTTCTCAAGCCGGGGCCTCTTGAAGATACTTCCTTTATAAGGTTCCTGTAACTGGGTGTGGTGGCTCACGCCTGTAATCCCAGCACTTTGGGAGGCCGAGGCGGGCAGATCACGAGATCAGCAGATGTAGACCATCCTGGCTAACACGGTGAAATCCCGTCTCTACTAAAAATACAAAAACTTAGCCGGGTGTGGTGGTGGGCACCTGTAGTCCCAGCTACTCGGGAGGCTGAGTCAGAAGAATGGCATGAACAGGGGAGGTGGAGCTTGCAGTGAGCCGAGATAGTGCCACTGCACTTCAGCCTGGGCGACAGAGCAAGACTTTGTCTCCAAAAAAAAAAAAAAAAAAAGGTTCCTGTAATTGTCCCCCTTTGGCAGATCCACCTCTCTCCAATCACAATACCTTGAATCTTTGTTCTTCCCTCTTGAATGTCCTCATTAAGACAATTGGCCCAAGCTGCTGAAATCCTACCACCTACCATTCAAGGCCACAATCAGCACCACCTGCTCCAAGAAGCGTTCCCTTGCCTTAGTTGGAGGGGGAGTCTTCCATAGAATTCCCATAACACCTTTGCTCTCGGCCTTGAGAACAGTGTCATCTGGGAGGGGCTAGGGCATACCTGCACTGGGATTCCAACTCTGCCTTTTGTCATAAGTTATTGAACAAGGTGTGGAAGCTTCCTAAGCTTCAATTTCTCCACTTATAAAATGGGCAGATGGTATTGCATTAGTGAATGGTTTAAATGAAATAACGTGTGAAACACCAGACACCCTGTAGATACTTGCCTCCTCCCTTGGATTGCTCCTATCCAGGTATGTGTTTGTAAGCTCCTCCTGAGAAGAGGGAAGATGTCCCATCCAGCTCTTTCCACCACCCCATGTCTGCATGCCCATGTGGGGCTGGTGCTTGACAGAAGCCTAACTGAATGGTTGAATCATTGCTGCTGAGTAAAGCAGGTCCCCATGGGGTGAGGTGGAGGGGGTGCAGGAAGGAGGAAGGGCTTGACTGCAATGTTCCAGCTCTTGACAGCAAATAAAGTCACCAGGGAGGAGACTGGAGGTAATAAAAAAAATGATGAAGAAGACAGAGGCAGGAGGAAATGGAGAAGCAAAAAATTGCAAAGCAGGGAAAAAGAAGCCCTATTTGGACTTGAGGACTGAGAGGGACACTGGGCAGGGTGGACTGAACTGCTAGGGTTTTCTGAGTCTTCACTGCTCCTTGCCAACATTTAGTCAAACCAGGGCTAGAAATAAACTTGAATTGATGACCCCCATCCAGCCTAATTGCCCAGATGAGGAATCTGAGGCACAAAGAGGAGTGGCTTGTTGAGGTTCAAGGCTGGGTCAGTGCAGGGACCGAGCTTATGGAACTCCTATGCATGCTCTTCCTGCTGTATCTGGTTGTAAGCGAGAGTCAGGATACTCCCATTCCCACCCGAAGAAAGACAATATTAGGAATGCAGAGAGCAAATCCCAGGGTAATGGAGCCTGGTCTTTGCAATAAAAATTTAAATGTGCTGTCCTGGTGGCAACAGCGGCTTTTATCTGATCGGCCTGTCAACTCTTTAGAAGGCTGGGTTCTGTAAATGGCAAAACCAAATTGAATTCATATTTACTGCTCTTGAGTCTGTGGGTTTGTTGTTTCCAATGGATTAATCTCTCTTGTCTGTCTCTCCTTCTCCCCCTTCTTTCCCTTCTTCATTTTCCTATACTTCCAAGTGCCTTAATTATCCAATAACTCATTGAGAAAGCTGAAAAGAGAGAAGGACTACCTGTCTGTGCTAGTTATTTTTCATTTATTTGCTCCTCCAAATAAACTCTCCACCTTTAACTGCCCTGCTCTGTGCCCGGGTAGGCTGACCTGTACGGACAACTGCATGCACGTTTCCTTACCCCTTGGCCTCTCGTTGGGTTTGGCCACTGGGAGGCGTCAGCAGGTGGTAAGAGGGTGGAGAAAGAGACAGGCTAATTCCCTCGGCCAGCTCCCTCCCAGTGCCAGGTTATCAGTGAGCTGTGTCTGTCTACTTAGGGCTGCATCCTCCTGTTGGACAAGTCTTCTCCCATGGCTATGCCCTGGCTGAGTTCTAGAAACTGCCCTCTACCTTTGTCCCTTTAGGCTAGGGGTAGAAGGCTGGGTAGCTCCCCTCTGTTGCCACCCCCTGGGTGCTACACCACCTCCTCTTTGTTCCCCCACCTGCCCATGTCTCTCTAAATGGTCCCTTCATCAAACATCCTTCAGCTACTGCTTGGATTCTCTCATCTGTTTCCTCTCAAGCCCCTGACTGATAATGTGTCTCTACCTCTTCTCCCCAGAACTGTGGGGACACAGGAGAACAATAAATAATGCCACAGGCAGGGAGACTCTGCTCCATTTGCCTTTTGCAAAGTGGGAGGAAGGATCCAGGGCCTGGATGATACCTGGTCTTGAGGGAAGCATTTGTAGTATGTGCGTGGGGATAGAGATGGCATATAGGCCTAGCCTCTCTTTGCCCTCAAAGGCCCTGGAAGTCCGGATCCGTACTCATCCTGACCCTTTCGCGGCTGCTTGGGAAATACTTCAGAGCTGGCGAATGCTTGTGAGATAGGGCAGCCTATTGTGGGAATCCCCCAAATGGGCCTTTTCCCTATTGCGGCTATTTTCTATGAATTATGTTTACTGAAATAATTTGTGGGGGCTCAAAAACAGTAAAGGTAGTCACAGCTGAAAAGTCGTCTTGTTTCTGTGCATCTTGGTTTCCTATAAGCCCAGGCTGGTCAACAGGTGAGGATTCTGTCCCAAGGCCAAGGAAAGACCAGACCTTGCTGGTACAACATGAGATCCTTTGTCTGTAACTTGTTCTCCACTGCAGCAGCCCTGCCTGACCGCCCACAAACAGGCAAATGAAACACAAACGCCCTTCAGGAAGGAAATTTGATTTTCTAAATTATTTTTGTTTTAATAATAAGAGGGCTTATTAGGAGCCCAAGATTAAATATGCTATGCGTAATGTTACACCACACACATAATAACAGGGCAGGGTGATAACTGCAGGCCTGTGTAATGAGACTCTCCCCAGAGCAGCCTGAGGACATGATGCTCAAGAGACGCAGCCTAGCCAGGCCCTGCTGAGGCCCAGCTCTGCACAACTAGAAGGGGTGTTCAGGGAGGCCAGGCCCTCAGCAGGTCTCCATGCAGTGAGGAGAGGTGGCTGTGAGGAAACAGGAGGACGTTGCTCATATTAGCCTCAGACCCAGGAGGCAGAAATTTGGGCTTATCCTTGGTATACAGAAAGAAGATACTGCCCTGTCTGAAGGAGCCCCAGTCTGAGGGGAAACAGAGTCCCAATCTCAGGGAGCCCCAGTCTGAGAGGAGACCCAGCCCTGTCCTCAGGGAGCCCCAGGCTCAAGGGAGACCCAGCCCTGTTCTCAGGGAGGCCCAGGCTGAGGGGAGACTCAGTCCTCTCAAGGAGCCCCAGTCGGAGGGGAAACAGAGTCCCGTCCTCAGGGAATCCCAGTCTAAGAGGAGACCCAGCCCTGTCCTCAGGGAGCCCCAGTCTGAGGGGAGACTCAGTCCTGTTCTCAGGGAGGCCCAGGCTGAGGGGAGACTCAGCCCTCAAGGAGCCCCAGTCTGAGGGGAAACAGCCTTGACTCAGGGACCCCCAGTCTGAGGGGAAACACAGTCCCATCCTCAGGGAGCCCCAGTCTGAGGGGAGATACAACCCTGTCCTCACGGAGCCCCAGACTGAGGGGAGATCCTCAGGGAGCCCCAGCTCCATCCTCAGAGGGTCTCAGTCTGAGGGGAGACTCAGCCCTGTCCTCTAGGAGCCCCAGTCTGCTGAAGGAAATACAACCCCTACCTGCAATAACTTTCAAGTCTTGTGTCAGCCTGTAATTATGGAGTGACCTTTGATGCTACCTAGCCTCCTAGCCTTTGCCTATCTTCTATCCTGTGTAGGTTGAAAAAGAAAAGCCTATTTTAATTTTCACCTGGGCCAACCGTAATGAGGAGAGTAAATCACAGAGTGAACATTCCCCAGCCAAATGGAAATGAGTTTAGGATTATCTGCCACTTTGCATTATTTACCCCACTGCTCCCTTCATTAGCCCCGTCCTAGAGAGGATCCTGCACTGAGGTTGCTCCTGGATGGGTACTAGTAAAAGGCCGAGACCCTTGGAGGGCAGAGGGTGCTGGTGTGTTAGTGAACTGGGGTGTTCTGTGATTCAGAACCGGACGGAGTAAGGGGTTGAGATAACAAGGCCTGGAACCTGGCACTTGGATCTGCTGGGGAAGACCTTGGGCGAGGGAGAAAGGCCCGGCAAGGCCCTGGTGACTGGAAATGCATCCCTGGGCATTCTCCACCTTCACCCTCTGGGTGAGAAGTTTCCATCCAGGAACTCTGGTCTCCATCCAGGTTCCTAGGGTTGGAGCCTTGCTTGAGAATTAAATTAAAATTAAAGATGCTTGAAACATGGGCAGTGTTGGGGGTCGGGGCAGTTTAGACAAAAAATCTTCAAAGTCATGACTGATTCAAAGCAAAAATCTCATTGTGTGACACGAGAGCCCCCACGTACTCACACCTGTAGGCTGGAGTGGAGGCTGATAGGCAGGGAGAGGAGGAGCAGCCTAAGGTCTAAACTGATGCTGAGAGCTGCCAGCCTGTGGGTTGTCTGTGTCCCCAAAGCAGGGACAGATCACAGGCAACCATGAAGATTAATGCATTCGAAGTTGACAACACAGCAGGAAAATAGCATTTGTTTCCATCAAAGCTGAACAAACAAGCTGTGCTCCCTCTCCCTTCCTCAGGCGGACTCACTCACATCCAGGCCCCTACTGGTGAAACCCGGCTCTCCTTTACCCACACAGCCCTCCATCAAGGGACACACCCATTCACTCACCTCCATTCATGTGAGGCCCCCTCACTCACACGCCCTCAGGAGCACTCAGTCACACACGCCCACTATTGCACAGATCTTCCTCACACACACACCTCTCCATTCACATTCCAGCCTCCGCGTTCACACCCCTCACCCCATCCGTGCATAGGCCTCCCTCCATTCATGCACAGACACTCATTCACACATTGGCTCACACGTCTCAAGACAACAGACGGCGAGTGCCGCACAGCCCAGGTCGTGAATACCCTGGGTAGAAGACGTTTTCCATTAAACTATTACTACCAATCATTGGTATGTGAACTGAGGTCTCCTTCCTCTGAAAGTTGCTAGGGTTTGTTAGTTATTAACAAGAACGTGCGTGGTTTTTAGATTATTTTTTATTTCCCTGCATCTCACGTTTCTACAGTGGCCCAAGCTCAGCTAGTTGGTCCCTTATATAATGACAGTTATAATTAAGAAGTTTGCTTTGAGCTGGATTCCCCAGAAATGGAACAGTGATTTGAAATAAGGATTTGAATGTAAGTAGTTTATTTGGGTAATGATTGCAGGAAATGAGGGAACAGAAGTGGGGAAATGAGATGGGGAAAGGAAGGAGGCCCATATACAGTGCATTAAGGAGCAGGTGACTGGGAAGGGCAACTGAGGCTCAGCCCTCCTAGGGGCTTCTAGAAGACTATGTAGAACGTGCCTTGGAGTTGTCCCACCCAGGAGGTGAGGAAGTTGAGGCATTTATCCTCTATTTCCCTCACTAGCATTGGTTGGGGACTATTCTCTGGGGGCAATAATTCTTTAGCACACCCAGCCTGCCCCAGAGGTGCAAGCATGCATTTGCATTGAGTCAGAGGGCACAGGGTGTCAGAGGGGTCAAGGGCTACTGTGTCTGTTCATGCTGGAGCATCCATCCATTCATTCATTCATTTATTCATTCATTCACTCATTCTCTCCTCAAACATATCCCCGGTGCCTACTCAGTGCCAGGTACTGGGTTTGCTACCATCGACACAGAGCTGAGCAATATACAATCCCTGCCAAGAAGGGGTTCCCAGGTGCACAAGGGTAGAAGGCAGGCAAACACATAACTATGTTGCCACACAATAAAAGCTATCACGGACGTGCTAACACAGAGGCATAATGCTGTCATTGAGAACAGAGGGGAAGCGGTTCTGAGCTTAATAACTTACTTATGATAACAATTGCTTATCTTGCACAATAGAAGTTTAAAAAGAGCCTAATGGGCTCACTCTGCCCTTTTGATGTTTTAGACATTATTTTGTCTTTTTTTTTTCCTGTTGTCTGTGTTACCAGACTGCTGTTTTTACCGGGTTTATGAAGAAGTTTGGAGATTCAGGATGTGGCTCCTGTCCCCAAGATTTTGTTTGGGGAAAGAACAGAGAATGTTCTTGCCTATCTTGTGTGGGTGTCTTTCTGCAGCCACTAAGCTAGAACCTTCTGAGAGCGGGAGGCTCGCTTGGGGATTCTCTCTCTCTTTCTCTCTTTTCCCCCTACCTTCAAATTAGAAACCGTGACTCCAAGGTCAAACTAGGAGGTCCCTGAAGTCAAGTGCTGTTCCTCCCCTGTCAGACTGGGATCTCTGTGGAGCAGGGGCCCTCTCCTACCCCAACACACACTCATTGAGCCTGCTTCTGCTGTCTCTTCTCATGATTCTAGAAGAATCTCTATACAGGGAGGCTTTGGAAAGGAGGTTTTAAAAATCAACTGACTGATGCTACCTCTTAGATGAAACCTCAGAATGCCACTTTCTGAGAGTCTGTGGGCACCCTGCAGGGAGGTGGATGTGCTGGAGACAGCAGGGCAGGGAGAGAGGCTTCACACTGGAGCTGGCACATGGTGCTGGCGGCGTTCACCCCCCGGCAACTCCCAAATCAGAAAAGCAGCATGTTTCTGGGTTTGTATGCCCCCGTCCAAGTGGAACTCAAGTTTCCTTTCCCCACCCCTTTCTCCAGAACTGGTCCCTCCAGGGCTCGCCTTGAGTGGTGTGATTTATGGGGAGCAGTGGGGCTTTGGGAGGGGAAGTCTGGAAAGAAGTTGCAGGCGGCTGCCTCTCCCTGGCAGATCCCAACCCCTCCCACTCTTATTAATTCACACTTTCCAGGCCTGGAGCACCCTGGAGGGGCCATTTCTTTTTACCTGATGCAGAGACAGGCATCTTACTTGATTTACAGGCTCTAGGGGCGGGTGGCTCCTCGGCTGGTTGCTAAGGTATCTTTTAAATGGAAATCAGGGTGGAGAGATATCACATACATCGTGCCAGCCATCTGCTAACTGTTGCCTCTTCTGTCTGGAGCAGCTCGAGGTGGTTCTGACTGGGAGGCAGAGCCCAGGGAGGGGAGTGAGGGGAGGAAGCCTCTGGCTACAGGAAGAGCCTGTGGTCAAGCCAAGGAACAAGAACTTTCCTTTTCTGCCGCCATGTTCATTATTTTTCCACTCTCTGTCATCATCTTTGTTTCTCCCTTTTGTTTTAAATGTAAAATCACATCCGAAGGCTTTTATTACAAACCAAGAGCCTAGTTCCACAACTTTATATTTATTATTGCCAGTATGTATTTCTGAACACGTGTATGTGTGTGAGAGAGACTCGCCATTATCAGGGCCCGACAGGTGGGTCTTTCTGGGCCAATTAGGCCTCTCTACTTCCGAGAATGCCAGCGTCCCTTCCAGGCCTGACCCTAAGCAGGAAACACAAGTGCCCGCATGTAGCCAAGCAGCTGGTTCGCCACCAGTTACTAAGCAAACCCGTAGTGGAGGCAGCCAGTCTCTCTGCACGCCAGGCACATGGAAGACTCCAGAGGGGCTTCCTTTACTCTAAGCATGGCCTGGAGCCAGATGATCTTGGTTTAAATTGTGGTTCTGTCCAGGGTAGCTAGGGGAGTTTAGACAGGCGCAAACCTCTTTTAACCTCACTTCCCAGTAGCTAAAATGGGGATGAGAATATTCAGGGCCACAAGGTAGGGTGGGGCAAGTTGCTCACTGCACGAGGTTGCTCAGATGAGGGAACCCTACCAGAGGCCAGCAGGAACACCTCTTTCTGCCTGCACGAGGGTGCCTTGTGCAATTATGGTGGCACTCACCTTGTAGGGTTGTGAAGACTGCATGAAGAAACCCAGTCAAGGAAGGGAGGAGATACTGTTTCTATCCTGGATAAATGCCCAAGACTGGACTGCTTTTCTGGAATGCTGTAGGTTCATTTTGGGGACTGATTTTCTTCTCCCTGCTCCCCTGTATCTACCTCCGTTTGCCACCCTGCCTCCCCCCAGCGCAGGCTCATAGACATTCTGGGCAGACAAGCTCTCACTCCTTTGCAGATGGATTCCTCCTATGAAGGCTGATTCTGACATTTGATACCAGCATCCATTTCAGCCTCGCTTCTGATCCCCACACACCTCTCTCAGCTTTGCCCACAAATAATCTCACTGCCCCTCCTGCCCACTTTCATTTATCTCTTTGCTCCTGGTCTGAGCCCTTTTCCCCAATTGCCATGTGGCTATGAGCTTCTGAATGTTCTATTGTGAGCCCAGATGGAGGATATCCTTCCTCCCCTCCACCACCTACACCACCCTAAGATACTTAGAGGGAACTAGGCCTGGAGTTCCTCTTTCCAGCATTTGTCCAAATTCTGGCCCCAAAGAGAAAGGCCTTGCACCCTAGATACACACTAATTACACATATTCATCCAGTTCCCTTGTCTCCCTCCCAACTTGGGATTTAAACCGCCTTTTGTTTGGCTGTTAGAACAATATATTAAGTGACAGTTCTCAGAATACAATTTTAATTAAGATTCAATAGTCACTTCTCTGTCAGTAATCTTCCATGCTGATTACTTAAAATATATTTACCCAGCTCTATTATGTCATAGATTTGAATTCATTAGACGTTTGTTAATCCTCCACAAACTTTTTTTAAAATGTGGTTTGTTTAGCATAATTTACAAGGACACAACTGTTTGAAACAATGGGCTCTGTGCCTCTGAGCTCCAGGATATGCATCCGGAAGTAGCTGGGCCTTCTTTGCCTGCTGTTGCCATTGCTGTCTCTATTAGAGGGCAGGCGACACAGCCAAGGGTAGAAAGGCGCAAAGGATGGCGGAGGCAGTCCATCTACACTGCACAGATGCAGCCCATATGGGTCAGCCTCCCAGAATGCAGAGCCGGCAGCGGGGGTGGGAGAGAGGATCTGGAGAGACAGTGGAAGATATTCAGCACAGGCCATGAACAGCCTCGCCCCTGGGCCTAGGGGATCACCTGACAAATATTATTTCCTGTGTGCCGGGACTCGAAAATGTTGGGAAGTGCTGTCTGGACTTAGAACACTGCCGCATTTATTGATAAGAGCTCATAAGAGAGATGGCCTTTCCCATGGGGCCATAGAACACTACCCCCTGCCACACACACACACTCAACCACCTCTTGATTAATTAGCAAGGGACATCCTTGGATGTGGCTGTGGCTGTTCGTGTGCTCCCATTGGTATAGAGAATACCACTCAACTATATTTGAGCAGGTGCCGTAGCCAAAAAAATGTCAGCCTTCTTCATTCTGTGACCACAATGAGTCATAGGGAGGTGTAACTAAAACTCAAGACTCAGTGCAAATGGAGAAGATCCTCATTTTGTTCTATGAGGCCCCAGCAAGTAGAGACCAAGAAGTCCAGAACACATTAGAGCACAGAGCAAGTTGGAAAGGTGGCAGGTGGAAAGCTTCCATGTATCAACACCTGTGACCTGGTGGGGTCTGGGTAAGGTGAAGCTGGTCTACCTTAGGTAGGAGCTTGGTGAGAACAGGGACTGGCAGGGTGGGCAGGTGCTTATGGGGACCCCAGGGCAGAGCTGTGTGGAACTTTGGCCAAGACTTTTAATGAAGGTGCCCATGATGAAGATGAAAAAAAACACATATCCTATAGAACAGAGGTCAGCAAACTCTTTCGTAAAGGACAAGATAGTAAATATTTTAGGCTTTGGTGACCACATGTTATATGCAGCAATGGCTCACCTCTGCCACGGTGGCACAAAGGAAGCCACAGGCAATATGTAAACATATATGCATGCCTGTGTTCTAATAAAATTTTATTTACAAAAACAGGTGACAGGATATATTTGGTCTGTGCAGCACTACCCAGTATGGTAGCCAATAGCCGCATATGGCTAGTGAGCGTTTGAAATGTGCTCTGAGGGTAAAATACACACCAGATTTTGAAGACTTTGTAAAATAAAAAAGTTAGCCATCTCATTAATAATTATATTGATGATATGTTGAAATAATATTTTGGATATAGCTAGTTATATAAAATACGTTATCAAAGTTAATTTCACCTGTTTCTTTTTACTTTTTTTAAAAAAATATGGGCACTAGAAAATTTGAAGTCACGTTTTTGGCTCACATCATATTTCTACTTCACAGTGATGCTCTCTCCAGATGAAATATAGGGCAAGCCTCTGGCCCTTAAAGGGTCTCGGGTAGGAGAGTTACCCTTAAAGAGGAACAATAATGGAATTCAAATATGCATAATGGAATTCAAATATGCATAATAAAGTGTATGATAGGAATAGATTTTTCAATATATTACATATCTTTTTTTTTTTTTTTAAATGCTATTACAGGAGGCCGAGGCAGGCGGATCATGAGGTCAGGTGATCGAGACTATGCTGGCTAATACAGTGAAACTCCGTCTCTACTAAAAATACAAAAAATTAGCCGGGCGTGGTGGTGGGTGCCTGTAGTCCCAGCTACTCTGGAGGCTGAGTCAGGAGAATGGCGTGAACCCAGGAGGCGGAACTTGCAGTGAGCCGAGATAGCACCACTGTGCTCCAGCCTGGGCGACAGAGTGAGACTCCGTCTCAAAAAAAATAAATAAATAAAAAATAAAATAAACTAGTTTTTTTCTGCATCTGTGCTCCTCAAACTGGGAGCTATGGAGCTCTACTTCCACAAGATATTGGCCAGGCGAGGTGGCTCATGCCTGTAAATCCAACATTTGGGGAGGCTGAAGCCAGGAGTTCGAGACCAGCCTGGGCAACATAGCAAAATCTGACTCTACAAAAATAAAAATAAAAATGAAAATAATTAGACAGGCATGATGGCACATGCCTGTAGTTACTAGGAGGCCAAGGTGGGAGAATCACTTGAGCCCAGGAGTTTCAGGCTGTCATGAATTAGGATTGTGCCACTGCACTACAGCCTGGGTGACAGAGCAAGAATCTGTCTCTCTCTCTCTCTGTCTCTCTGTCTCTGTCTGTCTGTCTCTCTCTATATATATATAAAATCTCTCTGTCTCTCTCTTTATTTATATATATATATACACACACATATATATACACATATAACTGTTGCTTTAAAAAGGGATGTCTTTATAGTAAAAAGAAATAGGAGTAATGCAAAATTAAACATTAATTTAGTGTTTCACTGCAGCAGAATTTCTCAGTTCTTCTAAACTTGCTCATGCGCATAGAGCTATTGTGAGAGAAAGCAAGAGTAGGCAATGCTTCCCCAACTTACTGGCCTTAGAAGCCATTTTTGCAGAACTGTAATTAGTACATTTAGAAGGCAATTTGAGGGGCTGGGCATGGTGGCTCACATTTGTAATCCCAGCACTTTGGGAGACCGAGGCAGGTGGATCACCTGAGGTTAGGAGTTTGAGAACAGCCTGGCCAACATGGTGAAACCCCATCTCTACTAAAAATACAAAAAATTAGCTGGGCATGGTGGTGTGTGCCCACCTACTTGGGAGGCCAAACTACTTGGGAGGCTGAGGCAGAAGAACCACTGGAACCACGGAGGTGGAGGTTGCAGTGAGCCGAGAGTGCACCACTGCACTCCCCTGGGAGACAGAGTGAGACTCCGTCTCAAAAAAAAAAAAAAAAAAAAAAGGCAATTTGAGAAATGCTGGTCTGCATAGTGCTACACAATCAGTGTGCATGATTTTCCAAAAGTCCACCTCAACTGGTTATCATTTGTTCTTTTGCTCTAGCAGTAAAGACCCAAGAAGCACTACATCAATAAGGCCACATTTAGTACAACATGGGATAGTGATGAAACTGTTGAGATTTGGAGGCACAAAGACCTGAGTCAGATTTCTGTTCCTTTCTTTCTTACATAGTCATTCTTGTAAAAGCACCTACTATGTCCCAGGCAGCGCTTTAGGCTTTAGGCATGCAGTGGTGAATAAAAAGAGGTGCCTTCTTCTTGGGGCTTTACTGCTAGAGCAAAAGAACAAATTATAAAGAAGACAAATATGTAAAACATAGAGTAGGTTGATAGAGATAAGTTTCAAGGAGAAAATAGAGAGCAGAGCAGAGGGCTATGCAGTGGAGCAGGGCGGGGATGGTCATGGAAGGGTGTCTGGGAAGGCCTCTGGGAGAAGGTAACTTGTGAGTAAAGATCCAAAGGAGGCTCTGAGGCCATGAGCAATCCTCATCTGTGTATAGATAATCCCTTCCTTCTGAAGGGGTTTCCTAAAGTCCAAAAGAGCTAATGTATGTGAGGGTCCAGACAGAGGCTAATTGCTTACAAAGGGTTCAGAATTCACTCCTTTGCCTCCCATCATACCTCCTTCTTCACTTCCCACATTCTCAAAGATTCATGAACTATATGGATTCTCCTTGGTGAAACAGTTCCCCACTGACCCTGGAGTCTCTCAGCACCAACTCTCTTCTTGTCTACAACATCATTCTTAAGGAATGCTGGTTCAATTTAATTTCATGCTAAGCCTAAACCAATTAGGAAGGTAAAATTATGTCTCAAAATACAGCCATAACATCCTTTCAAACTCAATTATTGGATAAACCAATGGTATGGTATCCCATCCATCCATCCATCCATCCATCCATCCATCCATCCATCCATCCATCCAACAGATGGTTATTGAGCAGCTACTGTGTTCCAGGCATTGAGCTAGGTAATTGGGATATAGCAGTTAGTAAAACAGGCAAAAGTACCTGCCCTCTTTAGAGCATATAGGACTGATACAGGAAACAATAAGTAAACATCATAAATAAGTAAACTACATAGTGTGTTAGAAGGTGATAGAAGCTAAGGAAAAGAGAAACAGTGAAACTGCATTAGAGGGATTCATGGAAGAGATTAGGTCTTGCCTGAGCACATGCCATTCTCTGCCACTCCCTAAGCAGTGAGAGTTAATATGAGGGAGGAAGCTCTGGGTGAGTGCATTAGGAATTTGCCTCCTGACCCTGACCTTGTGTTTCTCCCTTCCAGGCACCGTGGCCTGAGTGACCAGACCATGGAGACCCTGCTTGGTGGCCTGCTGGCGTTTGGCATGGCGTTTGCCGTGGTCGACGCCTGCCCCAAGTACTGTGTCTGCCAGAACCTGTCTGAGTCACTGGGGACCCTGTGCCCCTCCAAGGGGCTGCTCTTTGTACCCCCTGACATTGACCGGCGGACAGTGGAGCTGCGTCTGGGCGGCAACTTCATCATCCACATCAGCCGCCAGGACTTTGCCAACATGACCGGGCTGGTGGACCTGACCCTGTCCAGGAACACCATCAGCCACATCCAGCCCTTTTCCTTTCTGGACCTCGAGAGCCTCCGCTCCCTGCATCTTGACAGCAATCGGCTGCCAAGCCTTGGGGAGGACACCCTCCGGGGCCTGGTCAACCTGCAGCACCTTATCGTGAACAACAACCAGCTGGGTGGCATTGCAGATGAGGCTTTTGAGGACTTCCTGCTGACACTGGAGGACCTGGACCTCTCCTACAATAACCTCCACGGCCTGCCGTGGGACTCCGTGCGGCGCATGGTCAACCTTCACCAGCTGAGCCTGGACCACAACCTGCTGGACCACATCGCTGAGGGCACCTTTGCAGACCTGCAGAAACTGGCCCGCCTGGATCTCACCTCCAACCGGCTGCAGAAGCTGCCCCCTGATCCCATCTTTGCCCGCTCCCAGGCTTCGGCTTTGACAGCCACACCCTTTGCCCCACCCTTGTCCTTTAGTTTTGGGGGTAACCCACTTCACTGCAATTGTGAGCTTCTCTGGCTGCGGAGGCTCGAGCGAGAGGACGACCTGGAAACCTGTGGCTCCCCCGGGGGCCTCAAGGGTCGCTACTTCTGGCACGTGCGTGAGGAGGAGTTTGTGTGCGAGCCACCTCTCATCACCCAGCACACACACAAGCTGCTGGTTCTGGAGGGCCAGGCAGCCACACTCAAGTGCAAAGCCATCGGGGACCCCAGCCCCCTTATCCACTGGGTAGCCCCCGATGACCGCCTGGTAGGGAACTCCTCAAGGACCGCTGTCTATGACAATGGCACCCTGGACATCTTCATCACCACATCTCAGGACAGTGGTGCCTTCACCTGCATTGCTGCCAATGCCGCCGGAGAGGCCACAGCCACGGTGGAGGTCTCCATCGTCCAGCTGCCACACCTCAGCAACAGCACCAGCCGCACTGCACCCCCCAAGTCCCGCCTCTCAGACATCACTGGTTCCAGCAAGACCAGCCGGGGAGGTGGAGGCAGTGGGGGCGGAGAGCCTCCCAAAAGCCCCCCGGAACGGGCTGTGCTTGTGTCTGAAGTGACCACCACCTCAGCTCTGGTCAAGTGGTCTGTCAGCAAGTCAGCACCCCGGGTGAAGATGTACCAGCTGCAGTACAACTGCTCTGACGATGAGGTACTGATCTACAGGTGAGCGAGCGGCTGTGGCAAAGGCAGGGAGGGTGTCTGGCTGGGGAAGGAGGAGGGAATGGGGAGGTTCTGGGGCTGCTCCCATCTATACCCCTCTTCCCCAAAGGTGTCTGTGGGGATTCTGGGGTAAACTGTGCCGTTCGTGCAGGTAAGAGGAGATAGAAAGAACATCAACTACAAGGCTAAGAAGAAAAGAACCCACATGGTCAGCCTGAGAGATATGTGTAGAGAAAGACCACACCTCCCAGCTGGGTGGCTATGGTCAGTGGTCATGTGGCTATGAGCTTCTGAATGTTCTGTTCTGAGCCCAGATGGAGGATATACAAGGACAATGAATAGACCTCTTGGCTGAAGGTTTTGACTCCCCCAAGGAGGAATGCATTTGACCTTCACCTGGACTCATATACAGTCATGGTTAAGGCTCTGAGGTCAGAAAGAGTGGGATTCAAATCATGGCTTTTCCACTTGCTGGTCATTTCATTCTCCTGGCCTACCTCAGTTTTCTCATCTGTAAAATAGGGATAATTAATACCTGACTTAGTTTGGACACTCACTAAATGCACTTACTTAGTTTTGGTAACTGAATCAAACTGGCTTTAAAAAAAAAAAAAAAAAGAGAGAGAGAAAGGGAGCGGGAGTGTGTTGACTCATGTCATTAATAAGTCAGGAACCTGCTTCAGGTTCAGCTGGATCAAAGGTCCCCACAAACCTGTATTCTCAGTTTCTTACCTCCCCTAAGTTCTATTTTTCTCTGGGTTGGCTTCACCGTCAGGCAGTCTCTTTCCTCTGGGAGGCCTCTGCTGGGTCCTCTAAGGAGCCCTAGAGCCCACTTAGAGCCCTAGAGGGAGAAGAGCTTCCCAATCCCGATTGAGCGCTGATTGAGTCAGACCACATCACGTGAGCCCCCAGGTCTTACAGGTAGCGTCAGCCCTCTCTCCTGTGCTGAACCCCCTGGGCCTTAGTCTCTTCATCTAGAAGTGCAGACAATGATATTGACCTTGGAAAGTTCTTTGAAAATCAAGGGGTCTTTCCTAGGTCTGGTAGAAAGGGAGGTTAAGTGTGGAAAGCTGCAATAGAATCACACAAGTCATTCAGAGGGAAGAAGGTCACAGAGAGACAGAAGCCAGGGGCTGAAATGCTGACCACAGATGAGTTCCCTTATGTGAAACATGAAGGACATGGCCTAGAACCTTATCACTCAAGGAATGTATGGTCTCCTTTGAAATTCTGTGTGTTTTATTTTATGCATGTAAAATGATTGTTTGGAGATGGGATCCCATGAGTTTCATTAGACAGCCAAAGGGCCCATGGTGCAAGAGAGATCAAGAATACTTGATCCATCCTGGAGGTCTCCTCCAGCTCTGACTGTCTGAGTTGATGAGACTCTGGATGGGAAGCTTTGTGGTAGAAGAGTACATGGGGAAGAATAGAGTCAATGTGATTGAGGGTTGGTGTGTCATGGAAACCGTAGTGGAGCTGGGGAACTCCCGTTACCTGGCAGCTGCTGGTCTTGTCTAGACAGCAGTGTTGCGTCTCAGAATGGAGAGAAAGCAGTATTGGAACTTACCCACATGCATGTATGAACATATATAGGAATATATAGATAGGGGCATATAGTCAAACTTAAATATGCATATATGTATTTTTCTCATTATAAAAGTCATAGTCTTTATTGAAAATTTGGAAAGTAGGGAAAATTGATGAAGAAGGAAATAAAAATTACCTATAATCCCACCATCCAAAGTTAATAAGAGAAATTTGGAAGGTGTCTGAGTTCATTCAAATGGTATTTATAACCAATCTAGTGTATATTCTGTATCTTAATTCTTCCCACTCAACATTACAGCTTGCTTAGTTCCCATGGTATTAAAATACTTTTTATTTGGCTGTATTATAATTTATTTAACTAACCTTCTATTATTGAACATTCAGGTGGTTTCTCATTTTTCATTATTAAAAGTAATACAGTGAGGGATATTTTTGCACATAAATATATTTGTGCAACTTCAGTGATTTCTTTAGCATATTTTTCTAGGAGTTGAATTACTGGTTTATGGATAAATTATAATCTTTATACATTACATATAAATATTTACCCTTTCACCAGTGGAAGCACTCATTTTGATCACACTTTTGCCAATATTGAATATATAATTACTTTCATCTTTGCCAATTTGAGAGGTGAAAAATGGCACTTGCTTTAATTTGCATTTCTTTGCTAACTTGTGAGGTTGACCTTTTGAAAATAAATATATTTCTTTACTTGTGAATTTATTATATGGTCATGACTTTGATAAAAAAAAAAATGTAAAGGCAAAAAGCTACCAGCTCTGCGGTTTGCACAGGGAAATGCAGTTTGTGAGGGGGAGAGAAGATGTTGGCTTCCACAAGGCAACACGCTAGCATTGCCAAAATGACGCAGCTCACCGGGGGTCTCAAAGATACCCTGGGAGGAGGAGGGGAAGGCTTGGGGTAGGCTCCGGTAATCACTCAAGGTGGGAATTCAAATTGTTTTTTTTTGGTGATTGAGAACCTGGAGACACTAACTTTCTAAATATAATGTAAATTAAATGGAAGTGTCAGAAACCTTGGAATAAAAAAATGCAGCTAGCGATAGTGACTTCTCAGGGCTGGTTACACAGACAAGAGGAGATACAGCATGGAAATCCTCCAGATAGTGGGGGCATATAGTAGTAAACCCTCAAGGATTATTATTATCAGTATTAGTAGTAGTACTAGTAGTACTACTAGCAGTAGTAGTAGCAGTGAGAATAATAGTAGTATAAAATAAGACTAGCATCACATCCACCATCCTGGGGAAGAAAGTGGAAGAGGAAGGTTAGATATGCAATTCAGTCTTCTCTTTAAGAAGACAAATTTCCAAAATGTTTGAGGAAAAATAAGCACAAGTCTGTAGCCAGATAATAGTAATAGCAATCACTGGCCAACATTACTGCCAGGCTACTATGTGTTTGATGCTTAGCTTTTACAGGCGGTATCTCATTTAATCCTTCTGGATATATGAAGAAGCATAAAAGACCAAGAGAATTAAAAAATAAAATTATTTCAAGAACACGCAGCAGAAGGAGACAGGGCTGTGATTTGAACTCCAGCCTCTGGCTTCAGCACCCAGACTCAACCCCTGTGGTCATGCTGCCCACTGTCCTAAAAGGGATTACGGCTTGTGAGAAATAGGAGACTCTAATACAGAATCTGGATTTTTAGAAAATGAATTGTCCTCATTAGAAAGAGTGCTCATTTTAACCGGAAGGTATATAAAAGAAGGGAGGAAAGGTCTGTATCTGAAGATGAGTATTGAAGAGGAGCACGTGCTGTACAGAGAAAGCTAAATGCAACCAAAGAGGGTTTTTTAGTCCGTGTTTATGTCCAAGAAGAAAAAATGCTGCTTGGGAAAGAGGTTACAATGAGAATAGATAAGAGGCAAAGAGTTACAACTTGCAACTTGCCTCCATCTTCCCCAGCAAGGAGAAAAGCAGCAGCAGCAACAGCAGCAATAATAGTACACACCTGCATTGATGGATTATTTGTGCTGGTCACTATTCTAAGGGTTCTATGTGCACTAACTCATTTAGTTCCCACAAACCCTTAGGAGGTTAAAAACTATTATTTCACTTTACATAGAAGAAACTTGCTCAAGGTGTTAAACAGGGGGTAAGTAGCAGAGATGGAATCTGAATACAGGCAGCCTGTACAGGGTAGCGTCTGTATGTTTGCCCAAAGCCTCAACCTAACAAGACCAATACTATGGAGAGGGATGCCAAAGCCCAACAGGCCTGCATAACAGTGCCGTCCATGAGTTCTGGTCACCAGGCCCTGATGGGTCACATGTAGGTGAGTAAGGACTAAAGGAGCAAGTAGACGAGGTTCTCAAGCCCATGGTGGTGATTCTGAGATAGCATGGACAGAGAGATGCCTGAGATGGGAAAGGGGTGAATATTCTGATTTTCAGGGAATAAACTCTGTAATGCTTAGGGTGTTAAGCTGGACATGGAGTCCCTATACAATTCTGGAAAGGCTTTCTCAATAGGTAGCTGTGAGCGCTTGGAAAAGAATGCTAACCTAACATGGGTTCACTAAGGGCAAATCCTGCCAAGTCATTGAACCATGTCTTCAGGAGAGGCTGTGGACCAGTAGTTCTCAACCTTTTTATCTGCCTCCTTGTCATTCATGAGGGCAGTGCTTCTCAGAGATATCCCCACTTGCATAGTGATTCTCGGCTGGACCAGCATCTCTGGAGTGACAGGTACACTTGGAAAATGTCCTAGGAGTTTCTGCTGGCTGTGAGTCACTACCATCAACAGAGCACGTCACAATCGTACAGGACATTTGGTGAACTCTCATGCTGTCTTGGGGACAAAATGGAGACATGTAAACTGATGAAGTGAAGTTGTAACTGGTCAGATAACCAGATTGATTAATAAATTGATGCGAATATGCCAGAAAGCCTTTGGCTTCTGCCTCAACATCTGTCCCATTTCTGTACTGCCAGTGTATTTTCTAATTGAGATTGATAACTACACAGAAAATAGGCTTGGCCAATTGTCATGTCAACAAAACTATCAATCAATAATCTATCTTCATTTTGGTTCAAGGAATCAGTTGCAATTGCACAAGTTCAAGGTGAGGAAAATCTGGCTCGACTGAAATTCTGTGTGCCTAGGCTCAGAGTTGTAGTTGATCTTGAGGATGTTATGGCCACAATGTGATGGAACCCGTGAGAGACTCCTGTCATTTTTAATTGCGCTAATGGAAGTATAGTGGTCAGATCATGAGAGGTTATGGTTCTGCTGAGTCATTGTAGCTGGTCAGAGCAGAGCTTTAATATGTTTAATTCTGGATGGTACAGTCTTGGGAGTCATGTTTATAAGCTGCAATGTATCCAGAGGAGGGCTGATGAGAATGAGGCTCTGGAAGCTCACGTGAAATGGAAGAAGTTCACTTTGGAGATGAGAAGGCTTAGAAAAGAAGTCATGGCTCCTTTAACTTATTCGAAGAATTTGTGGGTGGAAAAGAGGAAAAGACACACACACACACACACACGCACGCACACACATGCGTGCATGGAAGTAGGCATTGGCCCGTTACAAAAACAAAATTCCAACAGCAACAGCCTTACACATGTCTCTCATTGCTCTCCATCTGGCTCCGAAATGATTTGGCTTTGTATCTATCTTCCTCGCTAGCATGTGATATTCATGCATGCTCATCTCCATGTCCTCACCCCTTAGTAAGTCCTGGTCCAAAATAGCTATTGAGTCAACATTTGGTGAACTGGACAGACTGGAAATAAAGATCAAAGCTGCCCAACAGCAGCTTAAAGTAAAAGCTGCCACAAAGTAGTGAGCTGCCCATACCAAAAGAGTTCAATAGAACCTGGCTGACTCCATTCCAGGGGTACTAAGCAGGCAGCCTGACTTTCAGGCAGGAGTGAAAACATTTAACTTAAATGATCCCAGCTCTCATAGTGTGTGGATCTACTCGAGACTTTCAAAATCCCATGATCAAGATAATATGGCTTCCACTGTTGCTAAATTCACCTGCTTTTACTAGTTGGGGGCACTGTGTCAGCTTGCCTCCTGGGGTTAGGGTACCGTGTCTCACAGGCTTTTAAGCTCCAGGGCCTGAGGTCAGAGACAAAAATCTTGGCAGAGGCCCAGAGAACCCAACCAAACCTGGACATAGGCCATTGACAGGTCACCAGTGACCCACCTCAAGGTTTCACAGAAACCCCAAAGAGCTGTGAGCGATGTCTGAAAACATCAGCATCTAGTCTATATACCAGGAAGGAGGAGCAGAGGCACGGATCACCCCAAATCATGGATAACTCAGACCAGATTTGAATTAGGCTATACAAAATAGTGCCTTGCTCTTTTTTCAGCTAATAAGCTCCCTCATTATTTAACGATCCTGGCTGCACTTCCAAGCTGCTTGCCCTTCCTGAGTACACACAGCTGAGCCCTGCAGGCAGGCGCTGTGACACACTGGAGACAGACAGTCCGCAAGCGGGGCCTGGCCTGTTTCCTGTGTGACTGGGGAGGGCTGACTGACATGTCCTTCAATGCCAGGGCCCACCCTGTCAGGAAGGGGCTGGCACTAATGGTGTCAGCAACAAAGGGGAGAGGAGTCAACGAGGGGTAGGGAAAGTTTGGGAGAGGGAAGTCAGAAAGGCAGCCTCCCCTGCCACCCTGGAGGCAGCAACAGCCCACCCCAGCTTGGCTTCATCCCTGGGGTGACATGGAAAGTTAAATGTCCTGCATGTCATTATCAGCCCAAGTGACATTCACAAACACTTGTCTCTAAGAGTTGTCAAGAACATCTGTCACCAGGCGTGATGTTGGAATGGTCCCCAGGAGGGCCAGGGGAAGAGCAGGCGTGCTCCTGAGGCAGTCAGCCGGGATGCAGCTGTGCCTTGTGCTGCTCGATATGCTGCCCCCATCCTCGTGTAGAAAAGTGAGGGGCTGTGACAAGAGAGACCCTGAAGATGGGGAGATGACAGCCACCCCAGCCCCCGTCCGACCCTATCTGCAGGCTCCCTTTCCCATGCCATGTCTTCTGTGATTGTTAGACACACGTCCTGTCCTGGGAGACCGGACCACCCCACTGAGTTTTGCAGGGCTGGGGCAGGGGGCTGCGTGTTTTACTGCTGCTCTGTCTTCCATCTGGGGAAAGGACAAGAGGGCAGATTCAGCAAGTTTTCACCCCATCAGGATCTCACCACTCCACATCTCAGTGGAGCTCTGCCCTACCCCATGAAAAGACAGCCATCTCTACTGTGGGTTGGAGAAAACTTTACTCGTGAAATCAACATCTCAGGATCTGGGGCCATGGGGAGAAGCTGGTGGGAACAGGTGTTCTTAAAGGGAGACGCTGTTAGGGACGGGTGTTCTCTAAAGGGAGTGGGGCATGCCAGGGACAGGACCTGTGAGAGAAGATTCTTTGACTCAGCTGTTTCCCCAGAGGGTCTGGACTCTTCTGGAAGGGTCGGTTGAGTCCCGACAGGCAGAGGAAGAGAATGGTATAGAGGAGGAAATAGGGGTGGCCAGGGAGGAAAGGTAACTCCTTGGTCAGAACCCAAATCAAAATCAACCTGCCTTGGATTTTATATCTTCTATTTTTTTTTTCACACTGTTGAAACATGACATCTACAAGAGAGGATGCAAAAGACAATAATGTTAAATCCATTTTATAGATAGTAAAACTAGTCTCAAACAGATTGAGTAGATTTTACAAAGTTATCCAAAGCAAAGACTAAGAAATGTAGTCTTCTACATCCAGCCCTTTCCACTGTGCTATGTACCTGCTGTGGGGCACTTCTCGCTAAAGCCCCAAAGAGTCCTTACTAAGGCTGGAGACACGGGTTGGGGACACCAGCTGTAATTTCTCTTTCTGGGAAGTATGGAGTAGCTTTCTGGAAGTCCACAGGGATTTTCTGTCAGCTTTAGTCGAGACTCAGTCTCATACTTCTAAGTTCCAGCAATGCTGGGGAAACAGGGGTGCCAGTGAGAAGCTTGGTTCCACTCTACCGCCTGGGATCGTCCAGGTGATCAATGGGCAAGATGAAGATTTCTGGGTTGCATGTCACCAGGTAAGCCACTGTGAAGTGACAGAGTTGCTAGAGGCATCACAGAAAAAAATGACTCTGGAGTCAGAAGTCCAGGGTGGTGATTAGGATGAACAGAAAACTCAACTAGTATGATTTAAACTCATAAGGTTTTATAACATCTCATGTAAAAGAAGACCAGTGGAAGAGAATTTAGGACTGGGTAGCATGGTCATCAGGAGCCCAGTTCCTTCTGTCTTTCTGTCCTACCATCCTCAGCACACAATTTCTGTCCTTAAGGTCACTTAATAGTACAAAATGGTTGCTGGAGCACCAGTGATCCCATCTCCCTTTTATGCAATAGGAAAGATGGAAACAAGAAGGGCAAGAAAGCAAAGTGGGGAGTTTCTCAGAATCCCCATCCAATAACTTCTCCTTGCATTTCATTGGGCACACATATCTGCAAAGGAATCTAGGAAATGTAGGGTTATTTTTTCCAAGTTAGGCACAATGCACCCTCAGTAATGTAGAGAAGATAGGAAGGCAGGTAGCACATCCACACAACTCCATCATTTACTAGTCCTGGGACCATGGAAAAATCATTTTACTGCTCTCCATCTTTATTTTCTCATCTGTAAAATGAGAACAGAGATTCCTTTCTGCGTATTTCACAGGATTGTGGTGAGGACTGAATGAACTCATGTATTTGAAAGAGCGTTCTTCATAGTCAGCAGTGGCGTACTGGTTACCTGAGAGTATTTATGGTTACTAGGAGCCTGCCCACTTTTTCTTCTTGGACCTCTCTTCTAGTCCCTGTTCCCCAGCCTGCCTCCTGTGTCTCCATTTTTCAACACCAACAGAGCTGTAAACTTGGAAAACGATCTGATGAAGTTTTAAGGGATCAAAGTATAAGGTATAACCCCTTTCAGAAATATTTTCACTTCAATTGGGAGCTCTGAAAGACCCAAAGGAGTGAATCCCTGATGGTGGAGTTTTAAAACCCACAGTAGGTTTGTGCATGGGGAGATGTTTTTCAGGGCACCTTCTAAGAGCATTTCAAATCATATTACTATCCCCACATCCTGCCCCTCTTGCTGTCCTCAAGAAGGTGACACCACTGGGATTCAAAAAGCTTCAGAGCATCTGTTCAGAGGTGACTAATTTCTCCACGTTATTCCCTTCTCAATCTCCAAAAGCTGTGGCTGGAGAGAGCTCCAAAGATAAAAAGTAATTAGCAAGAGTAAAGAGATTACAGCATGTATCCGGTCTCCCTTCTTCTGAAATGAAGCTTTTTCCCCCTCCAGTAAGAGATAACAAGAGAACCAGTCCAATTAATTTTACATATGTTTGGTTATATGGAGATGGGAGTGGGGATATCATTTATTCTATACCAGGAAAACACTAAAAAGGGCTTACAGAGGGATGGAGTTAGGCCTGGAGGAGTGCCTGGGACTTGGGGACGATGCTGTGATGGTGGCCATCAAAACAACACCAAACACTTATCTCACAACTGAACTTTTCCAGGCATGTTCGTGTTCACAGAACCCAGCTCCACTCAGCCTCATTAACAGCCCAGGTCAGACCAGGAGTGGGGAAGGTGTGGAATTCAGGCATTCTGACCCTGACCCCAGGGCTTCCTACCCACCCATGTTTCCCAACCCTGACTGTGTTTTGGAACCCCTTGAGGAGTGGCATTCCCCCATTAAAAAAGGGATTCTGAGTCAGCTTGTGTTGGTGCCTGGATATTCACGTTTTTAAGGCTCTCCCAGTGATTCTGACATGCATTCAGCATCATGCCCAGTGAAATCAGGGGTTTGGACAGCACTGGTAGACAGAGTTTCTGTAAATCCACAGCTAGGGGATTGGTCTCTAAACTGCTAGTGAGGGAAGAAGCCAGAAGGCCTGGGTTCAATCCCAGCTCTACCATGCACTACTCATCTCTTTGAGATTTGCTTCATCTAACATTGGAATAAAAAATCTTTTCTCTATGGGGTTATCTCCAAAGAGATAACATATGTGGAAACACTTTGGAAACAAAAACACCATGTGCATTTCAGTCTCTGGAGCCATTTTTTTTCACCCCTCAGCTGAGTCTGAGTGATTACCATAAGAAAGATGGAATTAGGGGCTCCAGACATGGGCTCTTGTGATCTCCCTTCTCTTTACTTGTCTGAACCTCAGGCTCCTCACCTTCTAAATGGGGATAATGATAACTCACCAGGTTGTTGTAAAATTGGAAAGAGATGACACAGCATGAAAGAAGAACATCTTCATAAAATGTGAAGTGCTTCTAGTAGCAGAAATCTGACTTTTCCAAATTTGGGGGTAATTTCCGTCATTCTGAAAACCAAAAATAAAATTCTAAGGCCCCCCAACCAATTGAATGAACCCCTCCACTCAGCCAAGAGCATTCCAAAGTTAACCTGAACTTTTGTGAGTTCACAATTCTGTCAAAGCATTCCAAAAACTTGGCCATGATGGGAATAGGGAGCCACACGTGCCTCATTATACCCTCCTCTCTTTCGGAATTACTGACAGAACAGACTCTTTAAGTCTGATAAGAAACATTTACAATCTATTTTCTCTGAATCCTGCTACCTGGAGGCTTCATTTGCATGATAAAACCTTGGTCTCCACAACCCTTTATTGTTACCCAGACACTCCTTTCTGTTGATAATGACTCAGCCAATTGCCAATCAGAACATCTTTAAATCTACCTATTACCTTGAAGTGACCCACCTCTTGTCTTTCCAGTTTGAACCATGTACATCCTGCATGTACTGATTGATGTGTTACGTCTCCCTCAAATGTATCAAAGCAAGCTGCACCCAGACTACCTTGGGCACGTGTCGTCAGGACCTCCTGAGGCTGCGTCATGGGCACGTCCTTAACCTTGGCAAAATAAACTTTCTAAATGGATTGAGACCTGTCAGATACTTTTGTGGGTTCACAATTCTGTCAAAGCATTCCAGAAGGAGGTAGTTCAGAGCTGGTATGGGAGCTCCATGGAGTCAGGGACTGAGGCAGGTCAATTGCATTATTCTTAATATGTGGCTCACTGCTCCTGCTCTTGCTCACATTCTCTACCTGGAGATTTTCTGTGGTGTGGCCTATCCATAGGGGAGTTGCCAACCCTGGGATCAGCCCTCAGCCTTTAACAGAGTTTGGAGGATTAATACCGCAGCTTCCTTACCGTCGGAGAAAGGTGGATACGTGGTCTATGCTCGCTCCCAGGGGCTCCCAGTAGGAGTGGGCCCCAATTGCCCACAGTGGTAACTTGCTTAGCAAAATGCCCTGTGTTGACTTCCTTCCACACTTCCTTACCACAGATTCCTGAGCCCACCTCCCAGATAAACTACTCATACTCAAATCCTGGTCTCAGGGTCTGCATCTGGGAAGCCCAAACTAAGACAGGCACCAAACCCTTTAAAGAATGCCACGCAGTGGCTTTTGCTGCTAGCTTATTGTATTTCTCCCAATGCACATTGGAGGCTGAGGAGGGCAATTGTCTGTTCGTGCACGTTGCTCCCCACTAGATAAAATCAGCGTTCTGCCGGGCAATTAGAAGTGGGGAATGGATGTTGGGGAGGCGTACGACGGCCACAGAGCTGCCTGGGCGGAAGCATCGCTGCTGTGAGCGTTTCTTGGCACCTGCCCACACAGTCCCAGCAACCAGTAGCCAGTTTGTGGCTGAGGCCAGCCTCGGGGGGAAGCTGATGGGGCTGCTTTCCTGCCTCTCTGTGAGTGTTCTTTTCTCATCTCTGGAGACACAGAGCAAAGCAAAGAGGGAAGCTTACCTCTTGTCAATGAGGCCTATGGTCTGGCATGAGTGTGTGTGATGGGAGTGGGCACCCTGTGGGTGACAGAAGGGATCACGACAAGAAGTCAAATTAATGTGCATCATCTTCAGGGTCTCAGAGGTGGGGGATGGGTGCGGGAAGAATGGCACAAAACCACAGGATGTGATGGGCCACCCCGGGGTGAACGCAGGGCCATGCAGCCATGCACTGTGGATGAACGAGCTTGTTAACTCTTTACAAAAGAGAGCTATTTCCAGCGGGGGTGGGCTCCAAAGGTGGGCTCCGCTGTGCTCTGTGGCTGTGGGGCTGATGCTGTGGTTGAGAGTGCTGATCCAGACATGCGGATGAACTCCACTTGCATCGTAAAAGAGGTGAGCGGCAGGAAATGAAGCATGGAAGAGATCTGTTAAACAGCAAACCTTTGCACTAGGTCATTAGTCAGTGATGGTATTAAGTAAAGGAGCTTCTCAGTTTAGCAATTAGCCCCCAAAAAGGTTAAAACGTAAATGAATTGCTTGGTGAAATTAGTCCACTTGAGCTTTTCCATGAGCTAACTGCCTGGCTTGAGAGGAACATATTCTGGGGGGCTATGATAGCAGGTACAGTGGAGTGTAAGCTGTGTCCTGGGATTAAGGCGGGATTTGGAAGGAAGGAGGCTGCACGGGGTCGGCGGGGGTGGTAGCTATTTTAGGTGAAACCAGTGAAGACAGAGACAGAGGCAGGAATGATCAGGCCCAGTCAAAGGCCTGTGAGGACCCCTGGTGTATTTGTCAGCTGCTGCCACAACTGTGTTGCATAACAAAGAACCTTAAACTCTAGGTGGCTTATAGCCAAGAATATTGAATTTCCTTAGTCATAGCTCTGCAGGCTGGCTGGAGCTGAACTGGTCTGGTTCGGGCTGGGCTGGGCACGACTGCACTTGGCTTCAGGCTCCAGTTCTGATTCCCATCCTCTTTGGGTATCTCATCCTGGAGCCCCAGGAGAGGGGTAGTGGTTCTCCAGGTATGTTCTTCTCATGGTAATAGCAGAAATGCAGGAAGGCAAGCCCAGCTGCAGAAAAGAATGTCAAGCTTCTGTTGGTATCACATCTGCAAAATCCCGCTACCCACAGCAAGTTACGTGGCCAAGCCCAAAGGCAAGGTGCAGGGAATGAACTGCGCTCAGCATCAAGCCATGAAAGGCTGTGGAGATCCTCCTTTATTACAGGCCCGTAAAGAAACAGGACCAATAATTTGTGACACTTGACTTTCCTGGCAGAAAGCCCCCCTAGAGGGCAGTGGTTCTCAAACCTGAGCATGCATGAGAATCACCTGGCAGTCTTGTGAACACACAAGTACCAGACCCTGTCCCCTGAGTTTGTAATTCAGTAGGTATCGAGTGGAGCCTGAGAATCTGCATTTCTAATACATTCTCTCCGGGATGCTGATGCTGCTGGTCTGGGGAAATTACTTTGAGAATCACTGGTCTAGGAAAAGGATAGGAATGTAGAGGTTGGAAGAGAGCAGAGTATGGATGGCCTTGAATGTCACACACAGTAGCTATGTTTCTGAGTCCTTACTGCACTCCAGGTACTGTTCTAAAGCTGTTCTGCATGTTCTCTTATTTGGACTCATGCTAACCCTATGAGGTGTGATCAATGATTGCCACTTGACAGATGAGGACTCTGAGCCATAGGGAGGTGGCATGACTTGCAAGGCCTCACAGCTTGGAGGCGGTGGAGCTTGAGCTTGGAGCCAGTGCTGTCCTGACTTTGGGCTTCTTCCTGTTGCTGGTGAGAAGCCAGGGTCTAGTTCTGAGGTGAGGAATGACCTGGGGTGAGGAAAACTCTGTATTTGGAACCAGATATTCATTTATTCAGTCAATAAATATTTATTGTCTGGTTAAGACCTCAGGATTGGGAAAAGACAGGCATAGCACTTGCCTAGGAAAGTGATAGGAAGGCAGAGGTTGGAAGAGGGAAGAGTGGCCTTGAATATCAAGGAGCTTACATTCTTATTGGGGGGAGAGATGAAAAGTTCAAAAATATACAGGAGGAAGAAAAATAAACAGTGAAACGAGACCGAGACCAGAGGGCTACGGTTTTACATGGGTGGTCAGGAATTGCCTCTGTAAGGAGTGATGTTGGAGTAGAGACCTGAATGGGGTGAAAGAGTCAGGCAGGGGAAACAGCACATACAGAGGCCCTGGGGAGGGACACATTTGTCCTGTTGGAGAAGTGGCAAGGACTCCAGTGCCTCTGGAGGTAGAGTGGCAGTGAATGAGTGAGAGGACTGGACAGGGCTGGATTACACAGGCCCTTGCTGGCCATGATGAGGCCTTGGATTTTATCCTGAATGAGATGGAAACCTCTGGGGCTGAGGCTGGGGAGATTTGAAAGCAGGAGACTGGTGTGGTGTGATTAAGAAAGAAGATTCTGCTGCTGGCTGGAGAATATACCACAGCAGGCAGGGAGAGCATCAGGGAGACCAGTTACGGGATGGTTGCAGGGTTTTAGGTGTATCTTGAGACCCTCTTCCTCCTGAATGTTCACATCCATAAAATGGGAGAAGGACCCCTTCTTTCTCTCCCACTTGGGGCAGGAGGAGATTAGGGTGTGGGCCTGTGAGGGAGTAGGAAGTACTTAGGTAGGGAACAAAGCAGCATTTTGTCATGATTTTTCTGGCAGAATCCTTGGGCCTATGTCTGCTCAGCCCGGGAACCTCACTGAGGCCCAACTCAGCCGTGAGTGGAGAGGAGTTTTGGATCTTCCTCTGTAGAGCAGAGCATCCCACGCCATCACTGACCCAGCTCCTCCATCAGCATCCCCCAGCCCCTCCACCCCACAACCTTGTACTCTGATAGGGAGTAATTATTTATGTTCTTGTTTAATTAGCTCATTAGGTGTGTGCCGTGGCATTTCTGACAATAAATCACCTAGTCTAATGGCTCATAAGTGCATTTTTGGCTGGTGCCTGGCCCTGGCAATGAAGGTGGCAGTTGTCATATATGAATATGGCCCTTGGTCAGGGGCTCAGTGACCTGTGCTCTGACTCCCAAGGTGTGCGTTGACAGGTGGGGAGGCTGCCGAGGCACTGAGCTTGGAGACAGGATCTTGGAAACTGAGATGGTGGCAGCAGCGGCAGCCGGCACTGAACACCAGAAAGATATTTTTACCACCCGTCAAAATGCCACCGCGTGTGAGCCAGTGCCAAGGGCTGCTTCCCAAGGCTGCTTTGCTCTCCTCCCTCAAGCTTTGATTGTTGCTAGGAAAAAGGTCTGAGTGGAACAGGGAGGCTTTGAAGATTCCTGGGTTGGCTTGGCTGGTGCTCAGCAGTCGCCTCCCTCAGGGGCAGGGGGCTGGAAGGAAGCTTCTGTCCTGCAGCAAAAGGGAGTGGGTGGGGGGCTGCTTCTCCCAGGCCAGGAAAGCAGGAGCGCCCAGGTTTAGACCCAAGACCTATTCTTCCCCACCCTGCCTAGAACAGGCCTAAGAACAGAACCCTGTTTAAAAATGCTTCCTTCACAGTTCAGAGGGCCAGGAATTCCACCATTAAAGATAGGTTTCTTTGCACGCTTAAGGGGCAGAAACCTGGGAGATGGTAAAGTGGGTTTTTTCCTGGGACTGGCAAACAGTGGATGCTGACCCGAGGGAGGGCACAGTGGACGCCCTAGCAGGAGAAGGAGGAAGGGGGTCAGGAAGGGTCATGAGGTGACCTCAAAGCCCAGTTCCCCTCTGTGGACCTATTGTCAAGGGCTTGGGAGAGTCAGGGAGAGGAAAGGCAGAGCCAAAGTCCTTGGGACCAGTCCAGCTGCTTCTTTATTGCAACGCTCTTGGACTTGGTTCTTCTGTCTTTAAAATGGGCCTTGTTCTTGCTACTCTCAGACCAAGAAGAAGTCCAGAGTAAGAAAAGGTCAGTTCAAGCTCAACCAGGCCAACCTTCCCCTTTCTGTGAATCCTTGTGGTGCCCACCACTCCTCCCACCCATCACCCCTCATTGCCACCCGTCACCTCTCATTCCCACCCGTCACCCCTCATTCCCACCCGTCACCCCTCATTCCCACCACCCACTTGGGATGTTGGCTGGCTTCATGCAGGAATAACTTCCAGAGACAAGAAAGCCCCCACCACTGTTGGGTGCCACTGGCTGAAATGTTATACCTCATTGGCCATGCGTGGTGGCTCATGCCCATAATTCCAGCAGTTTGGGAGGCTGAGGCGGGCGGATCACTTGAAGTTAGGAGTTTGAGACCAGCCTGGCCAACATGGTGAAACCCTGTCTCTACTAAAACTACAAAAATTAGTTGGGCGTGCTGGCACATGCATGTAATCCCAGCTACTGGGGAGGCTGAGGCAGGAAAATTGCTTGAACCCGGGAGGCGGAGGTTGCAATGAGCTGAGATCATGCCACTGCACTCCAGCCTGGGTGAAGAAGCGAGACTGTCTCAAAACAAACAAACAAACAAACAAATAAACAAAAGTTATACTTCATTGCAGGCCCTCAAATCTATCTCCCTCTACCTCCAACCTTCAAATTCTGCCTTCATCTTTATCAGTCATAAAACTAGTTCTTTTCCTGTAATATGTCCATTTAATTTTTGAACATAATTCTCATAGTTCACCCAATACTATTTGTTCAGATTCAACACCCTCCCTCCCTGCCTCCCTCCATCCTTGCCTTTACCTTTAATCATTCAAGAGGTGTTTAAGTTTACAACTCGTCTGGGCCACACATGGGAAGGGCAGCTATGAACAAGGCATTTCTGCCCTCTTACAACTCGCATCTCCCAGGGAGACAAACGTTAAACAACTATGCTGGGAGGTGTTCACCGATTCAGTAGCTACAGCTGTAATAAATGCTGTGCAAGTACATGCTAGAGCAGGTCCTGGGGAACTGACCTAGCCTGGGGAAGCCAGGGAAGGCTTCCTGGAAGAGGTGACCCAGAAGGTCAAGTAGGAACTCAGGCCGGGCATGGTGGCTCACGCCTGTAATCCCAGCACTTTGGGAGGTCGAGGTGGGTGGATCACCTGAGGTCAGGAGTTCAAGACCAGCCTGGCCAACATGGTAAAACCCCGTCTCTACTAAAAATACAAAAATTAGCTGGGCATGGTGGCACGTGCCTGTAATTCCAGCTACTCAAGAGACTGAGGAAAATCACGTGAACCCGGGAGGTAGAGGTTGCAGTGAGCCGAGATTGCGCCATCTCATTCCAGCCTAGGCGACAAAGCAAGACTGTCTCAAAGAAAAAAATAAAAATAAGTAAGAGCTCAATTAGTGAAGAGGCACAGGAGGCACTGTGGGGAAAGACTGGCGTGTCTGTCTGTCTCTGGAGCAGGAAGTTGCCTGGGGTGGGTCTCTGGTCCCTTGCCTCAGATGTGTGCAGGGTTTGTGACGTCTCCCTGCAGGTGTGGGGTCCGGCAGTGGACAGTACACTGAATGTGGCCTGTCCGGGCCAAAGTGGGCTGAAGAAGCTCCTCTGAAGCTGAGGGTGCCCCCCATGTGAAGGCAGCCTCAGCCCTCCCTAGCCTCTGATGGTGCCAACTCCCACACAGAGTACCCCAACAAAGCCACCCCCTCACATTGTCCAGAACCATCTTGCTGCCTCCTCCCTAGGCTGTTCCCAAAAGACAGTGGCTCAGGGCTGTGTTCAGCTGTGTGGTCATGTGGGGGTTTATAACTGAAGTGATCCTTTGGGTGTCACAATGACCCCACCTGGGGGGGCAAGCTTCTCACTCAAGCCTTTTTATTGATTTTCAATCTTCAATAGAACATTAACAAATTTTGTGTGTCCCATTTTATATGTTTTTATGTTTCAAGTCATTTCATTTCTTTGATTGGAAATAAATGGGTTATAAATCACAAAGCCAATGGATGGGATTAGGTCAAAAGTGCTAAGTGAATGCAGGTGGTTTCTCCTCCAATAAAGATAAGGAGAATAAGAGCCAACCTTTCTGAGAAATTATTCCATGCCAGGTACTGTTGTACGTGGTTTCTGTTTATTAGCTCATTTAATTATTTCAACATCCTGACAAAAAAGATGCAGGTGTTATCTCGATTTTACGGGGCGGGGGGAACTGAGGCATGGCCTGGGGAAGAAGCCTGCCTGAAGTGTCCCAGCTGGAATGTGAAGCCAAGTAGACTGGCTCCAGTTGAGGCCTCAATAGTGCGCCGCCAGCTTCTGAGTGCCCATTGGTGTGTGCCCCCCTGCACCGGGCACCTTCATAGCCCTCTGGGAGGCAGGCTTATGATTCTTTCCCAGGTTAGGAATCACAGGGAGAAGACAGGGTATGTAAACTGCCCGAGGCCTCCCAGCTAGGAGGTGACAGGGCCAGATTCAAACCCAGGCCTGTTGTGCTCCAAAGAGCTCCTGACTGTTCTTCTTCCTCCCAGGACATGAGTTAGGATTGAGGGGGTGAGATGAGTGTCTTGGAGTCACAGGTAATGTCTTCAAAATAGAGTCCAGTGACCCCATTTCCTTCACCCCTGTCCCCTCCCCAGTCGCCCAATCTACTAACAACCCCAAAACCGTCAGCCCGCTGGCACTGAGAACCACCATGAGGAAATGCGGTAGACTGAACCAGATCCACCCATCCCACCCACCTGCACATAAGGAGGAACACGAGGAAACAGGTGGGCACTTTAGGAGGGGTGAGCTCTCAGCTAGACAAGTGGGAGAACTTCCGGCAGTGCTGGTGATGTCTGACAAAGCCATGGCTGCTTTGAAGGCAGAGGGGAGCCTCGGCTGCTTCAAGGGCCTGGGGGATTCCATCTGAGGCAGGCATGCTGATGCATGCCTTCTACCCCTTCTGCATGCTGGGAAGATGATGGCCATGTCCTGGGGTGTTCTAATTTATAACTTGCCACTTGAACCATGGCTGCTCTGCCTCCCACTGCTGCCTCTTCCCAGACTGAAAGGAAACCGGGTCGTGGTTCAGCCCTAAAGACAGCATAGGCTTGGGGAAGAGCGAGATTTATGGCTCAGCGTCTGCCCTACATGAGCCATCATTCTCCCAGAGCTACTGCAGCCACTGCCTCCCCGGCCCAGCCAGGCCCAGGCCCAGTGCTGAGTGGCAGGCAGGCGTGTGTAGCTGGAGGACAACACTGTGAATCTTGGACAGTCACGGGATTCCCTGGCTTGGGGACATACAGCAGAGGGAACAGCAGATAGATCACAGCTGGGCTGTTGACCTTGAGTCTTAAGCAAAGTGGAGAATAAGAGGTCATATTTATCCCATCACAGCCGCGGGAGCCATGAAACATCAGAGTATGAATAAAGGCAGCGGTAAATCACTCACCACTCTTGCAAATATGGCTGATCTGTCTTCCAGTCCCATCACCCACTGGGTGGCATGGGGTCAGTGTGCACAGCGATGGAGAAAAAGAAGAGATAGGGCTCCAGAGACCACAAACGGTGCTCTCTGGAATACGGCAGTGCTGGAAATCATTGACCAGATTCTTAGATTCCTAGGATGTAAGATCTCCCTCACCTCAAAGGTCACCTGCTCAATGAGGTGATGCCTGACCACCCACTTAAAGCTGAGCCGTCCCACCCTAACCTCAACACTTTCTTTTTCTCTCTTACCTGCTTGTTCTTCTTTCCTTAGCACAGTCTACTTTCTAACATACTAAATCAGTTACCAGTTGTGTTTACTGTTTGCTCTGTCCCCACAGAGAATGTCAACTCCACAAGGCAGGGACTCGTATCAGTGGGGGTCACTGCTGTCCCCACAGACACCTAAAGCAGTGCCTGTCACATAAGCTCCACAAACATTCTTGGATGAATGAATGAGTCTGGAAATTACCTAAGAAATGGCTTAATTCCAATGCCTCACGGTGTCAGGGAAAAGCAGAGACCCAGAGAAGGGATAGGACTTGACCCCAGTCTCATAGCCTGTTAGGGGTTGCAAAGCTGGGAGAAGACTCTGGGCTGGAGACTCTCAGGCCAGAGCTCCAGGTCCTGCATGGTCTGCGCGGCTCTCACACCCCTCAGAGGATGTACTTGTCAGTCACACTCTGTTAACTTACCTGTAGGACTCCGGAGCTGTGCAGCCCCAGGCTAGGCACGGGTGGGGCCTCGCTTGCTTTTTCCCTTGATTTAAAAAACCAAAAATCTTATACATTTCCTGATAAATAATTTCTTAACCCAAAGGGATCCCCAAAATATGAGTTCCTTGACTGGGGGAGGTCAGAAAATTTTTGTTCCTGAGAATTTGTAAGGTGTTGAGTGGGAGTGGGGCGGGAAGCGTTTATCAGGACCCCTCCCTGGGATATCTGCTGCTGTGTCAGATCCTTCCACAGATCATTCATGCAGGCTTCACTTCCAGGCTGCAGTGGGGCATGATAACAAGGGCTCACAGCTACTGAACAGTGTGCCAAGGCTGCTGTCAGTGCTTTTAGATATCCGACCATTGGGCCTGTCCAGCAGCCCTATGACCTGGATGGCTTCTGTCTCCTCCCCATGTTACATGCAGATGAGAGACCTGAAGCAGCTATGCCAGCAAAGAAACACTCCTGTTCCGGGTGTTCAGGACACATCAGTCAACAAAACAGCTGGCAATCCTGGTCCTTATGAGAGGAAAACGGGCAGCAGGCACCACAAATGAGTAAATGATATGGGTGCTGGGAGGCAGTGAGTGCCACACAAAAAAGAAACCTCAGGCAAGACATGGCAGGGTGCTGGGGGTGGTGGGTAAGTTGTAATATTAGCTAGGGTGTCCAGGGCAGGCCTCCCTGAGAAGGTGGGATTTGAGCAAAGACTTGAAGGGGAGCCGGACTGAGGTCTGTGGGAAGGGCCTTCCAGGCAGAAGGAAGAGCAAAGTCTCTGTGACTGGAGTGTTTCTGAGGAGCAATGAAGAGGCCAGGGTGGCTGAAGCAGAGAAAGTGCAGGGCAGGTTGGGCGAGCTGGGGCAGAGGGGCAGTGGGGCCAGATCCCATGGGGCCATGTGGCCCTTGTGAGGACACTGATTCAAGTGTTCACCCCCACCTGTGCATGATCACAGGTGCTCACAGCTTCAGGTCAATCCTTTTCCCTGCCACATGCTCAGGGCTGCTTCCACACTGGCCAGTGGACACACAGTCATACTCACATACGTACCTACACGGCCAATGGCCACTCACTCCCACAGCCCCCCTACTCCTGCCATGCCCGTTTGAGCTTCACCCTCCACCGCACCTGCATGTGCCCCAGCAGAGCAGGGACAACTCCTCATCAGCCTCACTCCTGTCTGCTACCCAGTGTGGCCTCTCCCCAGCTGGAGCAGGAGAGGGAGGAGACCGAGCCAATTCCTGGGGCTTCAGACCCATGCACCCTAATAAACAGTGCTGGAGAGACTCCCAGAAAATTACAGATAAGTCTGTGATTTACTTACACGTGATTTATTTACATGATTACTTCCACACTAAGAAGATGACAGGCCCATATGGCCATCCTCCAGGGACCCTGGCATGCAATTAGTGGCTCTGTTCTGTGTTCATTGTCCCCACAGGCGCTGGCTGCTCCCAGACTTGGGGCAGGACAGAGGAAGGAGGATAATTATGCTGCTGCTTTTAGTAATTCCCGGGCAAAATCAGGATGGTGTACCTCTGGGCCAGGCCAGCCCCACCTTAAAGCTCCTGCTAATGAATACATCCCGTAGGAAGGCTCCTCTGCCATCTGGCAGAGACCCCAACCCCTAAAACTACCTGTGCCCTCAGGTGGCTCATCTTCTGCCATCAGGAGAGGTCCTGCTGCGAGGTGGGTAGAAAGGATGGTGTTAGTATATAAAAGAGATGACAGAAAGACAAATAGTAGACAGACAATAATAAAGTACGTAAGCATTCACTATATACATAAATGATTTATTGAGTATATATCGTATGCCAGTGCTTGGCATACGTTACTGCTGATCCTCATATAACTCTGCAAATTGGGTTCGCAAACTGCTTTTACAAATAAGAAGACACAAGCTACGGAAAGTTAAGTAAGGGAGTAAAGATACAGTCAATAAATTGTGGAGATGGGATTTGAGCCCTGTGTGCTTTCAGGGTCAGGCACCTGCTGCTGCCCCTACTCCCACGGCCCCAGTATCCCATCCCCTTCCTCCCGCCTTCCCCTCGCTCCCATCACCCCTCTTCCAGTGATGTTCTTATGAAATTCTAGAATGTTAAAAGCACAGAGAAGGAAAGTGAATTGCCCAAAGCTGAACAAGTCATGACAGAGTGGGAGTTAGAGCCTCGTCCTCCAGCCTGGATATGAGGATGGCTGGTGGGTGAGGACAGCTCTGCTCCCCCACCCTCCCTCCTGCTGACTCCAGGATCGGGAGTGCGCAAGGACCTTCCACTTGGCTGGACAGAGTGGGGCTTCCCTGCTGCCCACCTGAGAACTCCCCCTAGAAGTTGTCACTCTCCCCACCCTTAATTAACTCCTTCCTGAGCAGACTGCTTGTTAGAGACAGAGGTATCCAGGGAGAATCAGCAGAAGCACAGCCCAGAGAAGTGCTGAGTGGGCTCCTCCTGACTGCTGGGTGGAAAGGGCAACTCTCCGTGGGGTGAGGCAGTGGGCAGGATGATGCAGCAACTCAGCAGCCAGATGCCCAGCAAGCTCTCACCAGGGAGTCTGCCTCCAGGCATGCAGCTTGGAGCAGCCCCCAAGGAAGTGTCAGTAAGTTTCTCGGTCACTCACTATGCACGAGTGCTGGCTGTCCCCATTATAAAAAATGGACACCTCACATTTATAAATGCTTCACCACTTACATACTGTGTCCAAGCAGATGTGCATCTTAGGTTTTCCAGACGGTCCTTTCGGGGAGGTGGTAGTGTTCTCATTCCCGTTTGACAGATGAGGAGGCTGAGATTCAGAGGAGCACAATCTCCTTGTTCGAGATTGCTCAGCTAGCAGATGGTGGGGCCAACATTTGAAACTGATCTTCAAATACCAAATGCAAACATCATCATGGCTACTTTTTATTGCATAAACACACTCTAAGCAGCATACTCTGTACTAAGCGAATATCATGGTACTTAATTTGCACGAAGACACCATATGATTGCTGTTATGAACCCATTTTGCAGGTGAGAAAACTGTGGAATTGAGGCTCAAACATGGGAAGTGACGCACCTCACATGGCACAGTCAGTAAACCTTCTTCACTAGAGCACAGATTCACCCTGGGGATCAATACAGGTTCCTTCTTATGATACAGCCTCTGCTCTGACAGAGGAGGTGGTTATAATTGAAGAAAAAGGTGGGGCCCCTCCATGAAATGACTGAGGGCTTCATTTTACCCAGAGTTGCTTTATTAAGGGTGCAGTGGTTTGAATGCTTGTGTCCTCTTCGATATTCATAGATTAAAACCTAATCCCCGATGATAGGATGAAGAAGTGGAGCCCGTAAGGGGTGATAAACTCATGAGGGCTTGTGGCTGCTGAGGGGGCTCTCTGCCTCTCTCTTGCCCTCCCACTGCTGCCATGTGAGGATACAGAAAGAAGGCTCTTGTCAGACCAAATGCTGGCACCTTAATCTTGGGCTTCCAGCCTCTAGTACTATGAGAAAATCTTGTTGTTGTTTTTTTAAAAATATAAATTAGTCTGTGGTATTCTGTTAAGCAATACACAGAAACTAAGACAAAGGGTTACTGTTGACTTCACCATTGGCATTGAAACAAAACCCAGTGTTTACCATTCCTTCATTTATTGCCAGGCACCCCTAGCATTTAACACACTTTACCTCATTTAGCCCTGATTATATTCCAACACAGTAGGTACTAGTATTCCTATTTAACTGAGGCAGAGCGTAGGTAATCTGCCTGGGGTCACACAGCTAGTCAGCGCCTGAGCAGATTTTGAACCCAGGCCCAGCTGCTGTGAACCACCATGCTGGATCTTCAAATGCCTCTTCCCAGGCATTTGATTCCTGCCAACTTCTACTCTGGAGTTGCCCTACTCTTCACCCACTGGGGCACATGTAGAATAGCATCAGATGGCCAGGGGTTCTTTCTACCCCTCCCCAAATGCTGTCTCCTTCCCCAGATCTGACAGGGCCACCCAAGCCCACTGACAACAGAATCAAGAAGCTCCTGCCGATGGTGACTGCCACCCAGATGCTCATCAGCCTCCCTGAAGTGACACATCTATTTCCAACAACCTCTCCTCTTCCTGCTCACCTGGTAGAACTGGCTTTGCAATATTTTTTGCCCTTTTTAATTGTAAAATATACATAACATTTACCATTTTCACCACATTAGAGTGGACAGTTCACTGGCACTAAATACATCATATTGTTGTGCAGTCACCATCACCATCCATCTTGGAACTTTTTCATCATCCCAAACTAAAACTCTGTAGTCATTAAATAAGAATTCCCTATTCCTCACTTCCCCCAGCACCCAGCAACCACCCTGCTACTTTTTGTCTCTATGAATTTGACTACCCTAGGCCCTTTATATAAGTGGAATCACACAAAGTTCATGCAAGTTGTAGCATGTGTCAGAATTTTGTACAAATATAAAACGCTTCACAGATTTGCCGTCATCCTTCTGCAGGGGCCATGCTGACCTCTGCATGGTTCCAGTTTTAGTGGAAGTGCTGCCAAAGAGAGCAAACGATAGCATTTTCAAGGAGGCTGGTGCTGCCTTTGCTCCGGGTGATGCCCCCACGAAATTATGGATCTGCCAACTGGGGCGAATGGTCCGATCAGGTTCATCATTAGGTGGTGTTTACTTGGTGTCTGCTGGTTGTTCTAGTGTGTCTTGGGCACAGCTGGTGGGGAATCTTCATTTTGCACACGTTTGTGTTTATAACAAGGTATAATTGATCTGACACCTTCTGCATTTTTTTCTGTACATGATGAGTTGTTGAGTAAGCTCTTCTCAGCTCCTCCAGGAGATAAATGACAAGTAGCATCATTGTAGTCATCGTCGTTGTGGTACCAAATGGCCCAGGAAAGGAGCAGACATGTTTATTCCTGTTGTACTTGATTTCTCACACTCACCACAGAAGGCTGGTATTACTCTCCCATTTCACATGTGAGGAAACAGAGGTTCAGAGAGAGGAAAGTTACATGGTCTAGAGTCACACCTCTGGTCGGGGGCAGAACTAGCCTTCAAAGAGAGATTTCTGTCTGAGTCTAAAGCCTACACTCTTTCCTCTAAGATATGCCAACCCAGTCCCTGGGGGCTGGAAGCTAAAGACAATTAAATGCAGAAAAGACTTCTATATCTGTGGAGACCTGAATGAGGACGCGCACACACATACACAGAATGAGAGAGAGAGAGAGGCAGGCCTTACATGGGCTCAAGAGCTCGCCTGGGTTGGCTGAGCCTGCAGTGGTGGGGACAGTGTTTAAGCAATGTGGCTTAACAGCAGTCCTGGGAAAGCACAGGGCCTCTCCATTGACAGTCTGCTCAGTGTGACCACCAATGGGATGTGGCTTTTAGAGAATCCAGTGTACTTTCAGGGAGGGGGGTGGTGTTCACCAGAAGTGTGATGTCTGATTGGGGAGCATAGGATCTGACTACTCAGAACCCCCAAAGAGAAGGGCCAAAGACAAACTGACATGTGATCGGGTATGATCAGGCGGGGCAGCCTGCCAGCAAACTAGAAACTGTGCTATGAGGAAATGGTTGGAAGAAATGGAAATGTGAATTCTGGAGATGTGAAAAGTCAAGGTGGGATGAGAGAGTGGCCTCACAATATGGGAAGCATCAACATGTAGAAAAGAAAGAAACAGGTTTGTTCTGGGCAGCTGTGGGGTTGCATTGGGCTGGTGGTAGGAAGTCGCAGTCTGTCAGACCATGGCCCCCATGAGTCACTCGGAGTTGTCCAGAGCTAGGATGACTACCTGGTATATCCCGGAAGTGTGTGAGCAGAGGGTGCTGACAGCCAGGTGGGCCTGCTATGGAGGCGCTGATGAGCAGGTTGGCTCTCAGGGCCCTTCGCAACCCGGAGTTCCTAGGATCTGTGCATGGTGAGGGCAGAGAAGAACTGGGAAGAGCCAGCAGACACCTTGATGAGTCAGCAAGAGAAGTGCCTGGATCAGGGGGCAGGCTGGCCCCAGTGGCCTGCACCAAGACAGACTGCCAGACCTCAGACGACTGGCTTGCGGAGCTGGCTGTGCACCTGATCCATCAGCCAGTATCCAGCCTCAGGCCTGGATTCACTTCTCTGTCCTCAGTCACAAACACTAGCACAAATTCAGCACCCACTAGGGACAAGGCACTGTTCAAATCACAGAGATTCGCTCATGTAATCCTCATAGCAACCCTGTGACGGGGCTCTATCATCTGCCCCCTCTTACAGGGTGGTTACGTGGCTTGCCCAAGGTCACACTGCTGGTCAGTGACAGGACTGGGGCTTGAACCCGGTGGTGCAGTGCTAGTGCCTGGATTCCCACCTCCTGGCTTTATCCCCTCCATGAAGGAGCCCCATGGAGCAGGGCGAAGCTCCCTTCCTGACACTGTTGCCTCCACCAAACACTTGGGCTGCGACTTTCCCAAGTCCTTGCCTGGCAGCTGCATCCGCCATGCCTCCCAAATCAGGGAGCAAACACAGGGCCTCCCAACGAGTGATCCTCACCTGTCACCGGGTAAGGTCTAATGCTGGGGAGATGAGCACAGAGGCAGCCTTCTGGAGCTCAGCTCTCTTTGGCCTAATTTCCTGTCATCTCTGCCACTGCTCAGCCAGGCCTTTACTGACACTTCCTCCACGTGAATTCTGAACAAGACTCTCATGGGAAGTTGGAAGGGGACCCATCCTGCTGCAAGTGTTGAAGCCAAGATGCCTCCCTGCCAGCCCAGCTAGGGTCAGGCACTGCCGAATCTCCTTGTTTCTAACTTGCATAAGGTTTGCCAGCCACAAATCCCCGAGGCCTGGATTTCCACCATCAGAGAGGCATTTCCTTGGGGTTAAGCGGGTTAAGCATGGCCCACTCCTTTATGTAACAGACCCTCATGCGGGGCTTACTCTCTGCCAGGCACTGACCTAGGTACTTTAGGAATCATGACTCCTTGAATCCTCATAACAACCCTATAAGGCAGAGATTATGAATGCACCATTTTACAGAAAGGGGATATTTCTGGGAAACAAACACAGAGAGATTAAGAAACTTGCCCAAGATAAGGTTTTATAGCTGGTATGTGCAAAACCAGGACTGGAACCCCAGAGTCTGGCTCCAGAGCCTGTGTGCATATCCACCGCACCTGCTGCCTCTTCAGCTTCCCTTGCTAACGGTAGGTATTCCGATGATATCTCTCATTGTTATTGGATCTATGAGGGAGTTTTCTTAATAGAATTGTGTCAGATTTGTAATGGGTAGCTTGAACATGGGAAGCAGAAAAGCAGGAACCAGAATATCGAAACAAAGGACCACAGGGGGCCCAAAGACACAGGCTGGCTAAGGGCTGGCCCTGTTTGAGGACTGTGGGGAAGGTGAGGCAGCTTTGCCAGTGGGGCCAAGCCTTGGGAAGGGGCTGGGGCACAAGCTGAGTATTGGAGGCAGAGGGAGCACTCCAGGGGGCAGAGGAGCTTGAGTTAGGCCTGAGAGAATCCCAGAGAGGGCATGCTGAACCCAGAGGTCCTAGGAACCATGGAGAACTGGAAGAGTCGTGAAGGAGGGATGAAGCTGTCCAGAGCCTCAGAGAGAATGGGGAGCTGCTCAGAGGTCCGGATCAAAGCCTCCAAGACAAATTCATTCCTTGGTGTGAACTGCCCCAGAGCTGGACAACATCATCTGGACTGGCCCACCTGTTTGGTGCATCAGGGCTCACATAGAAAATGACAGTGTTAATACCATTTGCTGGGTACATGGATAGGGCTGCATAGCATGTTCTAGAACAGCACCATCCAATAGCACTGCCTGTGTTGACAGAAATGTCACACAGTGGCACTGTCCAATCCAGTAGCCACTAGCCACATGTGACTACTAAGCACTTGAAATCTGGTTGTTATAACTCAGAAAGTAAATTTTTAATTCTAATCAATTATTATTAATTTGAAGTTAAATTTAAATGACCACATGCAGCTACTATATTGGGCAGTGCAGTGTGGAACGTTCAATTCATTTACAAGTTCAGCCAATGTTTTCAAGGGCCTACGCTGTGCCAAGTATCATTCTAGGTGTCGGGAAAATATCAGTAAACAAAACAGGTAAAAACAAAACAAAACAGCCCAAAAAACTCTGACCTCAGGCAGCTGACATTCTAGTAGACAGAGAGAAAGAAAGGCAACTAACAGTAACCATAATAAATCAATGATATTGTCTGTTGGGCAATAAAAGTGCATTGGGGAAAAATGGAGTGGAGTAACAAGCCTGAGGAAGCCCCCAGTGTTGAAAAGATGATCTGGGATGGCCTCTTTGAGAACGTGACATTGGAACAGGGACCTGAAAGAGGCAAGGCAGCTAGCATATAAATATCTGGAGGAAGAGCGTCCAGGCAGAGGGAACAGCCAGTGCGAAAGTCCTGAGGCAGGAGACCCCTTGGCAGATTTGAGAAGCAGCGGGGAGCCCAGGTTGTAGAGTAAGAATGAGGAGTAGAAGGAGACAAAACCCAAGAGGGGACGGGCAGATCGCCTGGGGCCTGTGAGCCATATGAGGACTTTGACTACATGAGGTGGGCTTCTCTGGGGACAGAGCAGGGTTGAGCGAGAAAGATAGGCTCTGACCTGGGTTTTAACAGGATCCCTCTGACTACTGGCAGAGAAGAGGCTGGGGGATGGGAGCAAGGAAGGACACCCAGACCCAGAGGCCAACTCAACAGGGGCTGATGTCAACCCTGCCTGCTGTCTCAGGGGCTGTGGAAGTGGATGTCTGGGTACACCTGAGGATTGAGGCAATGGTTGGGGTGCTCTGTCTCAGAGTCTCAATCTTATTGAAAGGAATGTGGCCCCTTCACTCACTGAGAGGCTAAAGTAACTGCCAGTAAGGCAGGGGTGCTTCGGGGCATTGTGGAAGCTCCATATTCTCAGGAGCCACAAGGGCAGAAGAGCAGGGACAGAGGCTGGCCCCCAACCCCAGGCCTCTGGTCCCTGACCCCAACTGGAAGATCAGAGGCTTCCGATCATTGGAGCCCTCACTGAGTCACACCAGCTCCATGATCATCCCACTCTAAAGAAAAGACATGTGCCTTCCCCCATTATCACTCAGGGCCTGGTGCTTAGGGAAGGCCAGCATTTGGCACTAGTCACCAGTAGGGTCTACAACTTGTACTGGTAATTCTAACTACTCTGATCTCTAGGCCAGAAACAGCAAATATGAGACACAGTCTCCAGAGGACTCTGTCCCACTGAGTCTAAACACAGCCTCAGAATCCTTAACACTAGCACCCAGCAGCCAATGCTCAGAGTTGGAACACAAGAGTGAACATACTTGCAAGAACCTGGCTCCTAGCTGCTACCTTGGCGACTTCATTTCCTACTACTCTCCCTTTCCATCTCTCTGTTCCAGCCTCACCGTCCTCCTCACTGTTTCTACCTCAAGGCCTTTGCACTGGCACCTCCTTGCTGCCTGGAAACTCTGCCCATGGATATCCACATGGTTCCCTCACTTCCCTCAGACCTCCCAGGAGCATGTGTCCTGAAGTAGAGAGACTGCCCTCCTTATTCACTGGAGTCCCATTTCCGGCCCTAATCAGCTATGTGAGCCCACGGCAATTCAGTTGACCGCTGCCTCTCAAACAGCAGCACGATTATTAGACGTACTTCCCAGGGTTATTGTGAACATGAATTGAGGAAATGTGAAAGTGCTGGGTTCAATCTTGGCTGAGCACGAACCTCTCTGTGAGAGCTTAGTCACGTCACTTAATTTCTTGGAGCCTCGATTTTCTCATCCATAATGATAATAAGACTAGTACCTCCCTCACAGGATTTCCCAAGATTAAATTAACTAATACGTGGAAAATATTCAGAACAGTGTTTGACATATAGTAAGTGCTTAATAAATGTTAACTATCATTGTAAAGTAATGCAGGTTATTTTTTTCTTTTTAAATTGCTGGCAAACAGTTGGCTGACTCCAAGACTCGCCTCCTGCTAAATCCTGATTCTGCTCAATTCAATTCAGTATAATACAGCATAGGGAAGATCATGCTCTGTGGCCTGGCCGACTTGGCTCAGCCACTTTCCAGCTGTGTGAGCTTAAGCAGGGGTTCTATCTGCCTGAGCCTTAGTTTCTTCATCTGTGATATGGGGTAATTATTCCTACCTCATACAGTCAGTGTGCAGAATCAGATTCTGCCTGTCAAGTTCCTGGCACGTAGTAAGTACTCAATAAATTGTATGCAGGATGGAACCACACTCATCTCCTCTACTCCCTTGCAGCTCATGCATGAAAGCAAACAGGTCCCTTTGGGGCTTGCAGGAAGAGAGAGAATCTGGGAGTAAGGGCTGCTTGGCTTGGTTTAATGAGGCCATGTCATGTAGTCTGAGATCCCAAGGCTAGCTAGAGAGGGTGGCAAGCCAGTGGTTCTGTGAAGAGCCAGTAATGAGGACACAGAGCCAGGGGGGTGGGGTGAGGGAAACTTGATGTGGTCATTCCAAATTAGCGCTGAGGCTCAGCAGGCAGCCATGGTGCATCACTGATGGAGGGAGGAAAGGACAGAGCACCTAGAAAGGCGTAGTGCTAGGGGAGCAGAGGGGAGGCTGGAGGCTGGAGGAATTATGCAGATACAAGAGGTGGTATTTGTTGACAACTCCAGGAAGGCAAAGATTTCTCGTATAGACACCAGCACCAATGTGTTCCTCTTACACAAACACACACACATTCACCCTGTCTCTCACACACGTACCTACTACATAGCAAATTCCTCAGGCTCACTTCATCTTACCTGCAGGTGTCTGTTAGTCAGGGGAGGCAGCTGCTGTTGCAAAGAATTGCCATAAGGTAAAGGCTCAAGCAGAATCAAATTTGATTTCTCACTGTCCTAACAGTCCAGAGCGGTGTGCCAGGTTACCAGGAGACCTTCCTCATGGGAGACCTAGGTACCCGTATGTACCTCCCTCCAGGCCTTGTCATCCTGCCCCAGGGTCCAGCTGGCAGAAGGAAAGGGGAGTGTGGGGAAGGCATCCTGACCTACTGAAGGCCTGGCCCAGAGATGGCACAGATCATCTGGCACAGATGACATCCTCCACATCCCTTTAGCCAGAAAGGGTCACATGGGCGTACTAGCTGCAAGAGAGCCTAGAGAGGGTAGCCTAAATGGGAAGTCACGAGAGAGGGGGAGAGTGGGGTTTGGTAGTCAGCCCACAGGCTCTTCCTGGGGGCCGAGGCCCAGGCGGAAACTCCCACTCCATTCCCATTGCTATTTCTGAGGCCCAAATGCCTTTTCTGGGGGGCAAACTCTGTTCCATTAGAAAAGAGGAGGCTCAGTCTGCAGGAGAGGTCACACAGGAAGTCACCTCAGAAGTTTCAGAGGATGTGGGAGCCTCTGGGGGTGGTGGGGTTAGGGGGTTGGTTGAAAGAGGGGCAGAACAATGACTAACATCGCCTAGGACCAGGACCCCTTATTGCCACATACATGTAAACATCTACACTCTGACATACACTCACAAATACCCACACATTCAGCTGACAAATGATACTTCTTAGACACACATCTTCTCGCACACAGGCCTACACACAATCATATACCCCAAACACATACGTATATGCACATCCATGAAAGGTTTTCAGAAGCCCTTGCAGTAAGCCTCAAGGATACAGAAAAAATACCTCCCCAGGCTGGGTGCGGTGGCTCAAGCCTGTAATCCCAGCACTTTAGGAGGCCAAGGCGGGCGGATCACCTGAGGTCAGGAGTTCGAGACCAGCCTGGCCAACATGGCGAAACCCCATCTCTACTAAAAATACAAAAATTAGCCAGGTATAGTGGTGCCTGCCTGTAATTTCAGCTACTCGGGAGGCTGAGGCAGGAGAATTGCTTGAGCCTGGGAAGCAGAAGTTGCAGTGATCCAAGATCATGCCATTGCACTCCAGCCTGGGTGACAGAAAAAATACCTCTCCAGAAAGATGTCCTCAGAACCAGCCAGTGTCTGAGAATTCACCATTAGCTAGCCCTTGAATATTAGATAAGAATCCCTCACATATGTTTAGGCCCTAACATTTTGCAAAGCACTCTTGCACTCACTGCCTAACCATAGGGCAAATATTTACTCAGCATTGACTCTAGACCAGACATCATGATCAGCAGTAGAAATACAAAGAGGAATAAGACATAGTTCCAGTCCTCAAGGGAAAAGTGTACATGAACAACCCCCAGGGCTTTAACAGGGGACTGTAGGAGGGGTTGTGGGAGAAGGGAGAGAAAAGACAGCTCTGGTGAGGTCAGAGGTAATTTATGAGTCAGGCCTTAAAAGATGAGATCACCCGGTGGAGAAAGATATGATGCTAAGGAAGAGGGACCACTGTGTGCAATGGGATAATGGGATCAAGATGGCTTACTGGGGGAGTGATGAGTGATTTCGAGAGGCTGGTAAATTGTTTCCTACAGCTGGAGTTTCACCAGATGTAGCCAAGATGTGCTGCTGCTGACATGAAGAGATGATCATCTTTTCCCAAAGTGCAAGGAAATAAGTTAATAAATAGAATGTTCTCAACAATGTAAAGGCTATCTCCTTGTGTCATTCAGGATTCAGTCAGAAAAAAAAAAAGGAACATTTTAGGTCTTTTGAAAGAGGGAATTCAGGCCGGGCGCCGTGGCTCACACCTGTAATCCTAGCACTTTGGGAGGCTAAGGCGGGCAGATTGCCTGAGCTCAGAAGTTCGAGACCACCCTGGGCAACATGGTGAAACCCTATCTCTACTCAATACAAAAAATTAGCTGGGCTTGATGGCATGTGCCTGTAGTCCCAGTTACTCGGGAGGCTGAGGCACAAGAATCGCTTGAAACCCGGAGGCGGAGGTTTCAGTGATCCAAGAGATCGCACCACTGCACTTCAGCTTGGGCTACAGAGTGAGACTCTGTATCAAAAAAAAAAAAAAAAAAAAGAGAGAGAAAGAGAATTCAGTACAGGGTTTGGATTTTAGGGATGATGGAGCTGCTCAGAGGTCAACAACAGGTGGGGACAGTGGGTATAGGAGCAGTGGGTGGGGGGCAGGACAGGGAGGCACTATAGAGATTAGCAACAGCCAGAAGCCACCACCACCCACCCATCCCCATCCAAGGCTGGAAGGACACAGGAGGAGATGGCATGGCCAGTGACTAAGATCCTAATGTGTCTAGCAGGAGCTGGAACCCTGGCAGCTGGAATCACAGAGGAGATTCAGTGCCTGACAGGGCGAAACCACTTGGAGATGAAAAAGTAGAAGAGATACCTGGCTTCTCCCCTCTTCCGGCCCTCCAGTCTCTCTCCAGTGCCTCCATTGGCCACCTCCACCTGGCAGCCTGAGGGCTCGGAAACCTGGGAACAGGCAAGGTAGCCTGGGAAATGTAGTTCCCCACAGAGCAGAGGCAAGCAGGTGAAAGGCGGAGAACAGGTTCGAGAGCCCACAGTAGAATCACAGTATGTGCCTGTGATTTCATAGACCTCTGGTATCAACTGTAGATTTGTGTGCTAGTGTTAAACTGAATGAACGGTGCCAAAATAATATTAACAGAAAAAGAAAGAAAAAGAAAAACAATCCAGAGGCAGTCACTTAGGTTTGTTTTGTGTTTCCTGAGTAAGTGCTTGGGGTTGCAGTTTCAAATTGTCTTTTAGAGTGTGTGAGCTTAATTAAATTTAACGCATTGGAACAGCTTAACTTAAAATAGCAATTCATGTTTTCTGCTAACAGAGATGTTGGTAGTTTACATGATGAAAAGAAATCTCTCAGGATTTCAGGGACGTAGTTTTCACCGAGAGGCCCATGACTGACCTGACGGTTGAGCCATTTATTGTCTATTGTCCCTCCGGATCCACTCTCCCCTCCTCTGCCTTGCTCTGCACTCCGGAAGCCTGACCTGCATGTGCCTGTGAACCTGGCTTTCAGTTTGGTTCAGCCATGCAGAGCAGCAGCAGAAGGTCGGCAGCAGAGAAGAGTGAGGTCCAGCTACTTCTTTGTCTGGCGCCCACCCTGTGAGGTTGCCCCTGGCAGCTTCTGTCTCTCAACCAAATTCTCTAAATCAATGTGCATCAGTGGAGGGTGACTTTGCCCCCAGAGGTCATTGGGCAATGCTTGGAGACATTTTAGCTTGTCACACTGTGGGTGTATTCTGGCATCTGGTGGGTGGAGCCCAGGGTTGTCCTGGGATTGTCCTCCTACGATGCAGAGAACAGCCCTACACAACCAAGACATAGTCAGCCCAAGTGTCAACAGTGGCGGGGCTGAGAAAGCCTGCACTAGCCCAGGGCTCCTCAAGCTATTCATTGTGAAGGAGCAGCTTCAATTTTCCCCACTCTGTTGCAGGCCAGTGCTTTTGTAAGACTAGAACTAAGTTATCAGAAATAATCATCACGCACTTGAATGTGACAACCAATGCCAAATTGCTATAAAGCCTTAATGCTTACTCTTGACTTCTGTAGTGTCTGATCATGGAGCAGGAACAAACTGTCCATGGGCCGGCATCCGTCTGTGAGCCACACTACGAGTAGCACTGGCCTACGTGCTTCTGTCTCCTGGGGGTGTGGCAGAGGCAACAGCTCGGCTCTTGGCTGCTATTAGCTCTGGGTTCTTGCACATTCCCTTGTGATCCCCCATAACCTCTTGCCTCTTTACAATTAGTCCCTTGATAAATAAGTTCTTTAATTATCCTTCTAGGAAGTGCCATCTGCCCGCTCAGGCCCTGGCTGAGTCTGCAGTGTTTTCCTACCTGGGCAAGTTTTTAAGAATGTGGGCAGTGTTAGAGGCTGTGTGGGTAGAAGGACAACAATGTGACAGCAGCCTGGCTTTGGAGCCCAGCTAAAGAGCTTGCACTGTCTCTTGTAGACCGTAGTCAGCACTGGAAGCATCTCAGCAGGCAGGGGACACAGCTAGAGCTGTGTTTTAGGTGGAGCACTCGAGATGGTGTGGTGCTGAGAATGCACTTTCAGGGAGCACAATCTGTGGCAGAGAGCCTGACTGGAGGTTGCTGAGTCCATCCCAACCAGAAATGGAGAGCCCTAAGCTAACACTGCATGTGGAGTTGGAAGGCAGAGGGTGTTCAAAAGGTAGAATCTACCAGCCAGAGTGATGGGTTGTGAGCAGGAGTGAAGGGGGAAATCCAGGCTCCCCAGATACAGCTTGGAGGATCAGTGAATGGTTTCATAGGGTTGGATGATGAGATGGACAGGGGTACACAGGTCAGAGATGAATTCTCTGTCTTTCACTGGAGTGCCCATTTCCTGTGACTTTCTCATGCAGTTTGTCTGTTGGCTGCCTGGAGGCAGCAGTGGTCTTGCTTTTAAGAGGTGTGGGCTCTGGGTCCCAGTGGACCTGATCTGGTCTCAGCCCCATCATTCCTCCAAGGGAAAGTTCAAACTGTTTAGCTTCCTCCTTCTCTAAATGGGAATAACTTCCTCAGAGGGTTGTCAGGATCTTAAATGAGATAAGGCGTGTAAACATGCCAGCACAATAGGCGAATACTGGTTATTATTGTTATTAGAAAAGGCAAACTTGACCTTGCCCACTAGGGCTGTTTTGAGTTAGCTGGCTCTGGCTCTCCTTAAGTCACCCCAGCTCCTCCTACTGCCACACACACACACACACACACACATGCACACACACAGCAGAGGAATCAGGAGCCGCCTTCTGCCTTTCTGCTCTTCATCCTGGCAGGCTTTTCCTGCTGGCCTTGTTTCTGATGGGCCAGTTACAGTGCAAAACTGTTCCAGACCTGACCCTTCATCCAGGTGCCAGTGGCCCGCCAAGAATCAGCCTTGCCTTGTTACACCTCCATCAGCAGCACAGCCCAATTGCAGCTTCATCACATTAGGAGGTGGCTTCACCACATTATGATTTTCTCTGAGTTTGGGAGCAAAGGGGAGTTGGGGAGGCCAGGCAGGTTTCCACACAAAGTTGCCCAGGAAGGGCAGGTAGATGGGGCAGTGTCTGAGAGGCAGCATGGCCCCGTGGTCAGGTGTGGAGGCCCTGGAGCCAAACTGCCTGATTTGAATCCCACTCTGCCAACTTACTAGCTGGGCCTCCTTGGGCAGGTAGCTTAACCTTTCTGTGCTTCAGTTTCTTATCCGTTAAGTGAAAATGAGAATAACAATAACTGCCTCCCAACAATGTTAGGGAGTATTAAATGAGTCTTAATCTCCTTAAATATCTCACAATGGTGCCTGGCACAGAGTAAGCCCTCATGTTAGCTGTTCTTATTTTGTTGCTATTATTATTAGTAGTAGTAATAGTAGTAATAGTGTGGTCTACTTCCCAGGAGAAGGTGGCTAAATATTGAGAAGATTTCTGGGCTTGTAGTACATCTTTGGTGTCCTGGGGTGGCTGTGTTCAATGCAATCATGAATGTGGAAATCTATGTTACACAACAGGTATTCAGTAAACAAGGGTGTCCATCCACCTCTCAAGTGGACATGCTCTTATATCACTGCGACCCAGCAAAATGGTGGAATGCGGTGGTTCAGAGCAGACTGAAGGTGGCCTCCCTGGGATTTAATCCCAGCTCCGCCATGTTATCTTTGCTTAACACTTCTGCACCTCTGTTTCCCCATCTGAAATATCTGGATTCTGATGGCAGCTGTGTTGGGGAGTTGCTGTAGGCCTAAGTGAGTTGGCATAGGGCACTTAAAACAGAGCATGGCACACAGTTACCAGCTGGTGTTTGTTCTTGCTGCTGTCACTGTTCTGGGTGTGCTTAGCTCCTGCCTTCTCAACTTACATCATTAGCCCTGAGGGGAAAGGAACGAGGCCCTGGAGGACTCGAGTGTCCCCTGCAGCGTTGGCCATACAGGGCTCCTTAGGCCCTGCCCAGCAGATGGCCCAGCAGGCAGGGCATCCTATCAGTAGAGGAGCGTGAGCCACAGCAGGCTCTAAGCTGCTCCAGGGATGAAGGTGGTTGACCAACCACAGGCCAGGGTGAACTTTTCACCGAAATGAGGAAAAATGCTTCCATGTCTGTCACACAATGAGGAACAAGCCCAGACCATGGACCCAGAAGCTAGTGTTAAAAGTCTCAACTGTTGCACACTAGCAGTCCAAGCTTGTGACCTCAGGCAAATCACTTACCCTCTCTGAGTCTCAGCCATTTCTTCTCTGTGAAATGGGAGTACTGATCACTGCCTTTACAGGACTGTCATGATGCCCACGTGAAACTGGCTCTGAAGTCTTCAGATAGACCTGTGGGGCTGGCTGCAGGGTCCTTGCTGGATCCACCCCTCCTAACCCCTCTGGCCTCTTCTGCCCCAAACACTTTGCTAGGGGTGGGGCTGTGCATTAGTCCATTTTCACGCCGCTGATAAAGACATACACAAGACTGGATAATTTAAATAAAAAAAAGAAAAAGGTTAAATGGACTCACAGTTCCACATGGCTGGGGAGGCCTCACAATCATGGCAAAATGTGAAAGGCATGTCTTACCTGGAGGCAGACAAGAGAAGAGAGCTTGTGCAGGGAAACTCCCCTTTATAAAACCATCAGATCTCATGAGATTTATTCAATATCATGAGAATAGCATGGGAAAGACCCATCCTCATGATTTAATTACCTCCCACCAGGTCCCTCCAACACACGTGAATTGTAGGAGCTACAATTCAAGATGAGATTTGGGTGGGGACACAGCCAGACCATATCAGTTGGGCCTTGGGGGCTCAATTTCCTCCAGTGTAGCTTCCCTAGCAAAAGAGCAGGTGGGCAGGTGAGGAGGGAGGCAGCAGCCACTGGGGTTACCCACTGACGGGATGTCAATATCTGCCTGTCAGTTCCAGTCCTCTGTGTGAGGATCCCAGGTGGAAGTTTTCAGACTTCAGTATTTCATATTTGATATCTTAATTAAGTTGCCCAGCTCTAGGTTTGAGGGGTTGATGGGAGCTGATAGAGCCCTTTCATTCTCAAGTAGTAGGGAATAGGAGAATGGGAGTGGAGGAAATACCAAGAAAGCTACACAGTGGTACCTTCAAGCCTGGGTATTTCTTCAGGAGTGTTTATGGAAGTGACACAGGCATCATCTCTGGAATCGGCAGAAGGCATGATACCTCAAAAAGGGTCTTAGAGTTCAGGGTGTGCATCCAGGCTTAACAAGGTCACAAGGTTCTAGAGTTCAGAGTGAGCAGGTCCAGGCAGGAGAGGATCAGCCACAATGTGGGGAGAGTGCTTCCCCATCAGACCCTCCCCTAAGGTGGAAGGAGCAGTTAAAGTCTTCTACTAAAGAAACTCTTCCCCTAGGTTTCCTGGCTGAGCCTGGGCTACTACAACTAGGACCAAGGTATCGTCCCTTTCTTCTGGGATGCAGAAGTGCCCCCCAGTCCTTAACACTGCACTGTCCCTCCACCCCTAAGCGGCAGGCCCCCTTCTCCTGCCTCCACTCCTCTTCTGCTTAGACCCCCTCTCCCTCAGTCTGCAGCAGCAAATGCTCTCCCTCCTGAGTCATGAGAAAGCCCTTTGGAGGTGAGGGTGGTGCTGGCCTCTCCAGGCAGGATCTTGTCTCTGACACAGCACAGCACCTGGTCCAGAAAGAAGGCTCAGAAAGTGTTGATGGGGATCCCTGCGAATCTCAGAGGTCACAGGAGGGCTGGAGCGAGCCTTGGAGTGGGCTGGCACAGGGTCAGGGCTGACCTCTCACCCCGCCCTTCCCAGAGATGGAGGGAATACTTGTAGCAGGTATGAGGGAGGAGGGTAGCGGGTGTCCCTTTGTATAATTTCTGCTTCTTCACACTTTAACCTCTCTGCCTCTCTGTCTCTCCCTCTGCCTGTCCCTGTGTGTCCTCTCAACTCTGCTTGAGTCTCTCCCCCTCCTCCTCTTTCCCTCCACCTCTAAATGCCTCCCCTTTTCTCTGCTTTCAACTACCCCCCTTCTCATTCCCTTCATCTTCATACTCATTGTCTTTTTGTGTTTTTGTTTCCATATATCTGGATGTTCTCTCACCCGGTCTCTGACATATTCTCCATCTATACCTCTCCCTGACGCTCCATCCCTGAATCTGCCTCTCTCACACCTTCCTTTCCACCCCAACCTGTCCCTTGGTTCCCTTGTCTGGGTCTCCCTCCTCACATCTCTTTCTTCTCATTTCCTATACCCTATTCCTGTCACCTGCCTGCCCCCGCCCCTCTCTCCTCCCCTCTCCTCTGTCTCTTCATCTCTCTTCTTCTGTGTCTCTTCACCCCTGTCCCTTACTTTCCCTCTGCCCTATTCTCTGTATCCCTGTGTGTGTCTTGGCCTCCCTCCCCCTCCCCCTTCACTCTGTTTCTCCCTCTGTCCCCTCCCCCTCACCCTGTCCTTCCACCCCACCACCCCTCACTCTTTGTGTCCACCTCCCTCCCCAGGATGATCCCAGCCTCCAACAAGGCCTTTGTGGTCAACAACCTGGTGTCTGGGACCGGCTACGACTTGTGTGTGCTGGCCATGTGGGATGACACAGCCACAACACTCACGGCCACCAACATCGTGGGCTGCGCCCAGTTCTTCACCAAGGCTGACTACCCACAGTGCCAGTCCATGCACAGCCAGATACTGGGCGGCACCATGATCCTGGTCATCGGGGGCATCATCGTGGCTACGCTGCTGGTCTTCATCGTCATCCTCATGGTGCGCTACAAGGTCTGCAACCACGAGGCTCCCAGTAAGATGGCAGCGGCCGTCAGCAATGTGTACTCGCAGACCAACGGTGCCCAGCCACCGCCTCCAAGCAGCGCGCCTGCCGGAGCCCCGCCTCAGGGCCCGCCCAAGGTGGTGGTGCGCAACGAGCTCCTGGACTTCACCGCCAGCCTGGCCCGCGCTAGTGACTCCTCTTCCTCCAGCTCCCTGGGCAGTGGGGAGGCCGCGGGGCTGGGACGGGCCCCCTGGAGGCTCCCACCCTCCGCCCCGCGCCCCAAGCCCAGCCTTGACCGCCTGATGGGGGCCTTCGCCTCCCTGGACCTCAAGAGTCAGAGAAAGGAGGAGCTGCTGGACTCCAGGACTCCAGCCGGGAGAGGGGCTGGGACGTCAGCCAGGGGCCACCACTCGGACCGAGAGCCACTGCTGGGGCCGCCCGCGGCCCGGGCCAGGAGCCTGCTCCCCTTGCCCTTGGAGGGCAAGGCCAAACGCAGTCACTCCTTCGACATGGGGGACTTTGCGGCTGCGGCGGCGGGAGGGGTAGTGCCCGGCGGCTACAGTCCCCCTCGGAGGGTCTCGAACATCTGGACGAAGCGCAGCCTCTCTGTCAACGGCATGCTCTTGCCCTTCGAGGAGAGTGACCTGGTGGGGGCCCGAGGGACTTTTGGCAGCTCCGAGTGGGTGATGGAGAGCACGGTCTAGGTGGGGGTGGGCATGCTCCCTTTCCTGCGCGCAGGGTGGGAGAAGAAGGGGAAAGAATCTCACTGGCAAGTGTTTGTGGAGTTTCCATGGTGATGTTTACATCCAGGGACAGTTTCGTCTCCCTGTCAATGGCCTCGTGTCCCCCCCCCCAACCCCCAACACCCATATCACCTCCCCACCACTCGGCCGGGGTGTGCTCAGGGAATGCGGACTCGCTCAAATACCGGACTGAGCCCTGAGTGTTTGGAAAGGCGAGACTCCGCCTTTCTAATCACAAATGTAGCCTACAAGCAAGCGGCTTTGGATTGCTTATGGGTCTAGTGTTGTTTTTATTTCTTAATTTATTTTTTTCCATTTCCCAGACTCCTCCTCTTCATTCACACGGACAATCAAGAGTTAATCGTACATATGAATGCGTGTTCCCAGCAGCCCTGGTACTGGGTAATTGTTGCCAATTGACAAGAGGAGGGAATTATTCTGTTTCCACACTTGTTTGGGGGAAGACTGTGGGGTTCCCTGCCCAGAGCTTTCATTACTCCCAACCACCCCCACACCCGACACTGGAAGGGGTGAGTGACTGACCCCTAATACCTGACCTAGTTTCCTTTGCTTCTCAAACATGACATGCCACACCCATCACAGAAGTTTGAACCAGAAGAGTAACTTCCTGGGTTCTTATGTGTGGGGAGGGAGGAGGGCTTCATGTTGTAGGGAACAAGGGATCTTAACTTCCGGAGTTGCTTTGGGCTTGTTGCCACTCTTTCTGGGAAGCTGGCATGGAAAGTCCCCCTTGAGCACGTGGCAGGCCAGGAGGGCTTCTCTTAAGGAAAGCAGTGTGGGTGGCAGAAAGAGCGGTGGACTTGGAGTCCAAAGCTCATGTGTCCATAGTCACATGAAGAGCCTGCTGAGTAACTGGGGCAAGACCCTTTTATCTGTTGGTACCTGAATTTTCCACTTTGCAAAAATACTGGGATTGTATTAGGTCTCCAGTCCCTTTCCAGTTCTATGGGCCTATTAATTCTTCACAACTCTAGATGTTAGGCCATTTCGCTTAGTGATACCAGAAGCACAAGCTGGTTACAGCAGTCCCCGTCCTTTTTACTGGGCACAGAGAATTCTAGAAGCCTTGGAGGGAGGAAGTTGAATCTTTTTAGAATAATAGGCTTTTGAAGCTTGGGGAGGTCTTTGCAATCATCCCATCTTTAACCCTCCCTCTCCCTTCCACAGAGCATAAGGGAATTGCCCAAGGTCACACAGTGAGTTCATGACCAGGTCAGGGCAGGAGCCAAGGCCACCTGCCTCCTGGCAGTGGTGTTTGGGATCCATGACCCTGTTTTCACCCTGCCTAGGGCATTTCTGTGTCCAAAGGCTGCCCCATGTTTGTTCTTTAAGAAAGTGGCTCAAGGTGGGATGAGGGGATGCCTGCTCTTGGTTTCTTGAGGAGGGTCCATCCTTGGAAATTACAGGGTGGAATGGGAGGGGTGCATAGGCTCCTTTCCATCTAGGGATAACCCCTCCCTGCCAGACAGTGGCAAGAGAAGGGGAAGAGGAGATGTGCCCCCAGAGAACCTGCTGTAGACAGATTGGAATGACCTTCCCCTGCATCCCTGTCCGGTGTCTACTCATCAGCAACTCACTACCTCTCCCTCAGTCTCTCCAACTCATTCTTTCCTCTCCCAACTCCATCCATAGACCTCTATTTTCTCTCTTTTGTTCTTCCTTCTTCCACTTGCCATCCACACAGCCCACAGCGCATACAGGCAAGACCATTCTGGGCCAAAAAGTTCCAATGGCCTCAGACCTGGAGCTGAGCTGCTGGCCCCCAACCCCACTCTGGAACACACAAGGAGGGGTTGCAACTGTCTATGCAGAATTACCTTTGGCTCTAGTTCCAGAGTCTCCAAATCCCAGGCCTTCCTCCTTCCTCACTTCTCCCTCCCCTCTCTTCTCTTCATTCTTCTTCTTCTTCTTCTTCTTCTTCTTCTTCTTCTTCTTCTTCTTCTTCTTCTTCNTTCTTCTTCTTTCTTCTTCTTTCTTCTTCTTTCTTCTTCTTTCTTCTTCTTCTTCTTTCTTCTTCTTCTTCTTTCTTCTTCTTCTTCTTTTTTTTTTTTTCTGTTACTCTCTGCCTTTCCCAGTCCCTTTCTGGTCCTGACAAGGTCATTAACAGACCAGGCCAGTTCCTCCTGAGACCTCAAGTTATAACAATTTTCCAGGCCAGTCCCAGGGCTGGAGCACATCCCTTCTATGGTCACAGAAGCACCCACAGAATTGAGTAACTTGAAAGGAAGTCTCTTCCACCCTTTCTCTTTTCCCTTCCTGTTTTTTCCTCTTCTCTTTTATCCCTCCTCATCTTTCTCATTCATCCTTTCAAACTATAGCCATTGTGGAAGTGGTCTCAAATACCAGCTTTCTTTTTTGCCTTTGGATTCAGACACACAGAGGGAAGGTGGTGAACAGTGGAAGGAACCAACTCACTGTCTATTCTCATCAGCGGCTCCGAGTTCTGTCGTGACATGATATGTACTTGCTCTTGTGTTTGTCATGTTTCTGACTTGGAGTTTTGGAAAGCAGCATCCCTGTGGTCAGAATATAAATGCCAATCTTCTCCTTTGCTAAAAAAAATGTACAGTAAAATGTACAGTTTTAAAAACAACCACTAACCACACTCCTTGGGCGGGAGAAAAAAAACATTCTTATGTCTGTGAATGTCTGCTGTTCATTTCTCTGGAAACTCTGGGGTTTTCTAAAGATGGCTTTGAAGTGGCATTTTCTCTTGCACCTGTGTTTGTTACTGCCTGGTGGGAGCCTGCTTCTTGCCAAGTTCGTGTATACGGTGGGGGAATCTTCTGAAATAATAGAGAATGGGATCATCCTCCCAGGGTAAAGAAAGGTAGAGAAATCTGAAGTGAAGCTTCAGGCTAAGAAAAGAACAGTCCATCCCCAGCTGTCCCGACTGTCCTACCTGACATCTCCATTCTCTGATATGCCAGCCCTACCTACTTTTTCCTGGACTGTGGTCACCACAGCGCCTGACAACTAGGGGCATGTGGGTATCTTCTACCCATTTTGGTTGAGCCCTGGATAGTATTTTTTTCAAAAGGGTCTTTTACTGGGAAACCGTGGGAGAACAAACCAAAACCCAAACCCAAACCCAAGATATAGAAGCAAACGTGCTTCTGGAACACAGCTTCCCAACCTTGTCTTTTCTAGTATCTAGATCAGTAATGTCCAATAGAATAAAATGTGAGCCACACTGTAATTTTAAATTTTCTAGTAGCCATGTTGAATCAAACCTAAAGAAACAGGTGGAATTAATTTTAATCTTATATTTTAACTCAATATATCCAAAATATTATTGTAACATGTAATCACTCAAATTATTAGTAAGTTATTTTATAGTATTTTTTGGTACAAAGTTTTAGAAATCTGGTTTGTATTTTACATGTATGGCATATATCAATTCAGATGAGCCCTCTTTAAAGTATTTTACATGTATGGCACATATGAATTCAGACTAGCCCTCTTTAAAGTACCTGAGAGCCATATGTGGCTATTACTGGCCACTGTACTGGACAGTGTGACTCTAGACATACAATTGACTTGAAAGCACAGCTTAGAAGAGGAAGGAAACTATCACTTGTTGAGTACCTACAGCTTCCAGATACTGTGCTTGTTGCTTCACATATGTTTCTCACTGAATCATCACTAAAGCCTTTTTAGGTAGATAGTATTATGCCCATATTATAAATGAAGGGACGGAAGCTCAGAGGGGTTAAGTAACTTGCCCAGGGTCACACAGTTAAGTCTGGCTGCAAAGCCTTAGTTCTTCCCATGACATTACACTGCCTCCCCTATCCTTTCTTCTTCCCATCAACCTGTTAATAGATTGTATTTTATATTGACTGAATGATTCACGTTTGTAGCCTAATCGGGAAACCCTTGATTAGCCTAAGATCTGCTAGAATCCTCAGAATGTTAACTCCAGGCAAGAGCACCTTGGTGAATCGGTTCCTTCTGACCATACACCGGCCTTTCTGGCCCTCCTTGCCTTAAAACACGTTCCCTCCCCCAGCCAGGAAAATTCCTCAGGATTCAGACTGCACTCCCCACCCCACCCTGTGGCCACCCCTTCTCCCCTCTTGGTGACCTCTAGGAGGTCACTTGTTGAATGAACCTTCCATCTCCAGTCTTGTCTGGGCTCCTCTGCCCCAGGAGCCTATAACTTCTTCCCCCTAAGATAAAAAACCTGACATCAGCTTGCTCCAGAGGCAAAACCCATCTTCTTGCCTCTTTCTATTTTAATACTCTGTCCCTATCAGGGATGATACCTACCCAGATCCTCTTTCCTGATATACAGAAGCCTCCAGCTCTTCAATCTTTTGCAGAAGTGAGATAGCTGATACAGTATTTGCCTAGTTGATTATTAGGCTTTCTGGAAAAACAGTTCGAGCCCTTTCCCCACGTTCTTGATAATGACATATCCCTCAGGTTTCCCTCAAGAGAATTTTTTATTTTTTCATCGTTACAGTGTTGAAATTCCCAAAGACCTTAGGAACACTTTTTTGTTAAGGGATATAATTGTCAGCCAGGTTAGGCAACAGTCACTGTCTCAGGTTTCCCCCTTCTCAAAGGCAAAGTAACTTTTCTTTAAAAGTCTGTGAGTCTTGATTTTTCGTAAGTACAGCCTGAGTACTTCTGTGTCTTCTGTTCTCAATGTGCCTGCAGTGAAGGTCTCAGGGCTTCAGCAAGCTGGGTGGGGCTTCCTCTGTTCTTGCAACCATTGGGATTTCTGCAAACTGGTGCCAGAAAAATGGACATACTTATTCAAAAGAAGAGACTATTGGCAGGCAGCACTCAAAATCTGAATGCACAGTTTTAAAGATTCCACCTAGAGTATCAAAACCAGCCTTTCCATGTGACGCAGTTGGCAGCAAGAAACATTTGTTGTGACAAGAAGGCTTCTCACAGGTAAATACCTGAGGTTTCCACCTTTGCATAATAGAATCAGGCCCATCCTGATTGGGTTACTCCCCCAATATCTAAAAGGAACACTGTCACTTTCACAGTTTAAAAATATCTATTTGTGCTTTCAGCCCTTAAACCAAAGGTTGTAGCTTCCATCATCTCAGTTAAGGTTCTGTACCTCACAGTCAGTCAGTGTTTACAAGGCTCATGGTTTCCCTTCCCCAAAGCTTCTATTGGAGGGAAACAGGCATGTTTTCCCCAGACCAAAGAGAGGAGCTAGCTTTTACCTTTAAGGCTATCCTGCGACCCCTATCATAGCCATTTAGGAACTTCTGACAGGTTCAATGATCTTTCCCCATGTTCTCATTTTGTATAACGTGTGGCATCTTTCTTTTGCTCACCTATTCTGAGGAAGTAGGCCCAGATTACAGGCTCTTCCTTGGTTATTTTCCTGCTATTGTTGGGATAATTGATCTTCTGGTCCCTTTAGCCAACAGCTGAATGTGCTCCTGGCGATTGGAGCCAGAATTCTCCTCTACCATCTCATGCTGGAATCTGTCTGGGATTGGAGCAAGGAAGATCTCATGATCTAGTCCTTTCCAAGACGTCAACAGTCACACGCTCGGTTTCCTACTGCTGAGACAGTGGAACTGGAATTTCACCCATCTCCATGGGATCCCCAAACCCATCTGGCCCACAGTCAGTCAGCCCACTGACCAACCTCCCACAGCCCCAGCCCATCCGTCCAGGCTATCCATCTGGTTAGTTGGTGATGAGCACACCCCCTCTTCTCCTGCACCTCCTCTGTAACATGTGTTCAGCGGTGCTCCCTAGCACACCCCACAGCAGCACTAACATTCATATACTTTGCAAGGATGAGTTTTCTTTCCCTTGAATCTCCTAGGCTACATCCAAGATATCCTGTTTTCCAAACCATGGAGACCTCTGTTAGCTGACCTATCTGACATTGTTTCCACTTTGCTGTGAAGTAAAACCTCAGGGCCCTACATCTGTGCCCTCTGTCGGATGGCAAAATCCGTTTGTGCTCATTCAGCATGCTCTTGCTGACCTGTTGTGTGCCTAGCACTGTGCATGGTATCAAGAGAGATAAAAGTCAAAGTAAAAGACACTATGCATGCCTTTGAGGGCCTTACACATTACCCTGAAGGACAGGGACATAAACTGATGCTTTAGATCTCTGGTTATCAAAGATTGGTCTGTTTTCACTAATTTCAAGATAACTTATAAATCTGGCAAAACTACTATCCAAGAAAAGATGAACAGATAGATTGGCCAAAGGCCATGCAACATAAGATGGCCCCTGTGCTTGGAAGAATGCACCAGATTTTAAGTTCCAAAATCTTGAGTCACTTTACAGAAGAGGAAATTAAGACCTGGTATGGAAAAGTGACTGGCTTTGGATCTAACAGGGGCACATTAAGGACTCGGGACCTGTGCCTGGACAAGCAGGGGTTGAAGGAAGCATCTCTGGCTGTCCTAGGAGCTTGAGAGGGGGCGTGGTGGAGGGAACAAAGCAGGCCTGGAAGAAGGGTAGTTGCAGAGAACTAGAGGGTCCTGAGTAACCCAAGGCAGGTGCAGTTGCTCTTGAGGGAAAGGGGCTGTTTAGTTTGGGGCATCTGGGTTGAGAGCCTGTTTCTTGGCCACAGTTTCCTTTTTGGTAAGATATCAATGGTAAGTATCGACTTCAGTAAGTATGCTTCTGTAGTACTATGTAGTTATACAGATCACATATTGGATTGGAAAAGGCAGCATAATAGTCATTAGTATTAATGATATGCATCATTTAAATTAATATAAATTATAGCATATTCATGATAATATTACATATGTTAAGCTCATAGACTCTCAAAGCTGGCAAAAGCTATCAGAGGTCGTCTACTCCAGCCTCCCTCAATGGGTATTAGGATCCCCTGTTCAATATCTATTCAAGCTCTTATTAATCTTATTACAAGCAAAATTATGCATGATGAATTTCAGGATTTACCCAAGGTAGGGAGTAGCTCTCTATACTCTAATGGGACCATGGCTCCATATTCCTGGTGGGCCCTTGTGAATCCATCATTCTTGACTTCATGGGAAATCCAGAGCCCAGACATCAAGCAACTCCCAAAGACTGCTATGGTCAAAATAGTGTTAAAAAAACAGGTACAGAGCCGGGGTCCCAGCTGGGAAAATCTCAAGAGGTTCGATATTCCCTTGCCAAATCAGTACTGGTCTCCATGATTTAGAGCAAAGAAAGGAGGCAGGGAAGGGGCAGAGAGTACATGGTAACCTCTGTAGCCCCTGATCCCCTGAATGTTCTGACGTACACAACAGTCCCCATAATAGGTGGAAGCACCTGGAAAATTCTAGACTTCACTTCTGGGCTGAGGATAGCCATCCTGCCCCTCACTGATTGGTTCCCTAATCCTTCTCACCCTTCATCTTTGTTCCAGGATTGGCCCAACAGCCAAAATCTAACATTCAGTACTCTGGAATGACACAAATGCTGCCACCAAAAACCTCCCACTGTTCCCTTCTAGGATGGGAAGACTGCCAGGTGCCAGGAAAATCACTCAGTGAGAGCCTGACTCTGATCAGAGGGCTGAGAGTGGGCCAGAGGCTCTCCACTTGAGAAGGGAGGTGAGCTCTTCCCAAGGGGTGGGGGGATGGTAGCCCATTGACCAGCCCTTTCTGCCTCCCTTTAATACCTGGGCCCCCTCTAGTCCAAAGGCCATCCATTTGCTTGAGGTAGGGAGATTAAAATTCGTTCCCAATTTGGTCTTCTGAATCAACGCACTGATCCTAATGTGAGTGAAAAAAAAAAAAAAAAAGTTAGAGAAATGGTTTCATCCTAAGGTCAGAGAGGGTTGGTTGAAGTGTGCATGGCTGGACATGTTCCTTGGGTAGGGCTGATGCTTCACAGTTTGTTTGGGGAGAGCTGGGGTGTGCCAGGACATATAATTGCAGATGGGGTGACTCACATACATGAAGAGGTTGGCTTCTGTGTTTAAGGTAAAGAGAGAAGACTGTGGGTCACTCCAGAGGTCTGGAAGCAGGCAGGGAGGACCTCAACAGTGAAAAAGTGCAGAAGCCCAATCCTTCATTGGTCTCCATGCTTTTAAGAGTCCTGGTGAGGCTCCTTCTTCTAAGGAATCATGCAAACTGCTCTGGGCTAGCTCAGCTTTGATTTGCGAGGGAAGCAGAGGCATGGAATTGTCTTGGGGCTTTTTTCTTGAGGCTCAAGGTCTTCCATCCTTTCTTAGGTTACAGAAAATGAGAGTTTTTGCCAGACATGAGAAAACTAGAGAAAGGGTGCCACCTGTGCTTTCTACCCCAAACCAAAGACGAAGGGGCTCAGATTAAGAGTGCCTGACTCCAGCGGTGAACAGCTGCCTGCATTCAGCTTTGTCTGCAGAATGGTAGAAAAGAAACAAAACTGGAGACATTTATATGTAGAGGTATACAAAGTCAGCAGCACAGTCAAAAAGATTCTACAGCATCTCAACATTCCAAACATTTCTTTAGCATGGATGATCGTTTCTTCCATTCTTTATCAAAAGTCTGATTTCTTCATGTTACAAATGTTTCCAAACTGAGTATCAAAGTCATTTATTTGGCTTAGTTTTTATAGAGCTTGTGGGACAGAAGTAGGTCTCAAACTTTAAATCTTCTGACCCCAGAACTGAAGTTCCCTTCACACCACATCCCCGCACTCAGGCATTACAGTGATGGCTGGCTGACACAGCAGGAAAGAGGGCAAAACATGAGGCTGAGAAGGCAGCCCAGAGCTAGGAAAGACAATGTCCATGCAAGTGGGAGGAGAGTCAGGCCTGGGAGAGGCAGACAAAGGGCACCAGACCATGGAGAGTTGAGAGGAGGCTGAAGAGAGGAGCTCTGCCAGAATTCTCCATGGACAGGAGGCTCTCTCAGCTCTCCAGTGCCAATCTAGCTGGGACAGGCATCAGAGATTATTGTCCATTGTGACCTGAGCAGGAAAGATGGAGTAAGAGGGATCTAGGAAAGGATAAGTAGGAAAGAGTGGGGCGTGGCAGAATCAGAAGAGTCTGGTTGCAGGGACACAGCTGTCCAGGTCCAGGCTATGGGCCCGCCTACCCACTGTCCACATCTAAAGGTGGGGGAAGGAGCAGCATGCTGGGTAGGGCTCTACCTGGAGTGACCCTCTACCTAGTGAAACCAGGAGGCAAGTAGGGACCAACTAGGAGTCATGGTCATTTTCAAGATTTGTATTTGTCCTGTCTGCTTTGAGGCTCCAGTTCCTTCCTGTATGAAGGCAAAGACTTCCATCCCTCATGTAAGAATAGAGGCACACTGGGAAATCTTGAGGCCTGGTGAAGGAAGAAAGGACTGGCTTCTCCATGAATACTGGAGGTCTCATGGCACAGTCCCACTCATTAGATCCACTTGTCTCTTCCAGGGAATGGCTTGGAGACTAAATGGGTGGAGAATGGCTGAGGGTAATGAGCCCCAGCCCTTCTAGATTGTTCCAGAGTGTTAATCGTATTGTTAACCAGTCATATCAAGTCTCCTTGGGAGGAAGGGTGTTGTACAGAAGGGTGGGACTCTTTCAGAAAACACCATGGTATCTAGATTGGCCTTGAACCAGCTAGAGAAGGGAGAAATAATGAGCACAGGACTCAGGATTCTTTCCCCTTTTGGTTGTGATGCAGCATGAACAGAAAAGCTCTCAGCGGAATAGAAAGGACTATTCAAACAGGGAAAAGGAAACTCATGTTATTTACCAAACACTGGGGTAAGCATCCCATGTTTCTCATGTGTGTTATTCCTCATGAGCCTCACCCATCCTTCTGACATAGGGGTTGGATCATTCATTTTACAGCTGAGAAAACTGAGACATGCAGAAATTAAGCAGCCTGCTGAAAGTCATACAACTAGTTAGGGGAAGAGCTGGATAACTGCTTAATAACTAGAGTTACTCCTAAGTTACCTAAGGAACAGCAAGGGGCATTAGAATTTCAGTGAATTTTCTGGAAGGAATCGTAACATGTGAGCAATGAGGTTAAAAAAGTGAGCCTAAGATTTAAAAGTAGAAGCCATGAAGATATGCACTGGGCAAATAATATTCTCTGTGCCTGTCCTAGTGCCTCATATGGTAAGAAATAAAAGGTTGCTCTTAAGGTCCTTAAAATTTGTCATCTCAAACTAAGCACTAAATAATTCCCAGATTACTGCTGCCTTTTCTAAAATGTAGCGGTTGGATGGAGAGAGGAGGAGTAAGGTGGCAGGCCCTAACTACAACTGCACAGAATAGGTGGCTCTCTCCCCAAGGAAGGCAAGGGCACCCCATGTCCATTCCTTCAAGAGCTGAGTATTTTTCCTGGTTTCAATATCCTCAAATGTAAAATGGTTCTGGTATCTACCTCAAAAGAGTATTGTGTTTGTAAATTAAATAGCCCTATACAGTTATACAAATAACAAATAACCTGTAGGATTTGAGAAGTCACCAACTCATGATGATTAATGTAATGGATCACCGATAAAACTGTTAAAATTACAAGACATTAATTAATGGCCATTACACGGATATTAGGTCTGGAGTCTCAGAGCTGGAAAATACCAGAAATCTCCAAATAAGCCTTCCTCAGCTCATCAATATCCCTGCCAGGTGGTGTTATTCTGATTACAAATTATTCCTTAGTTTTAATTCATAAATCCTCTAAGGAAGAGAAAACATGATATTCTCATGCCTTGTGCTTCAAGGAGCTCAGTACTTGATTGTGGCTCCAGGTTTGTACATATTCCACCGTTCCTGCTCCTTAAAAGACCCCACAGCCATAACAGAAAACTGCCAGTATCTGCTGTGGTCACTACTGAAGTAGAAACACAGCCAACCAGGGTCCTTGCTGGGAAATATTCGGGAAATCATAGGTGTACGTTGTTCTCTTGCCAAATCAAGTCGGGTCTCCATGACACAGAGTGGAAGGAAAAAGGGGAAAGGCCACAGGGACACTGGCCAACTATGAGGCCCCAGTAAATGAACGTTGCGTTCTGCTATGAATTTCACTACCAGTTGTGCAGTCCAGGACAGTTGGCTACCACCTGCCAGACGCACAGCATATGCCAATGATGGGGCACTCTCTTCACATTCTAAGCAGGATACCAGGACACCACCACCCTGCCACTAGTAATTTGTTCCCTAATAAGTCTCCATTTACCTTCATTCAAGGACTGGAAGACCAAAGTTATAAAAATAGTAACCAGTAAAATTCCAGGACCTCAATACTAATCACTATTTACTCCCATCCACATCCTCCCATTTGACCTGACATTCAGGTGGATGTATTTGTTCCTTTAGTTCTTGCCCTAATACAAGGTAAATGCTCAGAGTAAACTGCCAGGTATCCACTAAACCAACCGGTATCAGGTCCCTGCCTAAGACAATGAGGGCATCCTTCAAAGGGGGAGGTGGGAGGGCCAAGGACATCCCTTATAACAGCCCTCCCCATTGTCCATCTCCCTCTAGCACAAACACCAATTGAGCTGGTTTGGGGGAAAGAATAAAATATCAAAGTCTTCTGAATCAGCACACCATTCAGCCCAAACAAAAAAGAATGACATAGAGCCTTTATTAAACTGGTTCTGAGGTATGTGGGACTAGCCTGGCTGGTTGACCAGGCTTCTTGAGCCCCACAGGCCTCTTTCACAGAAAGGGAGTTTTGATCAACAAGACCATGTACAAAAGGGGGATAATATACCCATGTGGGGAGCCAAGTTTCCATGTTGATGGTAAATGGAAAAACTTTGAGTCAGAGCTGAGCTCTGGGACAAAAAGGGAAAAGAGGAGGGATGAAGGGAAGGGGCCCAGTTCTTCTTGACTGATTCTAAAGCTCATAGTGGGATTCCATCTCACAGCTAGCCCTATACTAAGGAACCACACGAATCTTAAACCCCCAGGGAACCTAGACCTGGGAAGGCTGAACTTGCTATTTGAGGGTCAAGTCTACTCCCTGGAGGTAGAGTACTGGATATTTTGATGGGGACAAGGAGGGTGCAAGTGTAGAGAACCAACGTCTCAAGTCCTACTGACTGATACTAGTCCAAATAGATCAAGCTCAGCAAAGGCTGGTAAGCCTGGGTAAGGTTCCACAGGGATGGATCTTCCTAAGGGCGGGGGGAGCGGGAGGCGCTTTCCAGGTCCTAGAAAATGGCGGTGCGTGCAGACTGCCTCCCTCCTCTTCATTGTAGCTTGATCCTGGGCAGTGACCGTTCCTATAAAAGAAAAAAAAAATCAGAAGAAACTTGATACATACGAAGACAAAACACAGCAGAGAAACAAGACAAAGTTAAAATCACAAAATGTAATTGGCAGCACATCTGTTTTCAAAAGATATTTACATAATTACTCCCATTCTCACAAGAATTCTGGATTAGGGCATTGATTGTGTCACTTTCCAGTTGAGCGGACATGCCCACAAAGGGTAAGGTGTCTTTCCCATGAGCACACGGCTTAGATGGAAAACTTGGGACTTGCCAAGGGGACCTTCTGACCCCAGATCTGGGTTCCACCCGCCCCAACCCTTCACCAGTCACCATAGGGAGGGAAGGGAGAAATGGGAGCGAGGCGGCAGCGAGCCCAGGAGGAAAATACCCACACAGAAAGAGTCAGGCCTGGGAGGGGCCAGTCTGGGGCACAAATGCTGGAGGTTTCATAGATGGGCTGGCGCTGGCGAAGGCAGGTCTGTCAGTGACGCACTTGTCCTGCGGGTCCTGGGCTCTTTCATGGCACGCAGGGCACTCTCCTTCCTGGGATGGGAGAATGGAATTCTTCTTCCATGAGAGAGAAAATACGGAGGTGAAGAAGAGCAGAATGGGCAAGTACCAGACTGCAGCTGCAGCCAAGCCAGGGAAGAGGCTCACGAGGGTCTTCGGCGGCTCCCGCAGGACATTCCCTCCCCAGCCGGTTGGGAAGCTCCACACCTAGGTGAGGACGGGCAGCAGCGGCCCGGGGAAGGCTTCCGTGGAAACTTCCAAAACCACCTTGCCAGGTAAGTGAAAGTGCGCTCTGTTCTCTATCCACATCCTGGGCCAAGGAGGTTCTTCTTCATTCTTTCAGCAGTTCTGATCTTCTTGGGGAGCACCCCTAAATCAGCCTGTCAAGGAGGAAGTCAGGCTACAGGCATCGTGCAGGAACAGATAAAGGCCGTGAAATAACTGCCAACTGTCGTCTGCTCGGGCAGTTATACCATTAGCCACGCCCATTACCCCACCTTCCCGGCAGGCCTCCTCCAATCAGAGGCTGTGCCCCACCCAGGGAGGAGCCTTGGGCTTTCCAGAAAGTTCCACAGCCTCTGATTGGTCCCAGACCAGCCTTCCTGGGCAGGGGTAGGGGCAGGGAACTCCTGGAGTCCATGCAGTATGCAGAGGGCGGGCTTGGTGGAAAGTCGTTGATGATGAGCACTGCCTGTTGGGACTATGGGAGACCAGGCCTTCCAGAATTTAGGTTGGCCATGTCCTGGCTTCTGAGGGGGACAGGCCCGACAGAGTTTGGGCTATGCTGGTACTGTCTCCTGCTCTCTGTTTACCAGGTTATTGAACCCTGGGTGCCTGTGACCCTGGAGTCTTTTTATTTTACCCCATTGGAAAGTACCACCCAGAAGGCACTTGTTTTTAGGCCTCCCAAGAGTTAGGAGTAAGACTGCAAATAGAGGCCCCAGTGCCATCCTCTGACCTTTTCCCACCAACCAAAGGCCTGGCACTAGAGAGAAATGCTTGAACAGACTCAGTCGGCTCCTGGGGACCCAGAGTCCTAACTGGAGGGTTTGCTAAAACCGGCTTATCTGCACTGCCTGGAAAACCCAGGCTCTGCTTCAAAGCCTCAGCATCAAGGGTCCGGCCAAGGGGAGAAAGTTGCTGAGCAGATGAGAACGCTCTCGGCCAATGAGAAGAGAATGCCTTAAAGGCCAACTGGAGGATGCCCATATATTTATATTTATTGGGCAAGTGTTTTGAAAGACCTTGTCATGAAAAGTTCAAATGTACCATTATATCTGAGCCTCCCATATCCCTTTTTAAAAAATTGATATAAAATTAATGTAGCATAGAATTAACAGTATTAAGTGTACAATTTAGTGGCTTTCAGTTCATTCATAAAATTGTGCAATCATTATCACTAACTCTCTTCCAGAATATTTTTATCACACTCAAGCTCCATACACACTGATATGGTTTAAATCTGTGTCCTACCCAAATCTCATGTCAAATAATTCTCTCCAATGTTGGAGGTGGGGCCTAGTGGGAGGTGATTGGATCATAGAGGTGATTTCTCATGGATTAATACCATCCTCTTTGATGCTGTCATGGCAATAATGAATTTTCCTGATATCTGGTTGTTTAAAAGTGTGTAGCACCTCCCTCCTCCCTCTCTTTCTCCTGCTCTGGCCGTATGAAGTGCTGCTTTCTCTCCCTTTGCCTTCTACCATGACTGGAAGTGTCCTGAGGCCTCCCCCGGAAGCAGAAGCTGCTATGTATGCTTCCTGTACAGCCTGTGGAACTGTGAGCCAATTAAACCTTTTTTTTGTTGGTTTGTTTTTGAAACAAGGTCTCATTCTGTCACCCAGGCTGGAGTGCAGCAGAAACTTCTTTTCTTTATAAATCACCCAGTCTCAAGTGTTTCTTTATAGCAGTGATAGAACAGACCAACACATTCATTAAGCAACCACTCCCCATTCTGCCCTCCCTTCATCCTCTAATTGGCTTTCTGTTTCAATGGATTTGCCTGTTCTGGACATTTCATATAAATGGAGTCATACCATAGATAACCTTTTGTGTTTGGCTTCTTTCAATTAGCATAATGTTTTCAAGGTTCATGCGTATCATAGCCTGTGCCAGTACTTCATTATTGGTAAGGCTTATATTCCACTGCATGGATATACAATATATTGTGTATCCAGTTGATGGACATTTGGATTGTTTCTACTTTTTGACTGTTAGAAATAAATCTGCTATGGACATTGTGTACACCTGCTTTTGTTTGGACATGTTTCCAGTTCTGTTGGATATGTACCTAGGAGTAGAATTGCTGGGTCATGTGGTAATCCTATATTTAGGTTTTTGAGGAACTGCCAAAATGCTTCCCACGGTGGCTGAACCATTTTGTGTTTCTACCAGCAATATATAAGGGTTCTGATCTCTCCACATCCTTGTCAACACTTGTTTTCTTTTTGCTGTGATTGTTAAATTATAGCTATCCTAGTAGGTGTGAAGTGTTATCTCATTATGGTTTTGATTTAATTTCCCTAATTACTAAAGATTCTGAATATCCTCTTATGTATTTATTGGCTATATTTTCTTGGTATGTCTTTTAAGAGAAATATCTGTTCTAGTCCTTTGACAATTGAAAAAAATTGATTTCTGTATCTTTTTGGTTTGTTATTGATTTTGGTTTGTTGTTGAATTTTAAGAGTTATTTATATATTCACAGTCCTAGACCTGGCTTTGTCTGTTTGTGATGCCGTAACCAAGTGTCATAGACTGGATGGCTTAGAAACAACAGAAATTTATTTCTCACAATTTTGGAGACTGGGAAGTTAAAGATCAAGCTGCCAGCAGATTCAGTGTCTAATGAAGGCCTACTTCCTGGTTCATACATGGCCATCTTGCAATGTGTCCTATATACTTTATTAAAGTATATATTTGGGTTATGTGGTGGAAGTAACAAGGGAGTTCTCTCAGGCCTCTTTTATAAGGGTACTAATCCCATTCATAAGGGCTCTGCCTCGTGAATTTGGGGGAAGTATTTACTTCATAGGAAGTTTCTCACCGGTATATGATTAACAAATAATTTCCCTCAGTTTGTTGGTTGTTTTTCCACTTTCTTGATAGTGTTCAACGCACAAAAGTTTTCAATTTTGACGAAGCCCAATTTATTGTTTTTCCTTTTGTTGCTTGTGTTTTTGGTATCCTATCTAAGGCTCTATTGCCAAATCCAAGATTATGAAGATTCGTTGTTTTTAATAAGAGTTATAGTTTTAGCACTTACGTTTGGTCTTTTATGATTTTTAACTAACTTTTGTACATGTTGTGAGTGGAGGTCCAAATTGATTCTTTTACATGTGCTTATCCAGCTGTCTCCCAGCACAACTTGTTGAAAATATAATTCTTTCTCTGCTGAATGGTCTTGAGACCCTTGGAGAAAAATCAGTTAACCATAAGTATATGAGTTTATTTCTGGACCCTAAATTTGATTCCATTGAGCTATGTGTCTATGCTTGTATGTATTCATAAGTCAGTTGGTAGTTCGTGTCTTCCTAGGAATTTGTCTATTTCATTTAGGTTATCTAATTTGTTGGTATATAATTGCTCATATGATTTCTTTATAACCCCATTTATTTCTGTAAGATCAATGTAATGTCCTCTCTTTTATTACCGATTTTAGTAATTGGAGTCCTCTTTTTTCTCTTGGTAAGTCTAAAGTTTTGATTTTGTTAATTTTATTTTTTTTAAAGAACCATTTTTTGTGCTTGTTCATTTTCTCTATTGTTTTTCTTTTCTCTATGTCATTTATGTACACTTTACTCTTTATTATTTCCTTTATTATGTTTGCTTTGAATTTAGCTTTTTATTTTTCTAGTTTGTTATATACTTAGGTTATTGATTTGAGATATTTATTCTTTTTTAATGTGGATGTTTGCAATGAAAAATTTTCATCTAAATACTACTTTTGTTGTATCCATACATTTTGGTATGCTTTGGTTTTGTTTTCATTTATATCAGAGAATTTTCAAGTATCTCTTATGATTTATTATTTGAGCCATTGGATTGGTTAAGAATTTGTTTGATTTCTACACATTTGTGACTTTCCAAATTTCTTCTCATTATTGATTTCTAATTTTATTCCATTGTGATTGAAGAAGATACTTTTTATAATTTTATTTTTTATACTTACTGAGACTTCTTTTATTGCCAAACTTATGGTCTGTACTGGACAATGTTCCATGTGGATTTCAGAAGAACATATACTGTTCAGTTGAGTGTTTTATAGATGTCTATTAGGTCCAGTTATTTTATAGTGTTGTTCAAGCCTTCTGTTTCGTTGATCATCTCCTGTCTAGTTATTCTAGCCATTATTAAAATGATATACTGAGGTATCCAAGTATTATTGTTGAATTGTCTATTTCTCCCTTCAACTTAGCAGTTGTTATTTCATATATTTGGGGGCTCTGTTGTTAGGTACATATAATGTATAGTTGTTATATCTTCTTTCTTGTACTTTTTAGGGGAATATTATATATTTTTGAATTTAGTTTCATTCCTCCATGTTTAGAGATACAGTGTTTATAGCCATATATTGTCCTCTGATTACTGTTTTAAATATATTTTACAGATAGGATATTTAGTGGTTTAATTATCTTTTTTTTTCAAGCTCCTTTAATTCTTATTTGTATCTTAATTATCACTCAATTGTTTAACTATAGATTGTTTTAAAGTTCCAATTGGAAGGGCATCTTTTAAAATATTTTTTGATGTAAAAATCTTTGCTTACCAATTTTAATGAGATATAATTGGCATACAATAAACTTCATATATTCAAGATGTACAATTTGATTAATTCTGACATTTATAAAAACCAATGAAATCATCATGATGATCAAGATAATGAACATACCAAAAAAACTTTGTGTCTCTTTGTAATCTAGTTCTCAACCTCATTCCCCACAAGCAGCCACTTACCTGCTTTGTCACTGTGGTTAGTGTGCACTTCATATAATTTAATATAAATGGAATCATACAGTATGTATTCAATTTTCTTATAAATAATTTCACTCAGCATTGTTTTGAGATTGTTTTGAGATTAAAACATGAGTTTTAGTGTTAATTTCTTTTTATTGTTGAATTGAATTCTATCATATGGATATACAATAATTAGTTTATCTAGTCACCTGATGATGACATTTGTGTTGTTTCCAGTTCTTAGCTAACACAAATAAAGCTGCTAGGAAACTTGGAGGACATTTGTGTGAATATATACTTTTATTCTCTTGGATAAATATTTAGGAGTTGAATGACTCTATCATGTGATAAGTGTATGGTTAACTACCAGCCAGGTGCAATGGTGCACTATTGTAATCTCAGCTACCCAAGGTACTGAAGAGGATCCCCTTGAGCCCAGAAGTTTGAGGCCAGCTTGAGTACCATAGCGGGACCCCTATCTCAAAAAAAAAAAAAAAACAAAAAAAAAAACTACCAAACTGTTTTCCAAAGTGATTGTACACTTTAATTCTCAAGAGCAATATGTGGAAGTTTTTAGTTCCTCCAAATCCTTACCAATATTTCACAAAGTTAGTTTTTTAAATTTTGGTCATTCTAAAATGTGTGTAGTGGTATCTCATTGTGATTTTAGTTTGCGTTTTTCTAATGACTATGAATGTTGAGTGTTTTTTCATGTGCTTATTGCTATCTGTACTACAATTTCTCTGGTAAACTATATATTCAAATCTTTTGCCCATTTTCTTATTAGTTTGTATTGCTTTTTACTTATTGAGTTTTGAAAGTTTTTATATGTGTTACAAACAAGTCCTTTGTTAGATATATGTATTTTGCAAATATTTTCTCCTAGCCTTTAGCTTGTATTCTCATTCTCTTAAGAGACAAAGATTATTATATAATGATAAAAGAGTCAATCCACAAGGAATATTATAACAATTATATATATACATGCACCCAACATTAGAGCACCTAAATATATAAAGCAAACATTAACAGAACTAAAGGGAGAAATAAATAGCAATACAATAATAGTAGGAGACTCCAGCACCCCACTTTCAATAGTAGACACAACATCCAGACAGAAGATTAGTAAGGAAACAGAGAACTTGAATAACACTATAAACCAAATGGAGATAACAGACATATACTGAATATTTCACCCAATAGCAGCATAGGGATCTTTCATTAAGATAGATCACATATTAGTTTGTAAAACAAGTTTTAACTATTTTAATAGGGTTAAAATTATATCAAGTATCTTTTCTGACCACAATGGCATGAAACTAGAAACCAATAGCAGAAATAAAACTGAAAAATGCACAAATGTATAGAAATTAAATACATTCTTGAAAAATCATTGAGTCAAAAAAAATTGAAAAGAACATTATGAAATAGCTTGAGAAAAATGAAAATTAAAAAAAAAAACATGTAAAACTTAGAGACGCAGCAAAAGCAGTACTTACAAGGAATTTCATGGGAAGAAACATCTACATTAAAAAAGAAGAAAGATCTCAAATAAACAACCTAACTTTATTCTTCAAGGAATCAGAGAAAGAACAACAAACTAAGCCCAAAGTTAGCAGAGGGAAGGAATCAACAATAATTAGAGCAGAAATAAATGAAACAGAAAATATAAAAGCAATAGAAAAAAAGTCAACAAAACTAAGATCTGTATTTTTGGAAAGATGAGCAAAATGTTTACAAATGGACAAACCCTTAGAATAAGAAAAACAGATAAACTAAAATAAATAAAATCATAAATGAAAGAAGGGTCATTAGAACTTGTGCCACAGAAATTTAAAAAGATCATGAGACTTCTGGGAACAATTATATACCAACAAACTGAATAGCCCAGAAGAAATGGATACATTCCTAGAAACATACAATCTACCATAATTAAATCATAAAGACATTGAAAGCCTGCACAGACCTGTAAGTAGCATAGAGATTGAATTAGTAATCAAAAACCTCCCAACAAAGAAAAACTCAAGACCAGATGACTTCACTGGTGAATTCTACCAAACGTTTAAAGAAAAACTAACACTAAATCTTCTCAAACTCTTCCAAGAAGTTGAAGAGTGGGGAATACTTCCAAACTCATTTTAAGATGCCAGCACTATGTTGATACTAAAACCAGACAAAGAGACCACAAGAAAAGAAAACTATAGGCCAGCATCCAGTATCCCTGATGGATATATATGCAAAAATCCTCAATATAGTATCAGCAAACTGAATCCAATAGCATATTATAAAAATCGTACATTATGACCAAGTGGTATTTATCCTGAAATGAAAGGTTGTTCAGCATTCAGAAATTACTGTGATATGCCACATTAACAGAATAATAGATTAAAATTACATGATTGTCACAATAGATACAGGAAAAGTGTTTGGCAAAGTTCAACACTCTGTTATGATAAAAATTCTCAACAAACTAGAAATAGAAGGAAACTACATCACCATAATAGAGGTCATGTATGAAAACTTCACAGCTAACACCATACTCAATGGTGAAAAACTAAAAACTTTTCCTATAAGAGCACCAAGGCAAAGATGCCCACTCTTGCCACTTCTATTCAACATAGTATTGAATGTGCTACCGAAAGCAATTAGGCAAGAAAAAGAAAGAAAATGTATCCAATTTGGAAAGGAAGACATAAAATTATCCCTCTTGCAGATGGCTTAATCTTATATATAGAAAACTCTATAGACTGCATTAAAAAAACTATTAGAACTGGCTGGCCACAGTGGCTCACGCCTGTAATCCCAGCACTTTTGGAGGCCGAACTAATAAATAGATTCAGTAAAGTTGTAGAATACAAAAATAACAACACAAATTGATTGTATTTCTATATACCAAAAACAAACTATCTGAAGAGGAAATCAGGAAAGCAATCCCATGCACAATAACACCACAAAGAATAAAATACCTAGGAATAAACATAACCAAGGAGATAAAAGACTTGTATAATGAAAATGACTGATTTCAAAATAGTTTACATTACAAAGTTGCAATAATCAAAACAATATAATGCCAGCATAAAAACAGACATATAGACCAAAGAAACAAAACAGAGAGCCCAGAAATATGTTTGCTCATAAATGCTCAACTGATCATCCACAAAGGTGCCAAAACTACACAATGGGTGAGAGAATCTCTTCAAGAAATGATGACAGAAAACTGGATATTCACATGCAAAGGAATAAAACTGGACCCTTATCTTACACTGCCCACAAAAACCAAAATTAATTAAAGATTTAATTGTAAGACTGAAGTTGTAAAGCACCTACAAAAAGCATAGAAGAAAAGCTTCATGACTTAGTCTTGGCAATCATTTTATGGATATGACAGAAAAGCACAGGTAATAAAAACAAAAATAAATAAGTGGGACTACATTAGACTAAGAAGCTTCTGCACAGGAAGCCATTGATAAAGTGAAAAGACAAACTACAAAATAGAAGAAAATATTCGCAAGCTTTGTATCTGGTAAGGGGTTAATCTCCAAAACTCCTACAACTCAATAGAAAAAAACAAAAACAAAAAACTATTAACCTGATAGTTAGGTTAGTAAACATCAATGTTCAACATCAATAAACATCAAGGAAATGTAAGTCAAAACCACAATGAGCTAACACCCCACACCTGTCAGGATGGCTATTATCAGAAAAACCAAAGTGTTGAAGAGGATGTGGAAAAACTGGAATCCTTGTACATTGTTGGTGAGAATGCAAAATGGTGCAGCTGCTATGGAAAACGGTATAGAAAAGATCCTCAAAAAAATAAAACATAGGATTATCATATGATCTAACTATTTCATTTCTGGCTATTTATCCAAGAGAATTAAAATCAGGATATCAAAGAGGTATTAGCACTCCTCTGCTCATTACAGCATTATTTACAAAAGCCAACATGTGGAAGCAAACTAAATGTCCATAGACAGAGAGATGAATAAAGAAAACATGGTATATACATATGATGGAATACTAGTCAGCCTTTAAAAGGAAGGAAGTTATGTAATATGTGACAACATAGATGAATCTTGAGGACATTATGCTAAGTGAAATAAACCAGTGATATGATTTGGCTGTGTCCCCAGCCAAATCTTATCTTGAATTCTAATCCCCATAATCCCCACATGTCTAGGGAGAGACCTGATGGGAGGTGATTGGATCCTGGGGGCAGTTTCCCCCATGCTATTCTCATGAGAGTGAGTGAGTTCACATGAGATCTGATGGCTATAAGGCAGTTTTCCCTGCTCTTGCTCACACTTCTCTCTCCTGTCACCATGTGAAGAAGATCCTTGCTTCCCCTTCACCTTCTGTCACGATTGTAAGTTTCTTGAGGCCTCCCCAGCCATGTGGAACTGTGAGTCAATTAAACCTCTTTCTTTTATAAATTACCTAGTCTCAGGTATTTTTTATAGTACTGTGAAAATGGACTAATACAGCCAGTCACAGAAAGACTGCATGATTCCACTTATATGAGCTCTCTGGTGGTTGCCACAGAATAGGAGGAGGAGGAAATGGAGAGTTACTAATCACCAGGAATAAAGTTTCAGTCAAAGAAGATAAATAAGCTGTAGAGATCTGCTATATCACATTGTTCCTATAATCAGAAATAATGTGTTGTACACTTAAAAATTTGTTAAGAGGATAGATCGCATGTTAAGTTTCTTATAATAAAATAGTTTGATCAAGGTTGCAAAATGTATGTACAGATTTACAGGTTCTAAAAATGGTATTCAAATAAATGATAATTAATATACAGGAAAAAGAGTGTATTTTGAAGAAAAGAAGTTCTTAATTTTGATGAATCCCAGTTTACCAATTTGTTCTTTTATATGGGTCATGATTTTGGTATCATCCCTAAGAAACCTTTGCCTGATCTCCACAGTTGTAAATGTTTTTTCTTAAGAAGTTTTATGCTTTCAGATTCTACATTTAGATCATTTAGATCTGCTCTCTCTCTATATATACACATATATATTTATATATGTGAAAATACATATTTATATATAAATGTATATATACACACACACACATAGATATATAGCAGATCTAAATTTTATATATATATACACACTTTTTTTTTTTTTTTGGCACCCAGGCTGGAGTGCAGTGGTATGATCTTTGCTTACTGCAACCTCTGCCTCCTGGGTTCAAATGATTCTCTTGCCTCAGCCTCCTGCGTAGCTGGGACTACAAGTGTGCACCACCATGCCCAGCTAATTTTTGTATTTTTTAGTAGAGACGGGGTTTCACCATGTTGGCCAGGCTGGTCTCAAACTTCCAGCCTCAATTGATCTGCCCACCTCAGCCTCCCAAAGTGCTGGGATTACAGTTGTGAGCCACTCTGCCCAGCCTAGATCTGCAATATATTTTGAGTTAATTTTTGTATATGGTACAAGGTATGGATGGAATTTTTTTTTTTTTGCACATTGTGTTGGAAAAGCTGGATATCCACATGCAAAAGAATGAAGTTGTACCTTTACGACCATGAATGCATGTATTTCTGGGCTCTATTTTGTTTCATTGGTCTATATGTCAGTTTTTATGTTAGTATCATATTTTGTAATTTGTTACAGAACCATTTGTTGAAAGCTCTATCTCTTCTCCATTGAATTATCATTGAACCTTTGTCAAAAGCCAGTTGTCCATATATGTGAGGGCCTACTTCTAGACTCTTTATTTATTTCATTGATGTATTTGCCCATTTTTATGCTAATTTCACACTGTCTTGATTACTCTAGATGGTTAGGCTTTGTGTCTCCACACAAATCTCATCTCGAATTGTAATCCCTGTAATCCCCATAATCTCCACGTATCAAGGGAGGGACCGGGTAGAGGTAATGAATCATGGAGGCAGTTTCCCCCATGCTGTTCTCATGATAGTGAGTGAGTTATCATGGGTATCTAATGGTTTTATAAGGGCCTCTTCCGCCTTCACTGGACATTTCTCCTTCTTGCCACGCTGTAAGGAGGTGCCTTGCTTCCCCTTCCGCCGTGATTGCAAGTTTCCTGAGGTCTTCCTAGCCATGTGGAACTGTGAGTCAATTAAACCTCTTTCCTTTATAAATTACCCAGGCTTTAGTATTTCCTTATAGCAATGTGAGAACAGACTAACACACTAACTAGCTTTATATTAAGTCTTGAAATCAAGTAACATTAATCCTCCAACTTTGTTCTACTTTTTCAAAGTTGTTTTGGCTGTTCTAGGTCCTTTGATTTTCATATTGATTTTAAGGTCAGCTTGCCATTTGGAAAAAAAAAAAAAAAGGCTACTGAAATTTTGGTTGGGGTTGCATTAAATCTAATTGTAAATTTGGGAATTTACAGCTTAATAATAGAGTCTTCTTAATTATAAATATGATCTATTTATGTCTATTTTAAGTTATCTCATCAACAATTTATAGATTTCAATGTTAAGGTCTTGTGCATCTTTTGTCACATTTATTCATAAATAGTTCACATTTCTGATGCAATTAGAAATGGCATTTTAAAAATTTCAATTTCCTATCATTTGTTACTAATATACAGAAATACAATTGATTTTTGCATATGACCTTGTATTACACAACATTGCTAAAATCATGTATTACTTCTAGTAATTCTTTTTTTTTTTTGAGACGGAGTCTCGCTCTGTTGCCCAGGCTGGAGTGCAGTGGCCGGATCTCAGCTCACTGCAAGCTCCGCCTCCCGGGTTCACGCCATTCTCCTGCCTCAGCCTCCCGAGTAGCTGGGACCACAGGCGCCCGCCACCTCGCCCGGCTAGTTTTTTGTATTTTTTAGTAGAGACGGGGTTTCACCGTGTTAGCCAGGATGGTCTCGATCTCCTGACCTCGTGATCTGCCCGTCTCGGCCTCCCAAAGTGCTGGGATTACAGGCTTGAGCCACCGCGCCCGGCCACTTCTAGTAATTCTTATTGTGGATTCCATAGGAATCCACTCTATTCCATCGGATTTTCTACAGACAATTATGTCTTCTGTGAATAAAGACAGTTTTACTTCTTCTTTTCAAACCTGAATGCTTAATATTTTATTTCCTAGCCTTATGGCTCTAGCTATAACTTGCAGTAAATATTGAATAGAAATAGTAAGAGCAGATCTCCTTATTTGTTCCTCTTCTTGGGGGAAAGCATTTAGTCTTTCACCATTAAGTATGCTGTTATTTGTAGGCTTTTAAAAGACACTGTGAGACTGAGGAAGTCTCCTTCCTTTCCTAGTTTCCTGAGAGTTTTTATCAAAAATTGATATTCTATTTTTAAAATGCTTTTTCTGTGTCTGCAAGGATGATCACATGCTTTTTGTTTTTTGTTTCTTAATATGGTAAACTTTATTGATCGATTTTTTTAAAATGTTGAACCAACCTTGAATTCCTGGGATAAATCTCACTTGTCTTGACATATTATTCTTTTAATATTTTGTTGTATTGATTTGCTAAAATTTTGTAAAGAATATTTATATCTATGTTTATGAGGGATATTGGTCTTTAGTTTTCTTTGCTTGTAATATCTTTGTCTGGTTTTGATGTCAAGGTAATGGTTGTCTTATCAAATGACTTTGCAAGTACTCCCTTCTCTTATCATCTGGAAGAGTTGGTGTTGCATTGGTATTAAGGTTTTCTTAAATGTTTGATAGAATTCACCAGTGAAGTTGCCTGGGTCTGAAGTTTTCCTTTTTTGAAGGTTTAATGATTACAAGTTAAATTTCTTTTGTAGACATAGGACTTTTCAGGTTATCTATTTCTTCTTACATAAAGTTTGGGAATTTATGTCTTTCAATGAGATGTATTAAAATTTGTTTTGGCTCAGAATATCTTGGTTTCACTTGAGAAGAATGCATATTCTGTTATTTTTTGGATGTAGTGTTCTACATATGTCAATTAGTTCAACTTGGTTGATCGTGCTGTTCAAATCCTTTGTATTTTTACAGATTTTCTATATGTTGTATCAGTTGTTGAGGGAAGGGTATTAAGACTTTCAGCTATAATTGTGGATTCTTCTATCCAATTTTTGTTTAATGTATTTTGAAACTCTGTTGTTAGGCACATGGACATTTAGGAGTTTATGTCCTTCCAACTGATTAGATATCATTTATCATTTGAAACTTGTTAAATTACTTTCTTTATCCTTGGTAATATTCTTTGTTCTGAGATCAACTTTGCTGTTAACAAACCACTCCAGCTTTTAAAGAATTAGTTTTAGCTTTGTATATCTTTTCCTATTCCTTTGTCTTGTTTGTGTCTTTATATTTAAAGTGTGTTTTATGTCAGCAGCAATAGTGAGGCTTGCTTTTTCTCCTCAACTTTATTTCTGCCTTTTTATTGGGGTGTTTAGATGCATGCAGTGTGGCCACATGCAGTTACATGCAATGTGACTATTGATATGATTAGGTTTAAGTATATTGGCTTACAATCTGTTTTCTATTTGTCCCATATGTTCTTTATTTTCAATTTCCTCTTTTTTTTTTTTTTTTTTTGCTTTCTTTTGAATTCATTGAGCTTTTTTTTTTTTTCTTTTTGTTAATTCAATGTTCTTTTCTTTGTTGGCTTATGATCTGTAATACTTAGTTTTGCTATTTCAGTGGTTGCTTTATACTACTTTATACATAGTATGAGAGCCTTTTAATAGTGTATTCCATTTATCTCCCGCTGAACTTTAAACTATTTCTGTCATATATTTTACTATTACATATATCATAAATTATACACTACAGTTATTTTTGTTCTAAATGCAATTATCTTTTAAAGAGACTTAAATAAGAAAATCCTATACAGATAGTCTCTGACTTAATGATGGTTCAACTTATGATTTTTGGATTTTATGATGGTACAAAAACTAAATGCATTCAATAGAAAACTCCACTCTCCTATGTGGCTGAGCAGCAGTAGCAAGCCACAGCTCCCAGTCAGCCACATAGTCAGGCAGATAAACCACCAATACTTCTACAGTGTACTGTGTTGCCAGATGATTTTGCCCAACTGTAGGCTAATATTAAGTGTTCGGAGCATGTTTAAGGTAGGCTAAACTAAGCTATGATGTTAAGTAGGTTAGGTGTATGAAATGCATTTTTGACTTAAGATATTTTCAACTTACGATAGGTTTATGGAGATGCACTCCATCGTACATCAACAAACATCTCTATATTTATCCACCTGGCTACCATTTCCTCTCCTTTCATTTATTTGGGTAGATTTGTATTTCAGTCTGCTGTTATTTTCCCCTCTGCCTGAAAGGCCTTCTTTAACATATCTTGCAGTGTGACTCTGCTGGCATGCATTCTTTCAGCTTTTGCATGTCTAAAGAATTATTTGCCTTCATTTTTGAATTCTACATTGACAGTTTACTTCTTTTAGTACCTTAAAGATGTTGCTACACTGTCTCCTTGCTCTCATTGTTTCTGACAAAAAGCAACTATCTTCCTTATCTTTGTTGCTCTTCATGTAAGTTGTCTTTTTCTCTGTTGCTTTTAAGGTTTTCTTTTTATCACTAGTTTTGAGTAATTTTATTATGATTTGGCTTAGCATAGTTTTCATTGTGTTTCTTGTGTTTGGGGCTTTTGAGCTTCTTGGGTCTGTGCATTAATAGTTTTTATCAAATTCGGATTATTTTAGGCTGTTATTTTTCTTCAAATTTTTTTTGTCTCTTTCTTGTCTTTTCTTTGGAGACTCCAATTACAGGTATGATAGATGACATGAAATTGTCCTGTAACTCACTGATGCTCCTTTCATTTTGTTTTTTATTATTTCAGACATTAGAGACATTCTCTGTTTTATTTTAGATTGATTCTGTTGCTATCTGTAAGTTCAGTCATCTTTCTTTTCTCTAATGTCTAATCTGCCATTAATGCCATTCAATGTATTTTTCATGTAAAACATAGTAGTTTTCAGCTGTGGATGTTCAATTTAGAAATTTTAGACATCTTGTATGTCTCTATACCAACTTTTTTGAACATATGGATTATAATCATAACTGTTTCAATGTCCTTGCCTGCTAATTATAACACTTGTGTCCTGTTCTGGTTGGTTTTAATTGATTGATTTTTCTCCTCATTATGGGTTGTATTTTCCTGCCTCTTTCCATGCTTGGCAATTTTTTATTGGATGCCAGACATTATGAATTTTAATTTATTGGGTGTTGGACATTTATATATTCCCTATAAATACTCTTGAGCTTTGTTTTGGAATGCTGTTAAGTTACTTGGAAACAGTTAATCCTTTCATGTCTTGCTTTTAAGATTAGTTAGGTGGAATGATAGCAGCATTTAGTCTAGAGTATTCTGAGGTAAGATCCTCATGAGTACTTGACACAATTCTGCATGAATTATGAGATTTTCCAGCTCAGCTATTCAGAACAGACACAATTCTTGGCCCTGTAAACGTACCTGGCAGAGTTTCCTCTAATCCTTTAAGGTAAGTCTTTATGTGGCTTTGGGTAGTTCCTTGCATGTATGTACTGATCCGCATTCCACTGAATACTTTAGGGAGACCCTCTGCCGCTCTCCTCTCTCCGGTACTCTGTCCTATGAACTATGTCCCTCCTGATCTTCTCAGACTTTCAGTTCCTCAAGTCAGAGTCTACCTGGGCTCCCATTTCCTGCACTGAGGCCAGGAAATCCACTCAAGGGGCTCAGCTGGTGAAATTGTAGAACTATCTCATTTGTCTTCCAATTTTTCAGGTTCACTGTCTTTCATGGTTTGATGTCCAGTATCTAAAAAATCATTGTTTTAAATGTTTCCTTCAGATGTTTTTGTTGTTTGAGGCTGGAGAGTGAAGTTAGTCTCTTTTCCCTTACCTTTGGAAAGGCATTTAAAATTTTTGCCTTTTGTTTCTACTTTTACTGCATTGTGATTAGATAATTCTGTTTATAATATTCCTACCATGGAACTTACTTATATTTCCTTTGTGATCTAACATAGGAGGAATTTCAATAAATTTTTCACTTCTGCTTGAGAAGGGAAAATATTCTTTATTAAAGGGTATAGCATTTGATACATATTTATGAAATCTAATTTATCATTGATATTGGTTAAGTCTTCTCTATCCATATTTACTTTTTGCCTGACTTCTCTTGACTTCTCTTGTCCTGAAAGTAATGTGTAAAACTATCTTACCATTATTGTTTCTATTTATCCTAGCATTGCTGTAATTTTTATTTTACATATAGATGGATTTTGTATAATCTCTTACATAGATATTATTTAATTACATAGATATTATTTAATAAATAATATATTTTATTATAGATCGTTGGTTTTTGCATTATAATGCTACTATTTTTCTTGTTTAATGCTCTGTGTTCTAAATTCTGCATTGGGTGATATTAGAGTACCTACTTCTGCTTTAGAGTTATTCCTATTTAGCTAGCATAACTTTTCCCATCTTATCTTTTACATTATCTTCTTCATTAAAATTAATTTGGATCACTTTGTTTTCAATGTTTTTCTATGTATTTTTATGTGTTTCTTTCTTTATATGTCTTCCTTGCTCTTTTTAAAAGATTTCCCTTGAGATTAAAAAAAAATGTACATTTTTGTTCTAGTAGTTACCTTTTAAAATATCTTTATTCATCTTTTTTCTTACTTAACCTTTTACTATGTGGATTGTTCATTCTAAATGGTATAATTTGACACCTGCCTGTTTTCTATGCAACAATGATCTTATTCTACTTTCCTCTTTCTGTCTTTATTCTCAGCTCAAATTTTAAGTTGTATTCTTTCTACCTTGTTAGAACATACAACACTTATAAATTATTTTCTATCCTTGTCCCTGATTCTTATGTAAATCTTAGATCTACAGTAAATATACCACATGCTCACCATCATTATTTTGCCAATGTTTCCCTGTAGCAGGGTTCATGTGTACAAAGTTCTCTCACTCCTTGAATATATCATTTGTTTTTCTATAGTCTTAATAACTGAACGATGGTTTTGCTGCAATAAAGGCAATGGCTCACAGTTCATTTTCTTTTCTTTGATTACTTGAAAATAATGTTCCACTCTTGCCTTGCTTTGCAGATTTTTCTTGAATATTGTGAAGCTTATATAATTTTCATACCTTTCTAGGTATTATGCTTGTTGTGTGTGGAGGCCATAAGTATTTTTTTTCTCTTTAATAGTCTAATAGTTGTATAGGCTATGTCTCAGAATTAATCATTCTCAGTCAATTTTTCCAGGCACATTGACTCTTTCGTAAATTTAGGTTTTCTCTTATTTATATAGAGTGCTTGTATTTCATTTAAAAAAATTAGCTCTATTCCATGGTGCCTTTCACCTGTTAGAAACATCAATTTCTTGAATATGTATGAAAGAATAGGATGTAGTAGAACAGTGGAGATGGCTTTTAAATAGGAATATGGATAGTTCATTTACTATAATGGGCAGTAAACCAGAGTGTGGGTATGGATGCTTATGGAGTAGGGGAGACATGGAGGTGGATGTCTAAGGAAGGGCTCTTCTAATTGCTGTGGTTTCCTTAATGGTAAGGAAGCATGTGCTAAGCTAACTCTCCTATCTCCCACCTAAGAAACAGGATGGAGATGAGTGCATTTGCCAAATTTAGATTCATGGCCTGAACATGAATCACATATCAAAATTCATGAATGATGTTCTAGAAGGAGCTCAGAGGGCCATCAGTTCCTGATCCTTTTACTTAGTAGAAAACCCAGAGCTACTTCCTCCTGAAAACAGCATTAATGGGGATCATCAACTGTGGAAGAGATCAGTCTCAAGGATAACCTCGGAGGAATCTCAAGGACTGTCCTGTGGGAGGTGGTGGAGGCCTGCTTTGTATTGCTTTAGGAGTGGTGAGAGAAAGACACAGGCACATGAATTTTGAGTGAGCATAGGAAAGAATGTTAGAGGCCTGCAAAAGGCTGTTATGTGAAGTAGTGAAGTCTCTCTTCCAGGGAGTCTTCATTCTTCATTAAGTGGCTGGATATCATGATGTCAGGGATGTTAGGTAGGAGATACCTGGGTCAACAGGAATTACCAGATGGTCTCTGTGCCAATGCCAAGTTGACCATTCACATTCTCTCACTATCCAAGCTTACTCTGTCAACAAATCTTGTCCATTCTACCTTCGACATATATTCAGAACCCAAGCCTTTCTAACTTCCTCTACCTCAATCACCCTGGATCAATAAGCAATTTTCTCTCTCCTGAATTACTTTAATAGCCTTTTAGATGACTTTTCTGCTTCCTTCTTGGCCCCACTCCCCTATCCCAATCTCTTTTCAATAGCAGTCAGATGGATCCTGTTGAATTATAAGTTAGATAGTATCACTCTGCATCAAGCTCCACATTGATGCCCCATCTCACTTAGAGTAAAAGCCAAAGTCCTAATCACAGTCTACATGGCCCATGTGACCTGCTCCCTCTCCTGCCCATCTCCAACTTCATCCTCAACTCCATTCCTTGCCACCTGCAGTCCTGCTCACAGGCTCCTGGCTTTCCCACACACCTGCCAGGAGCGTGCCCTCATCTCTTACAGGGTGCTGGCAATTTCCATTCCAGGAATGCCTCAGGTATTTGGAGAGATCGCCTTTTTTAAACCTTCTCTTCAGATATCATTACCTATTCAAAGAGGTCCTACCTGTCCACTTTTATCAAAAAACATTCCCATCCTTTTACGTTCCTGAATTTTTCACAATGGCACTTATTACCCACATATAATATATGACATTACTTGTTCATAAGGTGTTACTGCCTTGCCTGATAGTAGTTTTGTCTATTTTTTCGTGTCTAGAAGGGGCCTAGCACAGAATCCGTGCCTAAGAAATATTTGTTACATGAATGAATAAGTGAATAGGTGTGATTGTGTTTTTATAGGGATACGGGACAATGTGACAATAAGCCAGGGCTTGATTCCTTCCTTCTGGAGGGAGGAGAAGGACTTGATAGGACCTTACCATTTTCCTGTGTTCTGTTCTGGGTAAGAGGAAGTAAACATGTGGCAGCCTCTCTCTCCCACTGATGATACAACCTCGATAGAGTGCATGGTGCAGCTATTTGAATAATCTGAACAGTAAATACCAGCAAGTGGATGGCTGAAAACAGCCAGGATTCCAAGTACCACAAAACTGCTGGTGAGTTGTGCACACTTTTTCCTCTGGAATCTCTAGAGCAGAACTCAGCATGGCCTGAAACCCAGGAGTGAGCAGCATGGTGCAGACAGACAGATGCAGAAGAAAACCTCTGGTTCTGGCTCAAGCAGTGGATAAGGAGACTCCTAAAACTCAGAGCCTGGGGGGACCCCTGATGGTTTTCTTTACTTTCTCTCCATTCTCATGTTCCAGCCACCAGAGAATGCAAGAGAGGAGTAGCAGTGGCAGTAAATGTGGCATCAACAACAACAACAACAACAAAGCAGAGATTAGGACTCTGAGGAAGGGAAACCTATATTCGGGCCTCAGGGTGCTCTTTCTTCCTGGCTGGGGGTCATATGCCACCTGTGGGCACCTCAGGACTCCTGATAACCTCCCTCTTACCTGTTGCCTTTTTAGCCCAGGATCAGTAGGTATGGGGGTGCACATGCTCTTGAGGACACAGCAGCTGTCACATCAGGGAGCCTGGCTCCAGACCCCTCTGTAAATATCCCATGGCTGGGCCCTGCCCATCACCCCACCCAGGCCTCCTCAAATGAGGAGCTAAAGCCGGCCCAAGGGGCCAAAGTGCAGAGGGTAGGGATAATGAGTAAAACCTGTCATGGTCCCTGAGTCAGCCATGACACAGGCAGGGGAGGAGGGTGGGGCTGGGACAAAGCTGGATCTCAAGGGAGTTAGGTTTGCTAGCCTAGGAGAGGGGAGCGGAGGAGATGCTCTAAGATGTGGCTTTACCAAATGTTTCAAGGACACGATGGACCAAGCAATGGCACCTGTGATAAAAGATTGAAGCCCAGGAGGTGGGGCTCCTGCTAATCTCAGTTGACTATTCTAAGGCTCTACAAAAAGGAAGGTTCTTAGCAATGTAGATGGGGCTTTTTGGGTAGGAAAGGGAGAAACTGGTATTTCTTTACACAACTTCTGCGAAGCACCTCATATGTGCTATGATAACTAATCCTCACTAAGCCCATGACACAAAGACTCATGTTTTAGATGAACAAGCTAAGATATAAAAAGGTTAAACAAGAGACATCCAAGGTCACAGTCCTAGTAAGGGACAGGGCTGAGTAAGCCTTTAGTAAATATATTCTCCTACCCCAGTATGAAACCCAGAAAAGTCCTTCATGTCCCAAGTCATGGATCCTAACCCATGGGCCATGAACTTTAGAAGACAGAGCCCAGCAGCAATGTGAGGGAGATGTAGAAATCAAAACAACTCACATTTAGTAACTTGCTGAATGCTAGACACTCTTCCCCGTGTTGTAAGAAATGGAAGAACATAGGCCCATGACTTTGAGGTCTTTACAAGCCTCCCTGAAGAATTAACTTCTCGAGCTGACAGACAGGCATGTTTTCACAAATTTACCAGGTACCTGTGACTCTGAGGAACACACCGCCTGGGCAAGGATGGATTGGCCAGAAAATCACTCAGTCCAAGGTGGTTCTTACAGCCAGAAGAATTCACGGGTGCTCTTAGTGGTTCTCAGACCTGCTTGTCTCATTTCTTAAAGCTCAACTAATGCCTTGAAGAGGAAGAAATTAGCTTTCCGTCCAGTTAAGAATGACTATTCTTCATTCTTAACTTTATGGCACAGTAGCTCATGCCTGTAATCCCAGCACTTTGGGAGGACAAGGTGGGAGGATCATGAGGTCAGGAGTTCGAGACCAGTCTGGCCAATATGGTGAAACCTCGTCTCTACTAAAAATACAAAAATTAGCCAGGCTTGGTGGCACGCGCCTGTTGTCCCAGCTACTCAGGAGGCTGAGGCAGAAGAATCGCCTGAACCTGGAGGTGGAGGTTGCAGTGAATGGAGATCGCACCACTGTAGTCCAGCCCGGGCAACAAAGTGAGACTCCTTCTTAAAAAAAAAAAAAAGAGTGACTGTTTTTTCTGAGGACCAAGGAGGCCTGGGGGAGCAAACTCCTTTGGAGTTTGGGGGATGTGGTTGTGTGAGCTTGTGGGGGAGGGCAAACAGTGTGGGCTATAGGGTGGTGGCCTGGGGAGAACAAGAAGGTCCTTCAGCAGCCTAGATAGGGGGAAGCTGCTCGTCTCTTTGTGAGTGAGGGAAGTGGGGTTTTATTCTATGACCTTGGTTCCTTAATTTGTAAAATGGCGTTGGAGAAAGATCTAGCTCAGGGGGTTGTATATTTATAAACTGTGAAGTGCTAAAGTAATTAAATGAATAACACATAGACTTGGAGAAGTGGAAGTGCTAACGGCCTCCATTATATTAATTATATGCATCACTGAGCACATTGTAATCAATGGCAGCATATTAATGATAACATTGGGCATATTGGGTTCTAGAATCACTGAACTGGCACAGCAAGTATTTCAGAGGCCATCCAGCCTGGTCTTCCTTATCTGATGTTAGAATTCTCTGTAAGATATTTGTGCTAAGGAGTACTAATATTTTCCTCAGTAATACTGGGCATGTTGAATGTCAGAGTTCAGCCAGGGCCTTGGGAGAGTGGGTAATCCTGCCTGTCTCCCATGAGGCTTCCCCAGGTTGACCAGAACCACTCTTGCCCTCCTAGATCCCTGAGCACAGACAGGTTTGGCATCCAGAGTGGGCTGTGGTCATCATCTGAATGGAAAAACCAGCTAGGAGTCAGGGCTTAGACTGGAGAAAATTTCTAAGGAAGTGGAGCCAGCTGCTTACTTCCCCCAGGCCCAGCAGGAAATTGAGCCTTACTGTCCCAAATGTCAACTGAAAGGCATCCAAGAGCCCTTGATATAACTTCAGACATAAACAACATAAGCATAGGGTCCCAATTCCCTGGGAGTCACCTCCCCACCCACATGAGGATGGCACTGCTGCCACAGTCATCTGTGACCCAAGAGTCATCCTTTCCACTATTCTTGGCACTATCACCAAGAAACCACACCAGGGAAGAATACTACCCCATAGCTCTCCCCAGCCTTGCCCAGTGTGCCAGTGGTGAAGAAGCCATTCCTTAGTGTTCTAGAACTTCCTCTGCAAAACATAATCATGCATAAGAAGATGGTCCCCACTCCCAGCACATCACAGCTCTGCTCTAGGGAACCTGCAGGGTGACAGGAGGCCATCGATCCTCTAGGAGAGATGGGAGTCCCTCCCTTTTATTCTTATCCTCCTTCTGTCCCAGATACAGTTCATCTGGTTGGGGTGGAAAGTAACAATAAACTCTTGTCTTAATCCTCTTCACCCCCAAGCACAACTTCAAGCAGTAAGAAATACAATATAAAACCTTCATTCAAGAACACTGTTCTCCCCATCCTGATGCAAGGGTGGCTCTGTTGGAACAAGAGTGGCTGGCCAGGCCTTTTGAACCACGGGAGAAGATGTTCTGGGGTCAACTTCAAGACAGGACTGGCAGTACTGGGACATTTGGCTGAGAATCGGGGGCCTGCCCAGGTAAAGAGCTTCCCCGCTATGGATGTAAATGGAGGGGAACAGCTGAGCTGCAGGAAGGGAAGAAAAGGAAAGCGAGGAGCAAGGAGGATGGAGGCACACTTTCTCCTCATGTTGGGATTCCAGCTCACATCCCAGTCCTTCCCCATGAGCAGTCATGAGAACCTCACCCCGAGAAAGGAGGCCGCAATGGGGCTTTTCTCTAGGTGCCCTAGCTCTCCCCGCCACTGAAGTTGGAGACTAGACACCTTGGGTGGTGGACGGGCAGAAACAAAGGCCCCATGTCCTATGAGCAGATCCCTCTACAGGTACCTGGGGCTCAGATGGTATAAGACAGGCGGGAGGGAGCTTGGGTAGGGTCAGGTGGTTGCTCCCCAGAATTGGAAAATGTGGCTTTTCTGCATGCATTTCTTTGGATGGGTGAGGTTGTCTCCTGCCCTGTGTTCTTGCTTGACCAATAATCACAGGCTTTGATTCTTGTGAAAGAACAAGAAAGTCAGGAGACATCTGGAAGAAAGGCAGCAGCAGGAAGAGCAACACTGATGCAATACAGTGTCAGGTACAGCCCAGCTTACTGTCCCCAACTAGGCAGCAAGATCAATCAGCCTCCCACACAGAAACCAGCAGAATGGGGCATTGTGATTTTGATCATTTTTTTTTTTTATTGTATTAAGAACACTTAACTTGAGATCTGCTCTCTTAACAAGTTTTTGAATGTACAATAAGGTATTGTTAACTATAACAATGTACAACAACATTGTACAGCAGATTTCTAGAATGTATTCACCTTGCATAACTGAAACTGTGTACCTATTGAATAGCAACTCTCCATCTCCCCCTCCTCCCAGTCCCTGGCAACCACCATTCCACTCTCTGCTTCTGTGAGTTGGACTATTTTGGATACTTCATATAAGTGGAATCCAGCAATCCCACTCCTGGGTATTCATCCAAAGGAATTAAAATCAGGATCTCAAACATGCACTTCCATGTTGATTGCACTAGCCACAACAGCCAAGATGTGGAGGCGACCTGGGTGTTCATTAACGAAGAAGCGGTTAAAGAAAAGTGGAATATACATGCAACGGAGTAGAATTCAGCCTTAGCAAAGTAGGAAATCCCGCCATATGCAACAACATGGGGGGTTGGTGAAGGCTTTCACTAGAGATAGGGGTGGAGAAGGAAGCTTCTTAGGGTAGTTCAAGGAGGTAGAAAGCAACATCACAGTTTGGCCACATCTCCTTCCTGTAGGAAATACAAAAGAGACACAAAGAGAAGAGAGAAAGAAAATATGGCAAACATTCGAATGCCATCTTTGCTGACTGGACCTGTAACCTGTGCTGGATGCTCTACTGACATTTCTCATTTCACCCTCAGAATAACCTCTGAAGAGGTCATTGTAGTTCCCATTTTACAGACAAGATCTCTGGGCTGGTAGGGCCTGGGTCAGATGGTTATTCATGAGCTGATAAGGAGAATCTCAGGCCACCACAGTGGGTGCTCTCAGGACCATTCTAAGGCTTTCTGGCTAGGAGTCCAGGGGAACATCACCTGGGGCTAGGGAAGAGCTTTTGGAACCAGGAGCTCCAAAGGCTGGGATTGCCCAAGAGGACAAGGGGGGAGGTGTGTGTTGGGCACCTGGCAGTAGGGTGATTCCAGAGGCATGCACTCTGGCTTGCCAAATGTCTCGGAGGGCCTGGGCTCCACAGGCCCTCTGCTATGGAGAGCTTTCTCAGCCCTTTCCACCTACTACATGATTCTAGGAATCTTCTTCTGTGGAAGCAGGGCTTTGGGAATCTGCTGGGCTGAGGAGGTAGTCCCCATCCAGCCCATGCCACTAGCGACAGCTCCAGAGTTTTGCTCTCACCAGCACCCCCATGCTTCTGCTCTGTAAAGACGTCATATTTACCTTCTTGCCCCTCCTACTCTAGGAACCACACTCACACATGCACACAGGAAGGCTTTGCGCAGCATTGAAATTGATCAAGCCTGAGTACCATAGAACAAGGGTCCTATCTGCTAGAGTTTGGCTGTACCTTGACCTCAGATATCTGCCATTCAGAATGGAATGCCAGGCACTGGATCAGAACAACCATAAGCTTAGGCATCTGCTTCTCCCTCTTTCTCCACCTCCATGTCAAGGGCATCCCCTCACTACAAATTGGGCCTGGGTTGGAAATATAAGGCCGAGGGCAGGGAATTGGGAAGCCCCTTCCACCCCATCTGATTTCAGACCTGCCTCCTCAATGCCCCATGTTTGAGCCAGCTATATTTAGCAAGCTCAATTCAGTAACTAGAGCAACTGGTCTAGCGCCCTCCCCTTCCAAGGACTCTGAAGGGACCAGTTTCTCACACCTTTTAATCGTCTTCCATTTCTCCAGGCAACCAACACAAAAGGCCTGGACCAGGTGGTAGAGATGCTGGGGCTCCTACACAGAGGCTCTATTTTCTGTCTTGCATTCTTCCAGGCTGGGTAATTATGGATCTGTCCTCAGAGGAATTCTGTTTCTTAGCATCTACTGCTAGAAAGCCCATTTATGTCAGTCTAGCCTCACCACATCTATCAGTGTTACACTGCAGAGGACTGTATCACTGACATGGCGTCTGCCTGTGGTCTAATGTGAATGCATTCCCATGCACACGCCAGTGTGCAGTGTGTGTGCACGTGAGTGGGTGTGCATATTGGTTTGTGAATAGAGCACTCCTTGATCAATCAGTCTTTATTGCATGCCCAGTTTGTGCCAAGCCAAGGTGTTATAAAGTGCACAGTAGTGAAGAGGAGGGGCAGAATCACTGCACATGTGCAGTTTTCATTGTGGTGGAATCAGTAAACCAACGATAAGATCATTTGAGGTAGTGAGGAATGCTGATGGAATTACAGCAGATCGATGCCTAGTAAATGGAGGGTGGGTGAGGGTGGGGGTGGCCACGGTGGCTACTTTAGATGGGGTTGTCAGACAAGGCCCAACTGAGGAGACAGGATAAGCTGGAGGTGGAGCCTTCCCGGCAGAGGAAACAGCAAAGTCAGAAGCCTTGTGGGGAATGGGCTTGGTGTGTTTGTAGCTGGAGAGAAGAGGGTGGGGGTGGGGAAAGATTGGCAGGAGCTGAGGTCAGAAATAGAGATGTCTGCAGGGCTCAGGGAGTCAGAACTCAATTCCCTCCTGTGTCGCTTACTAGCTGTGTGACTTTAAGGGAGTTACCGAACCTCTCTGGGCCTCTGAGGGGTAATGACCGTACTTCCTTTAGAGAGCATTATGGCGATGACGGAATGGGTTCACATATGTAAGGGGCTTAGAACAATAGCTGGCATATACATCAGCTGTGTTTTTTTAAAAACAAACAAACAAACACTATTTTTAAAAATAAGGCTGTTGTGATCAGCCTTATTGTTATTACAAGAAAGGAGCTTAAATTTGAAGAAGAGTCCATTTGTCTGTTGGAGCAAGTGCTGGAAATTATCAGAGACCTGAATTTTACTCCCTGGTGTGTCTTCAAGTCTCTAGGTGTCCAGTTCCTTTAAGGCATTACCAAGACAGTCCTGTGAGACCCTAATTTAGTGTCCAGCACAGGAGTTGTCTCCTAAGGGTGGGGGTCTTAATTAGTGAGTGGGGTCCTTACCCAGAAAGAGTGAGTTCCAAACTCATCCAGAAAAGCAGCCTAGGAAGCTAAAGTTCAAATGACTCATCTGTTCACTTCCAGCAGGGAAAGAAGGTGAGTGAAGCGGGGAGAGGGAGGGAAACATGGGGCTGGAAGAGACAGGACCGCGCGACTGTGCTGCCCAGAGCCTTTTCTCTTGGCTTCGGCCTCGTACAACTGTGGGGATGGCTGGTGAGGATGAAGGCTGGAGGGCACAGGGTCTAGTAGGTGCTGGTTTGGGGCAGCTTCTGCCTCATTTTTTTCATCAGTCATCAATGAAGAAGTCAGTTGAGATAACTGATAAGATATTTCTTAGTTAACCCCACTCAAAACATCCACTGGAGGCTGGGCTGGTTAGTGAGTTAGGGGATAAAAGGAAAACATTTGGAGATGAAGACCTTTTGAGCACAACACACCTTGCATTTTTGGATTGTGGTAGCCTTGGGAATAAAGTGTTTGGTTTCCCCTTTGCAAGCTGGAGGTGCAGAAGGAGATGGTGTCTGTGGTCCTCCAAGCTGGATTGCCATCAGACCCCTGAGTGTGTAGCCAGCAGGCTTGGCGAGGATTTCCATCTGACATCCCTGCCCCTCTCCCGAACTACACGGAGAGGGGCACTGACAAGTTCTGCATATTTACAAGCACACATCCATCCCCTACAAGGCATGGGCTTCTGAAAATTTACAGAGAAATCACATTTTTGTAAATCAAATTCCATTTTCAATGCACTTTGGTTTCTTATTACTGAAAGAATCCCTGTTGCAAATCCTTTTGTGAAGCAAATATCTCTTCCCCCATAAATATCTCCTTCATATTTAGGCTCTGTTTTTAAATTATTTATTTGAGACAGAGTCTTGCTCTGTCATCCAGGCTGGAGTGCAGTGGCGCGATCTCAGCTCACTACAACCTCTGCCTCCCGGGTTCAAGCGATTCTCCTGCCTCAGTCCCCCAAGTAAATGGGACTCTAGGTGTGCACCACCACCCCCAGCTAATTTTTGTATTTTTAGTAGAGACAGGGTTTCACCATGTTGGCTAAGATGGTCTCAATCTCTTAACCTCGTGATTCACCCACCTTGGCCTCTCAAAAGTGCTGGGATTACAGGCGTGAGCCACTGCGCCCGGCCTACTTCGGCTCTTAAAGTATGGGAGCCCCTGTCTGTTCAAGTGGGGGTGTGTGTGTGTGTGTGAGAGAGAAAGGGCTTGTGTGTCAGTGTGTACGTGTGTGTGAGAGTGTGTGTGTGAGAATGTGTGAGTGTGAGTATATGGTCAGTGTGAGAGTGTGAATGTGTGTGAGGGAGAATGAGAGTGTGTCAGTGTGCACGTATGTGTGGGAGTGTGTATCCGTGTGCATGTGTGTGTGTCAGTGTGTATATGTGTGCCAGCATGTGTCACTGCATATGCATATGTGTGTCAGTGTGTGTATGTGTGCCTGTGTGGGTGTCAGTGCGTACATCTGAGTGTGAGAGGGTGTGTGAGGAAGAATGTGTCAGTGTGTGTCTGTTGTCAGTATGTATCAGTGTGTGTGTATGTGTGAGGCTATGTGAATGTGAGCATGTGTCAGTGCATATTTGTGTGTCAGTGTGTATGTGTGTCACTGTATGTGTGTATGTGTGTCAGTGCACGTGTCAGTGTGCATGTGTTTGTGTTAGTGTGTCAGTGTAACTGAATGTGTGTGTGTCAGTGCATATGTATGTGTGTGTCAGTGTACGAGTTTGTCAGTGTGTGTCAGTGTGTGTGTCTCAGTGTATATGTGGGTGTGCATCTGTGTGTCTGTGTAAGAGTGTGTCAGTACATATGTATGTCAGTGTGAATGTATACGCAAGAGCAATTGTGTGTCAGTGTGTGTCGGTGTGCATGAGTGTGTGTCAGTCCACATGTATATATAAGTGTGTCAGTGTGCATGTGTGAGTGTGTTGGTGTGTATGCAAGAGTGTGTGTGTATGTGTGAGTGTGTCAGTGTGCATGTGTGTTGAGTGTGTCTGTGCATGTGTGTGTCAGTGTGAGTGCGAGAGTGGGTATGTGTGTCAGTGTGTACATGTGAGTGTGAGAGTGTCTGCATTTGCATTCACTCTGGCACATGAAAGGGTTTTTGAATGTACGACGCTTTTCTCCTCTCCCTGCCTTGCTGTGATATGCTGCGGGAGAGAGACACTGTCAAAGCCCAGGGCTGACCCGGCGTGGTTCAGCCCTCCATCTGGGCACGCCATCCTTCGTTCCTGGCCTCTGACTGCTGCTCCTTGTGGGAGTTGTCCCGGGGGCCACGTTAGAAGCAGGCACAGAGGAAACAGAATCATTTCAGGAAAATGGAAATTGTGCCTGCCTCTTGGATTGGGCCAGGGAAGGGGAGGCAGATGTGAGAGTGTAGAAGGGGCTGACTGGGGATTCTTCCGGAATTCATTCATGAGATTGCATTCTACAATCAATTATTCATCAGAGAAGATCCAGGGAACCACTGTTGTTTGCTTTCTGCCTGTCTGAAGGATGAGGACTGTCTCCTTAACAGTTGTCGATTTAACTGCTGGGGAGAGTGGCTTGACTTCCCCTGGAAAATGTGTGGCATCTCCCTCGGCACTGACACTTGTCTCACTGCCCACCCACACCACTGAGCTCTGCGTGGGGAAGGGTCCTCATCAGTCTCCAGCCTTCTGCAGGCTGGTGCAGGGGCCAGCCAAAGAGCCTCTGGAAAGACTCCTTCATCACTTATTAATGGTCCCCAGCCTTGTCCCTGAAATAATTAGTGTCGGGCTATTTTCCTGTCACGCAGTTAATTGCCATCTGTACTGCTTAACATGCCAGGGCACTGGGTAGCAATCTGGGGGCCCGTGGAGGGCTGTGGGGATGGGGCCTGAGTCATGGTGTTGGCTACCACAGCCGGGGTGGGAGCGGGAGAGAGGGAGCTTTCAGTGGGGTTTGGGAGGTGCCGGGGGCTCTGGGCAGCTTCATCCCTCAGTTCACAGTCAAAGTGTTAAGAACCAGCTTCTGCCCTGGGAGGAGGAGAGGGAGGGAGCTGAGGTCCTGGAAGAAAGCAAGGTTCTCACCACAACAGACACCCACAGGATGCTTAGGAACCAGACTGTCTCAGGAACATCCGGATTCAGGATCTGAAGCCCTGTGTACTAGCCCTCTGTCTGGTTCCCTAGAAGCAGGGTTTGAGAGGATATTCCAGCATGTGGTTTGTTGAGTGAGTGCTTGCAGAGAAGCTGGGAGGGATTGTAGGGCATGATGGAGCAGCAGAAGGGTCCAGACAAAGATGCCACTTCAGGGGAGGTCTAGCTGGGCCAAACCCACAGGGGCTTTGGGGCATGTACAGCGCATGGAGTTTGTTCTACCTGAAGACAAGAGGGCAGTGTTTCTGTCGCTACAGCAGTCAGGCCTTAGCTAAAGGTTATTCCCAGGGAAGGGGCTATGGTAGAGGGCTTAACCTCCAAAGCATCTCCCAGGGAAGTGGCTCCTGCTGGCTAAGGCGATGTGGAGGAGAAGGGTATAGTTATGAGCTATTAGCAGCCAACACTGCAGCAGCCTGGAGTGAGTGCCCAGTTGGTAAAGGACATCTAGGTGGGGCACAAACAGCCTCTGATCTCCCCTTCCTAGCTGCTCTGAGGCTCTGTTTCCTTCCACGTCAAAGGGGGTTCAACAGCCTTCCCTTGCTCTATTGCAATGCAGAAGGGTAACAAACTGAGAGGGTGGGGCAAGGATCTTGTAACTGTAGTGTGCTGTATAAATGCCAGCTAGTATCACTACACTTATTCCCATGCCGTTTAGTGGAAGAAATGCCCACATTTCACTTTACATGGAGCACAAACCACAGATGCTTGGCTGGATTTTTTAAGGCTTCTCTCCCCAACGCCCCTCTCCCCTGGCCTGGGGTCCTTCCATTACACAAATGTGCTTTTGACATGTCATATTCTCTGGGATAACTTAGAAAGGACGTGGAGGGGATTAATTTTCAGTTATGGGTCATGAGAGCTAGAGTGAGACTCCTTTTTAGGTGCTCTTAGACTAGAGCGGGAAGATGGGTAAGGGGACAGCCTGAGGGCCAAGCACAGGGCACTGCAGGAGGGCCTCTTCCCATCCTCATCCATTTTGTAACCGCCCTCAACCCCCAGAGGGAACAATGAGTACCGAGGAAGGACCCCTCCCCAACCCTGCTGAGCCCCTTTCCTATCCCCCACCCCTTCCCCCAGCACATAGGAAAAAGGGGGGCTCCCACCAAAGGCAGCCCCTGTAGGTTGAGCAACGTTGATCCTGGCCAGGCCGCCCCTGAGAGGAGAGGAAATTGCTGGGGAGGCAGTGGAGAAGGTTGGAGGAGAGCTCTCCGCAGTGATAGGCCTGTGGGGAGGAGGGGAGGAAGGAGGCAGTGTCAGCAAGCCTCTGACTGGCCGAGGCTGAGAGTGCCGGACACAGCCACAGTGCCAGGTCAGAACCACTGACCTGCTGGGCTGACCTGCTGTTTATTAGGCCTTCAATACGGGGAACACAGTGACACTGGAGTGCTGCTTTCTTCCTCAAGGAAAGGACTGTGGTGTTTGAGCCAGATCCTCGCGCCCGCCCCCTCTGCCCTCCCCCCGTGTTGAGCCCTGTGTCCCTGGGCTTGTTGTGCCTGGGTGTCCGAGGAAGACATTTTCTTACCTGCCCTTTCTGGTGGGGAAGGGTTTCGGGTCCACCCCTAGGACACAGCATACAGGCCTGGTCCTCTCTCAAACTGAGAACATCCAGAAAATGACTGGGATTGGGAAAAAATGCATTTTGGTGGTCAGTGGCCAGAATGTGGGATTATTTCTGGGGAAACGACTAGGTTTTACTTTACAGGTCACACACCTGTCTCTTGAGGGCCAGGACACACTGTACCCTCATCCCAGGAATCAGACCCCTGCCCAGAGTGGAGGGCCCTGGACACTCAACAAGGACACGTCTGATCCACAACATCTTTGATCTCACCGCTGTTAGCTCAGCATAAAGCAGGAAGGAGAAGTGGGCTTGGCAGAGCCTCTGCCTTCAGGGTCTGGAGTCTAGGTTTACTCATGGGAATCACGTGGGGGATCTGGTCTAAGGTGGTTTGGGTAAGGAAGACAGTGCAAAGCTCACCAAAATGGTCAAGGAAGGCTGCATAGAGGAGGTAAGGCTTGAAAGAAACGCAAAGTTTGAATTGGGAGGGAAGAAGAGAGAGTGTGTGTAAGGGGAACGTTTGTGTCAGCTAAAGTGTGGAGGCAAGAAGAAGAGAGGGCAGCCTGGCTGGGAGAAAATCATTCCAGAATAAACGATGATGATGATGATGCTAATCATTATCATTATCAGAGCTAATATTAATTGACCACCTACTGTGTGCCAGGCACCATTCTCAGAGCTTTACAGATTAGCTTATTTAATCCTTACACTTCCATGAGGTAGATACTATTATCATTTCTGATTTTACATGGTTTTTGTGTTGCTATAAAGGAATACCTGAGGCTGAGTAATTTATTTAAAAACAAAAAAGGTTTAATCTGCTCACAGTTCTGTAGGCTGCACAGGAAGCATGGCCCAGTATCTGCTCCTGATGAGATCTCAGGAAGCTTTTACTCTTGGTGGAAGATGAAGCAGGAACAGGTGTGTCACACGGCGAGCGAGGGAGCGAGAGAGAAGGGGGAGGTCCCACGTGCTATTAAACAACCAGATCTCGCAAGCACTCAGAACGAGTACTCACTCACTACCACAAGAAGGGCACCAGGCCATTCATGAGAGATCCGCCCCCATGACCCAAACACCTCCCACCAGGCCCCACCGCCAACATTGGGGATCCCATTTCACCATGAGATATGGAGGGGACAAACATCCAAACCATATCATGGGAAGAAACTAAGGCCCAGAGCGGATAATTAATGGGCACAAGGTCACAGAGCCAGTGAGTGGCCAAACCGGGATTTGAACCTGAACAGCCTGGCCCTGGGGCTTCTGCTGCTATCTGATAGACCTTTCTAGATCAGCTGGCACACACTGAGCCCTTACGATGTGTCAGGCACCATTCTGAGCCTTTTATTCATGGAGTCTTCATTATTAATTCCATTTTACAGATAAGAAAACTGAGACACAGAAAAGTCACACAAGATTATTGAGGTCAACACAGAGAACAGTGGAACCGGCACCTGACCTCAGGCAGGTGGAGCCTTCGTGACCACACCACATGGCCACAAGGAGTGGGCAGGGAAGACAGTGGTAAGTGGAAGCCATGGACATTGTACTCAGGCCTGTGGACATGCCCCCAGGCATGGGGAACTCTGGCGGGTTTTGATCGCCAGCAGGGAGCAGGGACATGGGGAGGAGGCACACAGCCAGGGCGGGTGCCAACAGCCACGGAAGAGCCGTCTGAGGCTGGTATTGGGGTTGGGGGAGGGCTTGCCTCCTCTGTGGCTCCTGTGGCCTAGTTTCCTGGCGGCCGCCAGGTAGTGGGACCTGGCAAGCGGGTTATAAATATCCTGGACTGACAGCAAGGCCTTCACTCTGACACTGATGCGGATTAAGCTGAATGTGCAGCTCAAGGTCATTGGCATGGCTGTAGCTTTGCTTTGGGAGAGGTCTAGTTGAGACGATGCTAAGCAGGGGACAGCAGGGAGGCTGGGGGCTGAGCCCCTAGGTCCAGCTCAGCACAGACAGTAGCTTTTCCTCTCGTGTGACCTGAGTGCTTCACTTCTGCCCTTACCACGTCTCTCGCCCCAGCCTCCTCTGTCCTCCCCAAGCCTGTCCTCCGCGGGTTTTCCCAGCCCACTCAAGCCAGAAGTCAGTGGTGGGGGATGTGCTTCAGCCTTCTGCTTCAGCCACCCCTCCTCCCTCAGCACCTATTTCTGCCCACGTTTCCAGAGGAGAGTTGGACAGTGACTCTGGGTTGACTCAGCAAAGCTGTAGCTCCCTGAGGACTGTGTGTGTGCGTGTGTCCGTGTCCACTCTGCTTATAAAGAAAGATACTTAGAAATCTCAGAACCTCACAGCTGGACGAGACCCCCAGGTGAATGTACTCTGGGAATGTGGCTCACAGACATTCTGTGTTCACAGCTAGAGCACAGGCATCTGAGTCCCAAGCCAGCCTCCAGCGGAGCCAGCCTTTGGATTGGTTCCATCCCAAAAAGGCCCCAGGAAGGCCCGGGAGCTATGCTGGGGTTAGGAGGACCTTAGCTGAAGGAGCTGGGTGTGGGCTGGGGAATGGAGGGGGCCAGTCCTCCACCTGGCGAAGGGACAGAGGCTGTGTGGGGCGATGCAGCAGAGGCAGGAGTCAGCACCAGCTTGGGTGGGGCTACAGCGGGCCGGGACTGCGGGCCAGCTGGGGTCTGAGTGAGTTCTGGGCTGTGCTGGGTATTGTCTACCAGCACTTAGCATTGTTTCATACCCTTTATGTTCCTTCTGTATCACAGGGGCTAGCAGGACAAAAATGACATTTCCCAGAGTTTCTTGCTGTTTGGATCTGGCTGCAGTTTCGGTTTTGCCAACAAGAGGCATTTCCATGAGCTATGGACAGTGGCAAAGAGCAGAGGCGTTCCTCTGCAGTGTGTTGGACGGTCCGCGGGCTCCTGCCAACGTGAGGATTTGCAGCAACTGGTATATCCACAGTCTTGTCACCAGCTTCCTGAATGCAGGGCAGCTGGAGCCACACCAGTGGTCCTTGCAGGGGCAGCAGCTGTCTCCTGGTCTCAGGCTCACAGCTGTGGGGATGTGACCTTAAGCCTAAAGGCTAGCAGTGGTCCTGACCTTCATTTGTCTAGGACCTCTGATCACTCTGTAAGTCACTATTTCCCTCATTAAATCTCTTTCTGCTGGATCCTTTGGGTGTTTCTGCTTTCTACACAGAATGCTGATTGATATATAGGACACAGCTGGGACAGGTGGATGCTGGGCTGAACAAAGGAGGAGCCTGGGCCTGATTCAGAGGCCAAAGAAGACTCTGACCCTGGTGGCTGTGATGAGGATGTGATGTGGTTGAGAAAAACTGCCAGCTTCAGGGGCAGAGGCTCTCAGGATAGGCAGGGACAAACCATCAGCTGGGCTTCAGTGACCCGCTGTGGATGCCGGAGGGGAGCATTGCAGAAATCCCAGCAGGTCCTTTCAAAGGTGACCTAGAACTGCCCCTGTTCAGAAACCAAGGGCTGCTCCCCTGCAGAGAGTTGAAGGAGATGGGTAAACAAATCCAGGCCACCGCTCACCCAGAGCCTGGGGTCCAGCTGGGTCAGCCTGTGGGGCCAATTCTAGTACATCCAGGGGAGGCCAGATGAGCAGTCCCTTTAAAGGAGGCCAAGTGGAAAAGTGCAGTGTCAAGAATTTCCTGGGGAAAGTGCCCAGGCTGCCTTGGCCCTGTGGGGTGCATCTCCACCATCGCCCAGCCCCCAGAGCAGTTCACCCTGAAAAGAGGAGATGCTGCAGCAACCCAGAGGGGCTCCAAGATGAGGGCCCAGGCCTTGGTCCTGGAGCGCTTGCCCAGCTGAGCCCTGCACCCAAGAGAAAGGAGAGGCTGAGGCTGCTGCAAAGGTGCCAAGTTCCTGCTGGACCTACATCTGAGCACCACACATTCCCCCTACAGAAAGATTAAAATAAAAGAGACTATCTGCAGCTCAACGACTGGGGGTAATGGAATTAGGCGTGATCTGTGCTGTACCTGGCTCTTAGCTCCTGACTGCATCTGACTGGCAGAGGCATCATTTGCTGAGTATCGTTGCATGCCCAGTGACATACAGGCACTACCCCATTTAATCTTAAGAGGAATTATCATCATCCCACTGGTCTAAATGAGGAAACTGAAACTCAGAGAGGTTGAGGAAGTTGGGACAATCACAGAGCTAGTTAGTGGAGGAGCTGGGATTTGAACTCAGTCTGCCTAGTTTGGAACCACAGGTCCAACCCCTCAGTGTACTGCCAAAAGGAGCAGGGGGCCTTCTGGGTCCCCTCCTTGAGAGTGTGGGAGCCCAAGTCAGCACCACCTCTGACCTTCCTTCAGCTTCCCACCCACTCTCCCCTCCCCAGCTTCCTCCCCAGCCACCCTTCTGACCTGCGCCTCGCTGATGAGGAGTTAATGTAGAAACAGAGGGCTTCGCTCTTCTCTTCTGGCCTAGCTTGATGGGTGCTGGGCATTTTTTAATCCTTCTTTCCTTTATTTCAGTTTAAGCTGGTAATTGTCATGCTGCTCCCATATCATCCACTGACATTTAAGTCCCAGCTCTTTCTAAATAAGGAGCGGATTGGCCTCAGCTTGCGCCCTGGGGAGAGAGAGTGTCAGGCCTTCCCGGCAGTATGAGGGGCACCGTCCCTGGCTCTTGGACTTCCTTGAATCAACGAGGAGAGGAAAGGCTCCTAGCTGTGGCATTTCTCAGGTTTTAGAGACTCAGAGCCGCACCCAGTGGATGCGGAATGATCTGAAGGGGAAGCGTGGCTACTCTGGTCCTGATTAACTCTCAACTTAGAATTTCACCCTTCCAGCCCACTTTTGTCTTGGAGGTTGCAAACTGGGACCCATAACCAAATGTTTTGTTTTGCCAACGTACTGTTTAACAATTTCAAATACACTGTTCTCAAATTCTCTCCAGTCCTCATCACTCCCTATGGTTCTAGCTTGCTAACTTGCGAATAGTGCCATCTCCAAACTTCTTTCTTATATATGCAAGTAGCCTGGGAAAGGTAGAACTTATGAATCACACCTCATGGGAATTAATTTATTTACAGCCACCCTCACAAGACTCCCATTGACTGAAGCTCTTGGGGGTTGGGGGTGGGCGGTGGTCATTTTGGACTACAGCAGGGCAGCAGGAAGGGGAGGTGAGACCTAGGCGAGGAGAGGTGGGAGATTCGTGGCTAAGGTCACCAGTTTTCCAGGCTGGCTTCCATAGGACAGCTGCCAGCCACCACTTTTTAAGCATCCACCATAAGCCCAGAATTGTACTGGATGCTTTGGAGACATCATCTAAACCCATTCTCTGAGGTGGGGCTATTATCCTGAATAAGAAAAACAAATTTTATTTCTCGACACCAACTACCTCAATACTTTTGACCACCAACTGTGTAGGGAGTGTTTTTCCCCACACCAAGTAATTCTCTAATTTTCAGTGAACAGTGATTTGGTGTCCTGCAATTTAACTCCATTCTGACGCTAACTTCCTAGAGTTAGTGCAGACTTCACAGCTTAAAAGACTCTGTCCCACAAGACTGCCCCCACTCCAGACTCCAATCACAAGTCCAGGCTGCCATCTGTGCTTCTGACCAACTGGCTATAAATCAGAGGTTCCTAAGACCCTCTCCTCATGTTCAATTATTTGCTAGAACAGCTCACAGAACTCGGGAAAGCAGCTTACTTACTTCACCACCAGTTTATTATGAAAGGACACCACTCAGGAGCAGCCAGAAGGAAGAGATGCACAGGGGAAGGTATGTGGGTGGGGTGGGGCACACATGCTCCCAGCACCTCGATGTGTTCGCAACCTGGAAGCTCTCCAAACTTCATCTTTTTGGGTGTTTTGCTCCATTATGTGGGCATGATTGATCACCTCATTGGCCGTTGATGATTAAATCAATCTCCAGCCCCTCTCCCCTTCTGCGAAGTGAGGCTGAACATTTCAACCCTCTGATCATGTGGTTGGTTCCCCTGGCAACCAGTCCCCCAATCCCAGGCTATCCAGGAGCCCCCAGACACCAGTCATTTCATTAGCATACACAAAGACTTGTCACTTCTGGAGATCCCACGGGTTTTAGGAGCTGCATGCCAAGAAACTAGGGATAAGACCAAAATATATATATATATATTTCTACTATATCTCAATATCATATATCTTCACATCACAGATGGGAAAACTGAGGCTCATAGAAGTGCAGTCTCTTGCCCAAGTCCTCACAGTGGACGAGAGGCCACAGGGGTCTTGCAGATACCCAGAGTCACTATGCAGCATTGCGGTCATGTGTCATCTTTGTATGGCATTGTCTCTTTCACTAATTTATCAAACGTAGATGTATTGAATGTCGGCTGCTTGCCAGGATGCAGGCTGGATAGAGACCCTGCCCCGATCCATTCCCTGGCTGGCAAGAGAAGCAAGACAAGCAAGCAGGAAACTTTCATCCCGAAAAGGGTGATGCTGGAGTACCCACCACCACCACCACCAAAAACCACCACCACCATTTCCTGAGGGCTCGCCATGCACCAGGCTGTCAGGAGGCTTTGCAGGTATGAACCCTCTTGACAGCCCGACCAAGTAGGCACTGTCACGGTTCTCCATTGTAGACAAGCACTAAATGGGTCTCAGAGAGGTTAAGTAATATGTCCAGTGCTAGACAGTTTCTGCCTAATAGGGAGGAATGAAGTGCTACAGGAGCATGAGAGACGGAGCGGCTGCCTAGAGAATCCCACTCACTGCTTACAGCAAGCCCACAGGCGACATGCATTACCTGGGACCAGGAGCAGGTAAGTGACTTGCCCAAGGCCCCTCAGCTAGTAGAGAGTGGAGCTGGTTTCAACCCAGATGCTCTATTTCTGAGACTTTGTTCATCCCTTTACCTGTGTTGCCCTGGAAAGACTCGCTAGCTGAGAGAGAGGAGGTGAAGTGAAAGGCTTTAAAAAGGAGGCACCTTACAAATTCTCAGCTCTGCTCTCATAACTTGGTTTATGAAGCCCTGGGCTGCTGACTCCAGTGGGTTGAAGAGGGCTTTGCCGGCAGCCTCTGTCCCCGTTTGAGATGTGCGCACTGTCTCTGACTGACACCGCCTAAGCCTCTCAATCCCCAAGAGTGATTCCGTCTCATGGATGAGAGCCTCCAACATCTGTACCTGTCCGGTGACAAATCCAGACACGCACTCCCTGTCTGGTTAGAGATGCATCAGCCCCGATTAGGCTCATGAACCTGCCTGCTGCGTGTGGATCCCTTTAGCCAAAAGCCACAAAGATAAATGGAACTCAGGTGTCATTCTCACCAGGAGGTTGCCTGGGCATGTGTGGGGAAGGATCTAGAGTAGGGGGCTATGGGTGGTGGTGTGGGGGAGATGGACCCCACCTCTGTGATGCTGGGGTGGAATGAATGACTGACAGCCCAGCCCGGGACAAGGCAAGGGGGTTGCCTTACCCTCAAACCCCCATTCCCTACCAGGTGCTTGATATTTCAGCACGAGTATTTTTCACCTCTAGAGATCCAGGAGGGAGTGTTCTTGTCTTTACGGCCTTGGCAGGATGGGAACACAGGCAGTGGGTGAACAGAAATACCCTCGGTGAGCAGGTTGGTTGGAACATCTGCACAGCCAGGCTGCCCTGCCTCGCACCTTCAGATCCGATTTCATTTCCTCACTTTGCATCCCTTTTTAATCAGCAGACACACCTGGAAAGGGATGTTCCTGCTGTCCCCCCAGCTTTGTTAGCCCTCCTCCAGCAGTTCTGTACAGTTCCCTGGCAGAAGGTGGGCTGCAGGTAAGAAAATGCCAAGGGTATATCTCACCTGCTTACCAATGGGGCTCTGCTGTGCTTGGATTCAGCCACCTCATCCTCAATGCCTGCCTCACCCTGCCTGGATACATGAGCCCCCAGTTCCCCCCAGGGAGACAACATGCCCTCCATGGTAGCTGCCAATGAGATAGACATCTCCACATCCACCACCATCAGTGTAGTCCTACAGGCAGGTGCCCCTCACTGCCTAGAGAACACCAGCAAGCTTTCTGGCCACCCACGTCTCTTGGACACCACTCCCCTGTTGGAGAATTTCCCACTCTGAGTCCTGCCTCTTGGAGTGAGAAACCAGAGACTCTTCTTTCCCAGTGTCTCTTGTAGCTATGACAAGGGCATGGACATGGACTCTGCCAATGGGACCCACCAGTAGAGGCTTCAGCCTGAGACAGGCAAGCAGTAGCCAATGCCATGCAGTAGCTATTTCCTGGTGAAGGCAGGGGCAGAGGCGTCTGGCTTTGGAAGCAGCAGAGATGGAGGCACCAGGATCCAGAACCCTGTATCAGCAGTGGGAGCTCTGAGGCATGTGCCAGCCCACGGCAGCTCTGAGGTCTGTAGGAGAAGAGACTGGGGTTGGTTTGGGCATTTTTCCTGACCGGGTAGCTGCTCCCAAAGTCTGAGTCTGTCTCCCACAAAAGATTTAACATCTTCATTTTCTATTTAAGCTAGCCAGAGTAGATTTGCAAACACCCTGACTGGTACAGCACTCCCTGAAGTAAGCATGGGGTCTTTGTCAATAACTCAGGGGTGTTTGTGAGTTAGTGTGGTCTGTACATGTGTGCACACACAGAGGTGAATAAGACTCCTGCCCTCAGGGAGCTTACAAGCTTCCAAAAGATAATGGTAATAAAGATGATGATGAAAATAATAACAATAACAACCATGAAACTGTATCTCAATTAGAAGGAAGAGTGGGCAAAGCAGGAGGAGGTAGATGGACATGACTTATAATCAACAAGAAAGAACTCAGCAGGACTCTGCCCCAGGCCACCTGCAGGGCTCCAGTAGGGAAACGAAAGGGAGGAGAAGTGAGCATGGCGGAGATGCAGTCATGAGAGGGACAGAAGACAGTCAGGTCTGCCGCCTGCTCTTCCCGTCCTGAGTCAGGTCTGGACCCTGCAGCTGACACAGCCACTCCTGCTGCCTGCAGAGCCGCCCCCGCAGGTTCTCCTGCACCTGTCCAGCCTCCTGAGCAGGGAACAGAGCAGGGAGCCAGCAGACTGCCCCAACCCAGGAATCTGGGACTCAGGGCCCAGGACACTCAGGAAACTCTGTTGCCATTCTCCACGATGCTCAGGTAGCCACTGTCAGTCAGTCTCCTCAAGGGCTTCCCACCTAAGCACCATGCCTGTCCTCACGGGCTCTGCCAGCTCTGAAACACTCTGCCTCTCTCTGCCCTTGCCACCCCAACCTCCACGGTTCCCCTCTTCTGTCTCTCTCTTCCTTCACCTCCCTCTCTCCCACCTCCCCTGCATCTTCCCCCACTTTCTTCCCTCTCTGCCTGTCTTTCCCCTTCCTCAGTCACTTCTCTGCCGCCTACTCTCCTCTCCACTTCCACACCAAAACCTCACCTCCAGCCCTCCCCAGCAATGCCTTTCCCAGAGCCCCTCCCTGGCCACACCTCTCGCTTCCCTCTCCTGTCCTCCAGCTCCATGGACTCTAGAACTGCCAGCAGCTTGTCCCTGACACCCAGTTCCCCTTGCAGGCACCATCCACAGTCCTCCGAGGATGTATCCAATCTCTCCCATGTCCTGGGGCACAGGACAGGAGGGACACTAAGAGGGAAGGAAGAGATGGGGACAGTGGAGACTGGGATAATCAATTTCAGGCCTCCAGGAGCCAGAACACTCTTCTCCTGTAAGACAGGGCACAGGGGACTCCAGGAGAGCCAGGAGAGCGCTAAGATGACCCGTGGGAAAAGCCTCTGGCTTTGTGGGCAGGTGTTGGGAGGGGGGGTGTCTGCCTCTCTTTTCATTTCTCTGTTCTCTGCCTCCATCTCTGGGTTTCTCTAATTCCACTTCTTGGTCTCTTTGTGTCTCCAGCTCTGCGATGGTAAAGTGGGAGTTGGAATAACTTCTCAGCATTAACCATGGTTTCTGCGTGGGGGACGTTACCTTAATTGAGTCTCAGCTTGTTCATAGCCACTCGGTTACCATAAATAATGGATGTCCAAATGGACTGTAAACTGGAAAGGCTGAGCAATGCCGCACAATGCAATGGCCACTGGCTTCAGCCTTCTACAGGGAGCTTCGCCTCTCTCTTAATAATGCATGGTCCACACCCACCACAGCCAGACACCCAGCGACTCCCAATGAGAAACTTGTTATGCTGTGCTACAGGAAGGAATCAGGAACTTGCCCACCCTCTGATCTTCTCAGGGGAGGGCAGCAAGAGCCACATAGAGGTGTCAAGACCTCAGGTCTTGTGGGAAAATGAACCTACCTACAATGTCACTGAACATGAAAATGACCTGCATCCTCCCTCCTATGTGTACCGGCAGATGGTCTTTTGGTTTCTGGCTTTAATCCTGGGGTACAAATCCTGTAGCCGTCTGCTCACCAGATCCCTGGAGACTGCACCGTTCTCTGTGTATAGAGCAAGCTGCTGGTTAGAGGATCTGAAGCTATTTAATGCACTTGCACTGTTTGCAGAACCTCCCTCTGTTTGTAGAGCCTGCCAATGCAGAATGATGGCTGTTGGCAGACTCTGATGCTGTTGTCTACTTCTGCCCCCAAGACTGACTCACAGTCAATGCCCTTGTTCATACATGTAGGGCTTCCCCTGGTCCCATATCTTAGCTCCCACTTGGTGCCCCCATCCTTCTGGCTGCTGTGCCTGCCCCAGGGTCTTCAACTCTGACTCATTGACCTCCCATGCCAGAGGTATTCCCCATCCACTATCCCCCATGTCACATCTGTGTTCACAAATGCCTTCTAATCATGGATCCTGAAAATTAGCCTAGGACCTAAAGGTGTCTAGTGTGGGGGTGTAAGGATGCTCCTGGAAGGACCTTGTGCTGCTCAACAATGCCTACTGGTTGTGCCAGGGGTTTGCTTTTAAAGCTCCAGACAAACTCAAGACATTAATAAGACTCAGTGTCCATTTTATTCTAACACATTCTTGTTGGTTTTGTTTTGCATGCCTGTGGGGTGGATGATTGGAAGCAAGCTGTGGTTGTTTAGTGGTTTTTAACTTTAATAGCTTTGGTAATGTAGCTAAAGTCTGTTCAACTTTTGTTGCTACTGTTACCCAAATGCTTCAGGCAAATCATGACCAGGTCATCTGATTATTTCTCTAACAGGCCAGGCTTAAAGCTTGCGGATAGTTGGAATATTGGAGGGCCTTTGCGGGGCGGGGGGCTGCAGGGGATGGCCCCTCTGTGGCTAGAGCCAAGAGTGATTACAAAGCTGTACCTCCCCATAGGACAGCCTTCCTTAATTTCTTTTTAGGAAACTCATTTCGTCATAGACAGGCTTGAAACGGCCAGTGATGCTATTAATTACAACTAGCAGATAAGAAGGCGTTCTCACAAACATTGTATGGGATGTTTGTGAAATAGGCAAGAAAAAACAACTTCAGAAATGTTCAGTGACTTCTCCATAGGGAAGACCTCAAGTCTACTGACTCCAAATTCAATGTTCCCTGTGTAGTTCTATGCTAGGAGTTCTTGACCGAGGTTCTAAAGAAAACTGCAGCTTCTGCAGAAGTTTCTGTTCACTATTAGAATTTATTTGCAAAATACCGCATTGCAGATGTGTGTACACTTTCTCCTGGGGAGAGGGTCTACTGCTTTCCCAAGATGCTCAAAAGGGGCACAGAGGAGTTAGAGACCACCGTGCATGTGTGCAGGAGTCAGAGACCACCGTGCGCATGCGGGGGAGCCAGCCCACTGTGCATGTGCTTTGTGCGGAGGAGTCAGAGATCACCGCGAGCGTGCGGGGAAGCCAGAGACCACAGTGCATGTGCTTTGTGCGGGGGAGTCAGAGACCACCGTGCATGTGCTTTGTGCGGAGGTCAGAGACCACAGTGCATGTGCTTCGTGTGGGGGTCAGAGACCACCGTGCATGTGTGGAGGAGTCAGAGACCACCGTGCGCATGCGGGGGAGTCAGACCATCGTGCATGTGCTTTGTGCAGAGGAGTCAGAGACCAGCCTGCGTGCGTGCGGGGGAGTCAGAGACCACCGTGCCTGTGCTTCATGCGGAGGAGTCAGAGACCACCATGCATGTGCTTCGTGCGGGGGTCAGAGACCACCGTGCATGTGCTTCGTGCGGGAGAGTCAGAGACCACTGTGCATGTGCTTCGTGCAGGGGTCAGAGACCACCGTGCATGTGCTTCGTGTGGGGGAGTCGGAGATCACTGCGCATGTTATGCCTTGTCCCCCATACTCAGATCCATGAAACCAGTGCCCTCTGATGCTCATTCACTTCATTCAACAAATGCCTATTGAGTGCCATGAAGTGCCAGGCACTGTCTCAGGCCCTGGGGAAACAGATGAGCAGCATAGACGTGGTACTTGGCCTCATGTAGTTTTCATTCTCATTGAGGAAGAGATAGGCGAGACTTCACTTAAAGTAAATGGAAAGGGAAGTGTTGGGTTATGAGAAGTGCTATGAGGAAAATAAATGGGGGAGCCACTGAAATTTCTGCAGCTGGGTCTGGTATGGGACTGGCGAGTAAGGATGGACCACTATTCTGTCATCCTGAAATACTGGAGAGTCTGTAATGCTCTTTAATTTGGGGTTCACTCACTCGGTTATTTAAGAGAGACCTTTCCACTCCTGGCATCTACAACCTGAAAACTCCACTCCTCCTGTCCCTTTGAGAAAGGGTTATATCCCTTTTCAATCCTTAAATTTCTTTCCCAGCATCATATTCTACGAATAAAGACATTTTGGCTGAAGCAAGCCAGACCCCTTCGTCCTGCCCACCTGCCACCTCTGCCCCTCAGCCCAGCACCCCATCCCCCTACTCACCAGCTCCATGCTTTAGAAAGCTCCAGCAGGCTGGCCCATTTCCCCTTCACAGCTGAGCATGTAACCAAAATTGGCTGTTGTAATGGCAAACTAAATGATGCCCTAATACCCAGATCAATCATCCTGTGAAATAACTCATTATTCAGGCTCCAATTGCAGGGGATGGAATTAAAACAAGAACAGTTCAACAAGGAACTGCAGCGGCAGGTAGTGTCCGGGAGGTGCCGGGTAGGGTAGAGGGGAAAGGCATGGAGAAGGAGGGGGCTGGGCTTTGGGGAGGGGCCATCAATTGAAGACAACTCCCCTTTCCTTGAGAGGAGAAGAGGCCAGAATGGGGCTACACATCTGCAGGAAAAGCAGGCACAGCCAGCAACAAGCTACAGGGTTCCAATCGGAATCACTTTGTTCTGGTCAAAACACAGGCTCTGAGCAGACAGCAAGCCACAATGACAAGAGCCCTGACCAACACTCCCTAGGAGGAGGCTTTGTTCTCAGAGAATGGCCTCGGTCCTCTAAAGATCTTTCCACAGAGAACAATGAAAATGGCCTTTATGCACACAGGAGTGAGAGGAGGGAGAAAGACAGCTGACTCCTCAGGGGTGGTGGAAGGGTCACAGGCAAGACTAACAGTGCCAAAGACCTCCTCTGGGGACCCCAGGCATGTGGAGGGTGGGGCAGGGGTAGAGCAGGTCAAAAGGAGCTGCAGAAAAACAAGTAGTATTGTCTGAGTAGCTCTCCTCTTCCAACAGCATTCATTCATTCATTCATTCATTCATTCATCTAACAAGCATTCAGTGGTCTCCTACTAGGTTTCTGCCACTGCCTCTGTGAATGCTCTAATGTAAAGAGCATTGGGCTGAGAGTGGGAAAGCCCAGGTTCTAATCCTAGCTCTGGAACAAGCTGGCCACATGACTGTGAAGCAACTTTCTCAGTACTTTGTACCTTGGCCTCCTCATCTGAAAAGTGAGCAGGCTGGAATAGAACAGGTAGTGAGGCTCCCATCCAGCCCTGATGCTTCAGTGTCCTCAAGGCTGAGCGATAGGAGGCCTCCCGGGAGGACTGATCCTGGAGGCAAATTCGGAGCAGAATATGATCGTGCTCTGGAGACGGGGCAGCCAGGGACAGGGGCACACATGTCAGTGTGAAGCCTGGAACAGAGTGGGGAAAATGGTTGAAAGAAAGAGCAAGAGGGAGTATATTAAATAGAGAGAGAGGTGGTAGAGGGAAAGACAGAGACAGAAAGAGTGTCGGACAAAGAGCGAAGAAGGGAGAGAGGGAGACGGGAGGGAGAATGGAAGATGCTCCTCAGAAGCGGAAAGAATTCAGTTCTGCCTGGCTCTATTGAGCACGTTTTTATTGGGTATCTACTGTGTGCTAGGTACCAGTCTAAGTATTGATGAACAAAGACTAATATGCTCCATGCCATCAAGGAACTTATGACCATATTATAACATGAAAAACAAGCAAAACTTTAAAATGTCAACCATGTCAGTGTGTCTACGACAAGGTGATCTCGATCTAGAAGATAGTAATTCTGGAAAATAGTAATAACTAACACCCTGCGCCCTTATTATTTCAACCTTCACAGCAACCCTAGAAGGTGGGTATAATTATCACCTCTTTTATAGGTGAGGAAACTGAGGCATGGGGAGGCAAGGTCACAGAGTCAGTCAGTGGTGGGGTTAGGATTCAAACCAGAGCAGCCTGGTTTCAAAGCCTGAGCTTAACCATTGCTCTGTACCTACAGGGTGGGAAGCAGGGTATGGAAAAACGGAAGCCACCCTCCTCCAGCCTGAGACGGGCCAGAGGAAGCTCACCTCTTTTTTTTTTTTTTTTTTTTTTTTTTTTTTTTTTGGCGGGGTTTCTCCTTTTCCCCCCCGGCGGGGTGGGGTGGGCGGCCGTCCGCCCCCCCCGCGCCCCCCCCCCCCGCTTCGCGCGTCGCCTGCCTCCCCCNGCAGCTGAAACCCGCCTTTGATAGGGTGATGAGCGATTGCACTGTACAGCAGCTATGTGGACTAGAAAGTGGGTAGTGGTGGCCAGCATTTCTTTTTTTTTTTGAGACGGAGTCTCGCTCTGTCGCCCAGGCTGGAGTGCAGTGGCCGGATCTCAGCTCACTGCAAGCTCCGCCTCCCGCGTTTACGCGATTCTCCTGCCTCAGCCTCCCGAGTAGCTGGGACTACAGGCGCCCGCCACCTCGCCCGGCTAGTTTTTTGTATTTTTTAGTAGAGACGGGGTTTCAGCGTGTTAGCCAGGGTGGTCTCGATCTCCTGACCTCGTGATCCGCCCGTCTCGGCCTCCCAAAGTGCTGGGATTACAGGCTTGAGCCACCGCGCCCGGCGAAAGCTCACCTCTTACTAGGTGGCTTTGCCCCAAAAAGGGCTGATTCCTTCCCCTACATCTGCTTTGTATGATAATAAGAAGTCTGTTGCTTTATAAATACATGTACCTCACAAGAGAAGGAGAAAGGAGCAGAGCTCTGTGGGGACAAGCTCCAGTTCTCACAGTGAGGACAAGACCATGGCAAGATTGGAAGATGTGGCATGTCTTCCCTCGTGTTGTCCCAAGCTCTCTCTAAGTGGTAATGGAGTGATGGTTTGAGTAAAAAATTCTGGTATCGAATCCTGAATTTGCCACTTATTAGCTCTAGGTCTATGGGCTAATGACTAATTATTTCCAAAACGCAGTCTTCCCATCTGTACTGTGAGCAAGTTGAATTTATGTCCGCTCATTCTTCACTCTGTGTCCTAGACTCCACATCCCTCCTCTGTAGCTCTTCTGTCCTTCATTTCTATTAGGTGCTACATTCTTAAATCTTGTATCAGAAACTGGTTTAGGTAGTGAGCTTGGCAGGCAAGCAGCTTCCATCATGGAGATCAAGAAAGTGGTAAATGGCTGTGTCTTCATCAGTTAGGAACTAATTTGGCTACCTATGTCTGAAAGGCACACAATAAAAGTAGCTAAAACAAGATAGAAGCTTATTTCTATTGTAAAGGAAATTCAGAGATGAGCCAACCACTCAGAAAGATGAATCCTCAGTGTCAGCGACCCATCTCCTTCTGTCTTGTGTCTCTCCTAAACCCAATATGTGGCTTCCACCTCATGGTTCAAAATGGCTGCTAGAGTTCCAGTCTTTACATCTACATTCCAGCTAGTAAGTAACAGAAGATAAATTAAGAAAGTTGTGCCTTCTCTCTTTTAGGAAAGCTTCACAGAAGTCCCACACAACACTTCCACTTAGCTGTCAGTGGCTAGAACCTAGTCATACGAACACACCCAGCTACAAGAGAGGTTGGGCAATGTAGTTTTATATGTAAACTGGGTTTCCAGCATGATGCTTAGCTGAGGGTTTTGTTTTTACAAAATAGAGAAGGAATGGGTATTTTGTAGACACTTAGCAGTCTGAGATCCAGGACAATGGAAATGATCACCAGGGAGGTTTATTGTCAGGAGGTGGCATAGCATTCAGGGATTGGAGTCCAAGGTTCTAGATTTGTCTAGACTGCAAGAAGTTGAAGATGTGGTAAGTGCCACAAGGCAGGAGCTCCAAGAAGGAAGCACGACAGCTGTGCTACCCCCGCTCCACTCCAGGCCCTTCCAACTTCCTGTGTCCTGGGCAGTAGCAGCCCTATCTGGGAGCCAGGCAGCTCATCACACCAGGCATGTGGCCTGGGAGAAAGGGGGGTGGTGAGCAAATTGAAAATGTCAGGTGCTTAGACCAAGGACAGAAAAGCCTGGACTCCTCATTCTCAGGAGCTGAAGCTCACTCTCGGCCCAGGGGTGGGTCCATATAAGATGGCAGGGCTGGGCCACTCTCAGGGAGCAGAAGGGGGAGGGTCTCCAAAGCTGGCTAACAGGAAGCCCCCTCTGCAATAGCAATGGTATTCTAAAGAGGAGAATAAAGCTTGGGAGGCAAAACAAAGCTATTCCACTGAATAAATGTTCTCTGCATTAAAGCAGCCAGAATAGCGATGAATTAAACATCAGGTCTGAATGAAAGGAAAATGCCCTGATTTATAATTGCTTCAGGCAGGAGGCAGCCTGGGAGAGAGGCTGAAGCTTCATCAGGGACCCAGTTTCCCCTGCAGAGCTGCAGAAGCACTGAGAGGAGATGCTGGCCGCCTTCAGGGTGGAGAGGACTGGTATAGAGTCTTCTAGAGAAGAGGGCATCCTAGAGAGATGAAAGGAAGATGCTCCAGAAGTCAGGAGGCCTGGCTGCTAGTCTCTGTTCTGCATGACCTTGTAAGTCACTGGGTGTCTCTAGGCTCCTTTCCTGTTCTTCCAGTGAGGATAGTAACACCTGCGTCATCTCACTTGGTTCTTGGAGAATAAAGAGACATCATAGATGATAAAGGGTTTTGCAGATGTAATAAGCTGCTATTACTTCTTGGTCTCAGCATCACCACAAAAGCAGTGGCGAGGTTCATGCTGAGCTCTGGCAGCTTCTCCAAGATGACCAGTCTTTAGGAAGGGGGAAGATGGTGGGGGAGAAAAGCAAGATGTGTTGGCAAGCTCCACTTGGAAATGCCACTCTGGAGATGCCTGTCAAAACTGCTCCATGCCAGATGGGTGCATCTACTTGCAGGGCAGTGTGCTGTGGTGGTGAAGATCCTGGAGGAACTGAGTTTAAGTCCCAGATTACCCTCTAGTTAGCATGTGACCTCAGGCACATTAAGCAAATTTTCTGCACCTCAGTTTCTTCATCTGTAAAATCAGGATAATAATGGTACCTCAACTCATAGCATCCTTATAAGGATTAAATGAATTCATGTAAGTAGGACACTTGCAACGTTGCCTGGCACATAGAAACGTCCCTGTAACTGCTAGCTCTTATTAAGTTTCTAATACCAAGTGCATCAACTAAACTTCTGGAAAAGAAGTCATGGGCTGGCTTTATAGGAACCAGAATACTGCCAAACCCCAGCTACTCATACTTTACTATGCATAGGACTCCCCCAGGGATCTTGTTAAAATGCTGATTCTGATTCAGTGGGTCTGGCCTGTGGGCTGAGATTTTGCATTTCTAACCAGCTCCCCAGGGATGCCGTGCTACTCCCGAGACTACACAGGTGAAGGTATGCTACTGACTGAATTTCGTGGCACTTGCCTCCCCCAGCCCAGATATTTGGCTATTTCAGGAGGCTGGTGGGTCAGCGGCCCTGTGCTGCTTCATTCCACCCCCCACCTCCCACCCCCAGGGAGCTGCTACCCAGAGCTTCCTTCCTGAGGAAAAGGAATGATCTGCATACAAGAGGGATGAGCCTGGATTTTACCACCTAACAGGCTCAGGCAATCTGTCTTGCTAGGATATTCCTGATCTATTAGAAATGACACAGAAATCCATTCCTAAAAATTCTCAGCAGCTGAGGATGGTGAGAAGGCTGCTGGGAGAAAAAGCAGTGAGTGGGCGGGTGTAGCTATGGGCAGCTCCCCACTGGCTGCCCCAGATCTTGACAGGCTGGGCTGCTAAGTCTGTCCCTCCTGAGCTGTGTGGTTGGGGAAACTTATCTTCCCTGAGGAAGCCTGGTTTCCTCAGCAATAAGTGGGGATCACAAGAAACCCCACTTTGTCGATCAGTATGCAGGCATGTGAACAGTTCACGACTGACAAGTTGAAGAAAGCAAATTGCAGCAAAGCATAATTTCATTTTTTAAAAATGTACAATCATATTTGCAAACCCATGGGAAAGTCTAGAAAAATACATATCAAACTGTTAAGAGTGGTTATCTTGGGGAGAGAGAGGTGGGATTATAAGAAACTTTTACTTTCAATGTTGTGAATTTCTATATTGTTTGATTTTTAAAATAATGAGTATTTATTACTTTTGTAATTGGAAAACCTCCATTAAAAAAAAAAATCTGCTTTAAATGGCTAGTGTCAGCCTTCTGAACCACATGGGGAGAGAGGGGTTTCCGTTCCGTCCCTTCTCCTAAGCAGCACAGGCCACAGGGGCTGGGGGCAGAAGCCCTGGCTGAGGGGCTTGGCTTTGCTGTGCAGTCCTGCGCAGGCTCCTGCATCTTCCTGAGCCCCTGGTTTCTCGTCAGCAAAATGGGAATAATAACAACCTGAATCAGGAGGTCAGCATCCAGGGAGCACCATGAGGACTGAGTGACAGCACCTTCCCCCAAGCCCGGATACTCCGCTCCTCTCTAGAGAAGAGGAGGAGGGCAGGGCTGCAGGAGGGCCTGGGAACTCCACTAGGCTTCTTAGGGTGGCACTGAAAGCTCCCACACTTGGGCATTCCTCAGACCAGGAAAGGAGAGGAACAGAGCCTGGTGTCTGGAATACGACGTAAGTCTACTTACCCTGTGTTCCACTCTAAATCTGTCATGCCTCCCAGCCTCTGCTCATGTTGATCTCACTCCCGGGCTTGCTGTCCCTGCCTCCTGATTTGCCCTTGCCTCCCTCACCTGCTGCTTCCTACTCACCTTTCAGGAATCCTCTAGGAATCTTCCCCGAGCCCCTGCTGAAGTTGGGGGCAGGGAGCCCCTCTTGGCTGTTCCATCGGCAGGCTGCATTTCTCTACCCTCCTGGGCTCCCCTACTGCACAGTCATTACCTGTCTCCTCTTTGAGACTGAGAAGTGGGCAGGTAGGGGTCTTATTCACCTTTCAATCCCTTGCAGCTGGCAGAGTGCCAGGCACTTATTTTTACCTACCTTTTCCCTTGTAAACCTTTTGACATAAACCTCTTAGATTATCCTGGGATTTCCTAATTGGCTCCTTTCTGCCAAGTGCGATCTGGCAGGACTATAAGGAAGGCAGAGGTAGGAGTGGGCTGGAGAGCTGGGGTGGCAGTGAGGGCATGGTGCCCTCTAGCGGCCAGGTGCAGGGGTGGCTGCAGCATCCTTACGGAAGAAAGGGAGGAGAGGACAGGTGGGCCCGGGAACTTGATAAGATAGAATAGGGTCTCTAGGAACAAGTAGAGGAGTGGGGAGACCACTGCATTGGCAGTTTCCCCAGCACAGCTAGGAGTGGTCCTTCTTCCAAAGATCCCAGTGAGGGGCTGTGGCTTAGCTTAAAAGCATGAGGAAAGCTGGAGGAAGCCCAGAGACTGCTCCCTTGTGGAGAGAAGGATGCCACGTGGAGGTGTGTCAGGGAAATGCTTAGGCAGGAGGATGGACGCAGAGGTCCTAGAGGCATGTGACCTGGGAGAGGGACACTGGTGCATGGCTCCTGCTCAGACATTCATGGAAGCCTGAAAACAGAGAGGCCCTCCAACTAGGGAAACCAAACTGACTTTCTCCCACAGGGAACTCGTACTTGCAAGCCTCTTGATCCTCCTCTCTGCTCCAGCCCTTACCGTGAGTAGGTCTTCAGTACATGGGATGCCATTTTGTGCTTTGAGATGTTGGTGAGGGACCTGGTGGGGGCTCAGGTATACTCTGGGGTATACACATCTGTTTCCAGGTGACATCTCTAGGACATCACACCCCATTCACAGTCCTTCCTCTATCTGCCCCCAGAACCCCACTCTTCTTGTGGTCTCAGAGATTAACCGGGGAAAGGGGCAGGTGAAAATATAGGAAGTGGGGAAATCTAGGGAAGGCGGGTGGATGAAGCCGGCCAGCTCAGAAAGTGCCAACCCCAAAGGAGCCCCCCGTGAGAGGCCCCCCTCAGCAGCCCTGCCTCCCATACCAGCCCTCTACCCTTAGTTCTCTCTAAAACAACAGAAAATCTTGCCTGACTCCTCTCACCACTTAGCCCAAGAGAGGAAAAGCTTTCTTTTCTCTTTTCCTTCCTGCCCCTTCCCCATTTCTGGCCCCATCACCTCTTCCCAGGCCTTTATCCTTCTCCTGTGTTCATTCTGACCTCTCCCCTGACCTCCTGGCTCTCACTTTGAGAGTCAAACAGGAGTTGGTTGGAGGAACATTGGGTCAGAAGTCCAGGGACCGGGGTTTGCTGCTGATTTCGCCCCTAATGTTCTAATTTCTGAAAGCTCCCCAGAGCTCTGTGTCTTCACTTGTAAAGGGGTGGGAGGTTGGATTGGTTAATCTGCCACAATCCTTTTAGTTCTGACATCCTGGGATGCATGACTCTCCGTTAATCTTCAGCGACCCCTTTCCTAAAGCTGATCCCAGGGTCATAGTTAGAATGCATCAACTGCTTTAACTGATGTGAGACATTTCCTAGGGATATAGCCATATGGGAGATAACCTAGAGGAATGTGAAAAGTATCCAATTCCTGAAACGTCACTGTTTCCCCATGCCACGTGAGGAATCCCCACACCCAAGAAGTCATCTGCTCCAGCCCCTGCATCAGGCCCAGAAACCAGAGCAGACAGACCCTGCTCAGGCTCCTTCCGTGTCATATGACCTAAGGACAGTATCAGATATCTCCTGCCTTTACAGCCCTCTAGGACTTCACATTTCCCAGTCATCTTCGTGCCTGGCCCCTTGTGGGAAAAGGGAGGGGCCTACCAGGGCCTCCTGAGCAGAGGGGCAGCCAAGGGAAGTAGTTAGTTCACCAGAAGCCTTCATCAAGGTTCACTTCCTGGAGTCTAACTTAAACCTTTCTTGCTGCTGTATAAATCAATGTCCCCCAGTTCTGGTCTCCCCACCGTCCTCAAACTAAAGAGCTGCTCATTTGCATACACCTGCCTCTCCCAGCCCCATTTAACTCCCACCTCTTCTAGACTTTTCCTACAGGTTCTATTTTTTTCAATCTTTCATCATTTCTCCTATTGGCTCTGGCTCTGCTCCAGAACTTCCAAATCCTTCTTAAATGTGACAGCTAAAATTAGATGCCGGGAGAAGGCCAAGTGCAGTGGGATGATCACACCCTGCCTGGCATGTGCCACTTCCTCCTTCCTGGGTCCTGTCCCAGCACGGAAAGAGGTTGGTCCTTCCCTAAGGATGTTATTAGACTCCTGGTCCCCTACAATCCTGGGTCCCCTTGGGTTTCTCCTCACCTCCCCCCTGGATTGATGAGGCTTGTGTTGAATTTCTACAAGCCTTGCCTTGTATTTCACCCATCCCGAATGGATCATTTTTCCAATCTGTCAAGGTTCCCCTGAATTCTGTTTCTGCCCTCTTGGACTGGGTGTTTTCCTTCTGGTGCTCCAGGATAAGCCATGATCTCATTCTAAGATGTTCTTAGCTGGTCCTGGGTTATTCATTCGTTCACTCACTTGTTCATTTAGTCAACAACTATTTACTCAGTTTTTCCTATGTGCCAGCTACTGTGCCAGGCTTGGGGATGCCTCCATGGAGACTGCAGCCTTAAACTGGACAAGAGCCACCCAGGGGCCTAAGGAAGAATATAAGAGGGGTCTCACTCTCTTTCTGGGAGAAATCATTATAGCATATAGCAACTGTGTTTTGTTAATACCAGGCTATGCTATGTGTGTGTGTGTGTGTGTGTGTTTTTAATTAACCTCCAAATCTTGGTATCTTAATACAATAAAAATTTACGTTTTGCACATGTAAATTCCAGTGTAGGATGTCTAATTCTCCAAGGCAGCTGTCCTCTCTTTGGGGATCCCTTCTGTCCAGTGATATCATGTCAACACGAGTGGGCTTCAGCTTACTGTGGCAGGAAAAGGAGAACTTAGAGAACTCACACCTGGTTTTAAGTGCCTTGGACCAGAGGGAATCCACTGCTCACAGCCCATTGGCCAGAACGGGTCACATGGATGGGTCGACTTCACCTCAAGGGAGGCTGGGAGATACAACCTTGCCATGTGCTCAGACAGAGGAAATGGGGAGGTGAATACAGAGCATTGTCTCTGCCATAGCAACTCATGTGACTGGAACCCAGAAAGAAAAGGTTGGGAGTTGCCGTTACCTCCAAGATATAAGTTTAAGAACATGGTGGGAGGGGCGCCCAGAAGATGAAGAAGATGAAAAGAAATGTGGAAACAGGGTGAAAGAGGTGGAGAGGAAGCAGAGGCGCTGTTGCCCACAACCCCTCCCTCGTCTCATACTGACTGATTCCAGCAGCCAGGGACCACACCTTTTTCCTCAGCCACCTGTCTGCAAAGCAGCTCTTGGTCCTAGAAAGGAGGACCGGGACAGAAAGCCTGAGAGATCCTACCCAGGATGGGGAGTCAGGGTAAAATTCTTGGCTCCATCCCCAGCCAGGTCCCTAATCAGGCTCCAGGATCCTGAAGAAGTTGCTTCAAAATCTCAGTACACAGTGGTCTGGCAATTCCCTGGTATTGGTCTCCTGCCTGTTTGTCCTCAAGTCCCTTCCTCAAAACATACAACCACCCACCCTTCTCTGCAACTCCAGACTCTGTGCCTGTTGGGTTCTGTCTCCCTTGGGGGAGTGTAGGGTTCAGGGAAGAAGCAGCAGGTGTCTGTCCTGCTCTCCTTTCTGGGGTGGCTTCTCTGGCAGTGGCCTCAGCTCCTGCCCTGTAGGCTGGCATGGTTCCAGCTCTCACGGGTGGCCCCGGCTCCCAGGCACTGTCAACACCACTCCCCTGCCACCAGCCCTCGAGCTGGCAGGAGCTTCCTGAGGTTGCTGATTTTGAAGTTTCTTCACTGTCCCACTTGGCTCTTGGCCCCTCCAACACCTATAACCAGGTCCCTGCATTACCTTCTTTCTGTCATGTCCTGCCGTTAACTTGATTTCTGTTTTCCTGTTTAGACCCTGTCTACTGTACCATCTACATGGCGGGACCCTCGTGGGGGAGCGGGGAGGAAAAAGGGGAGAGAGAGTGGGTGTTAACTGAGGCAAAGAATATGAAAAACAGAAATCAGATACCAACGGTGGTCTCCTTCCTACCCACCCTTTGTGATCTCCACCACCTGCGCTCACCCTCCAAAGAGCTGTGTCCTCCACATTGGCCCTTGGCCATGGAGGGCAATAAACATGCATCAGGGCAAGATCTAGCTGCTGCCCTCTTGGGTGGGTCCCAAGGCAAATGGTAAAATAGGCAGAGCTGAACCCTCCAAGTGAGAATAGAATTTTTCTAGAACTTCCTGCAGGCAAGGCCTGTGTTGCACTATCCATTCATACCCCCTGTGTTGGGAAAGCTTTGGGGGAGATGTTTTGGAAGAGTAGGGCTTTGCTGCTTCACATAAATCACCCCCAGGAAGGTGACCAGCTTCTCAGCCAACTCGGTGGACTAAAGCTGCACATCCATCCAAGCCCAGCTCATGGCAGCCCCGGCAGCGCAGGCAGCAGACAGCCTGAGTTCTCTGTATGCAGAAGAACAGCTCTGAGGTGGGGAAATAAATAAAATCAGAAACCATAAATAAACCTGCTGGCCTCACACAGGGTGAACAAGCAGCCCCCCGGGGAGCTGGCTCTGCTTCCAAGGAGGTGATTAAATTCCAAACCAACCCAGCAACTTCCATTGGAAAGGCAGGGCTGGGACTGTGGGCTAGGGGAGAGGGATACGATCATAAAATATTAGAAAACTGAGATTTTAGAGTGAGAATCAAAACTTGAAAATTGCAAGGTATCTTCTCAGTGATTCTTGACCGTGACTGTGCATTACGATCCCCAGAGGTAGTTTGTTTAAACATAGCAATGCCAGACACTGCCCCTCCCAGTCCCTGCAGAAATTCACTCCTTAGGCTGCATGGGGGCTGAGCACCTCAGATGATTACAAAATATGCCCCAGGCCAGATGCTTTAAGCTCTGCTGCTAGGGAACTCAGGGGTTCCAAGAGCAAGGTCAAGGGTTTCCTCCACTAAAATTGAATCCTGCAGCTCTTTTTTCAATGCACAAAAGAAATCAAGTTAATGAATAGAATGTTCTGTATTTAAAGTCCTCCCTCTATAAATTTTTCTATCCTTTTGGCACCTGCTGCTGCATGCTTGCCAGTATATTGGTGAAAAAACAATAGGAACAGAAAACCTCAGAAGCCATTGATCATGTCTACTTTGATGGCTTTTTTTTTTTTTTTTAATTTGATAAGTTCACGTGCTTGAGCCTGTGTTTTTGTGTTGTGTTTCTACCACAAATTTAATTAAAGGTAACATTTCTAGGCAATATAAGCTTTGGATAACTAAATCAGATAGCAGTCCCCTCGAATCCTCTTTAGAGCAAAGTGGGTTAGGTGTAAATAAATAGGATTCCATCTTTTGATGAACCTCAACTTCTAGGTGGTACAGCCCCACCAGGGGTCAAGATCACAACTCCCAGAACTAGCCTGGTGAGGGGTGAACGCAACCCTATTGCAAATGAGACACCTGGCCTTGGGTAAGCTAACTAGCGTCTCTGGGCCTCAGTTTCCTCATGTGAGGAACAGGGATAAGACATAGTCCTCACCTCGTGAGGCTGTTGTAAGTACTAAATAAGTCTGTATATTTAAAGCTCTGTCAGCAGCACCTGGCAGTAATGCTATTTAGCTGAACACATTTGAGGACTCCGTGGGAGTGTGGGACAGCAGAGTTAGTACCTTCAGAGAGGAGGCTTTAGTCAATAAAATCAGTTTTCTTCCATTACTTTTTAATCACCCATTTACGCATGAATCATTCTCATTTTAAAAATCCAAACAATATAACAGATTAGAGAATCAAAAAATAACAGTCCTTCAGTAGTAACATCCCACCCTGATCCTGCTTCTTCCTGGGGTGGGGGGGTAACCACTGTTTCCCTAGTGGTATATACCTCTTCCTGAAGCTTTTCCTGGTATGTTTACAGTCCTGGGAACACACAGGAAACTAACACACATCCTGTTCTCTAGGGACTTACAGTCTGGAAGGACAGACAGACAAGAAAACAAAGCACGAGAGAGTGGGGACTGGTAGGAAGAGGCGTCTAAGAAGGGGAAGCACATGCAATTTCTGACTTTACCTGTGAGGAAGGTGGCAGAGGGATTCTGGTGCCAAGTCAGGAGCTAGACCAGTGGTTCTCAAACTGTGGTCCTCGGACCAGCAGCAGCTGCACCTGGAAGCTTTGCTAGAAATGAAATTCTCAGGCCCACCTGGAACTCTAAGTCAGAAGCTCTAGAATGGTGGGTAGCAGGTGGGGGAGCAGCTTGAGTTTTGTCAAGCCCTCCAGTGGATTCTCATGGACCCTGAAGCTTGAGAACCATAGTCCTAGAAGAACTATTACCCTCTAAAGTCATTCTCTCAGACTCCTGTCCTCCTGCCTGTAAATCCAGAAGGGATCTGGCCAGAGCAGCTGTGGAGCTGCCCAGGGGAGACGTGCTGAAGGCTGTGAGCGCGGCTGAGTGGAGCAGTGAAAGGCGCAGGGCAGCCCAATGGGTGACGGGGAGGGGAGGAGTCATTTTAGCCATTTTCCCTCCGGGCCTGACCTTTTCCTGGGAGACTTGTCTCAGCCCCTTCCCTCTGCTTAAGGAAAGTGCCACTGCAAACTGCTTAACTGATACGTCTGAGGGACTCCGCAAAGTGCACACACCATCCATTATGAATGAGCCCATTTCCTGTGCAAATCAGGTGGGAGTCGGGACAGATTAGCCCTGGTAATGGAGTTAAAGTCAAGCTCGTTTGTTTGCAAGATTATTGGGAAGTCAGAGTCCCTTCCTGTAGCTCTGTCTGTTGGGAGTGGAGCGGGGGATGTTTCCTTGGTTAAAAACATGTGTTGCATGCGTGCCTGCCTGGGTTCATTCATGCGGGTACGTGTGTATTCTTGTATAGACATTTTTAGGAAAGAAAGAGGAATACAAATGTCTTGTTCCAGAGCCTGAGACCCTGACTTGGTACAGTCGTGGCTTGGACCCTTCAGCCTCCCCCTCCCATCCCTGCCCCGCCCAGGACCAGTTCTGGCCCTGCCCCCAGCCTGGTGGGTAGCCGGTAGGGAGTTCTGCTACTTTCTCAATGCAAACTAATAGTTTCTTCCTTCTAAGGTCACCTATTCCTGGATTCCCAAATGTTACAATCGCAAAACGACCATCGTCTCCCATCAAGACAACTTGGATCCTTCAAAGTCACCCACGGGGGGCGGTGGGGGTGGAGGTGGGTTGAATCACCAGAGAGGTAGTGCAGTGAGAGCTGGAGTGCTCACCTTTGTCCCCACAGTCATCCTCCCTTGAGGCCTTCCCAGTAATTACCATGGGACAGTTAGCTAAGGCCTTACGGGAAGCTCAGGAATATAATAGAAAGAAAAGAAATACAGAGAATCCCATGCGACTGGCCCATTTGGTTCACAGGGCTCTCCTCCTCTGGGGTGGTCTGGCCCCTTTCCATCCCCACTCCCTGCCTGCCTCGTGGTGTGGGCACCACTTTGGTCCCTACTGCAGAGAACTCCTGCCTGGGCAAGAGCCCTTTTGTGACTGAGACCCAGGAGGACACGACCTGGAGATAGATTGATGTTACTTCTGGCTGTCTAGAAACTGCCTTCAGCATTCCAGGTCTCTAACCAAGGACTCTACTCTTCTAGGTATGACTGAAAAGGACGTAAGGGCATTCTCTTTAGGAGAACCCTTACCCCTTCCCCTTGAGGTTAGAGGGTGTGGTCCCAACAGGCACTAACACCTCCAATCATAACCCAGTAAACCTAAATCGACTCCCAAGATTTATCTTTATTTCTGTTTATTTATAAACAGAGAATCAAGGGCCATTACCCTGGAGCTATGCCCACACCCCTGTTTGGTCCCAGATAATGAACACTGGCCTTTACCAGGCTTCTAACACTTTCCTCTACTTTGGACCTATGCCCAGAGATGTATCTGGTCCTGCCCTCCTCCCTCCCTCTCTTCCCTTCTCCCCTGGTGGTGGCTGGGTCTTGCTCCCTGTCCTAGACCCACATCTCCCTTCCCAACTGAGGTGAAATATCCTATACCTCAGCTGTGATAGGAGAAGCTGCACTGCAGGTTTCCGGAAAGACTTGTGAGAATCTATAGCGAAAATGGGCCTCAGCTCATACAGCATACAGCCCAGGAGTGGGCTTCAGATGCCAGCAGCAAGGCAGGATCCAAGGAGGACGGTCCGAGGGCCCAGACTCATGCTGCTTCTTCCTGGGAGATCCAAGGTTTCAGGTAAGAACAAGCTGTTCCCCACTGGGGAAGGTACCGCTGCCTTTGTTTAAAATCCTCTATGGCTCCCATGCCTACTGTGGATAAAGTCCAGACAGCTCAGTCCAGTCACCTGTCCTTTAGGACACTGCCCCTCTCTGGACATGGGGTCTGTCCATTGCCAAGTCCTCCCCCATGCCCCTTGGCTGGTCCTACACTACCCTCTGCCTGCTGAACTCTGGCCTATGTGGCAAGATGCAGCTCAAAGGTGACCTCCTTGGGGACCTCCTCCCTGAGTGCCCCACCCAGAGGCCTTCCTCACTTTCTCCTCTGTGTTCTCCCAGCACCTACTTTTTCCCTACTTCTCCCACAGGACTTCTCACACCTTCGGTAATGATTTGTCTATGAGCCAAACTCCCACGGCGGGCTGTGGTCCCCCAGGGTGGGCGGGGCGGGGGGGTTCCTGCACAGCTTTGTCTCCCCAGTGCCCACACAGTGGGGGGCACATGGGAGATGCCAATTGGACAAGGAACTGCGTGAGGCTCAGCTTGAGCCCTAGCCAGGAAAGCTGACAGAGCTCGGGGGCCTGTGAATCCCCCAGGGATGCAGCACTCTACAACGACAGCCATCTTCTCCTCCGAGCAGGACCCACTTTCATCACCAGAACGCCTTTTTCCTCCCAAAATGCTAAAACAGAAGCTGTGGGGGAAGGAGGCACGTGGAAGCTCACTAGATGACTTTCTTCATTGTCTCTAGGCCAGGTGTCCCTGGAGGGTCAGGGCCCACTCTCTACTCTTCCCACCTGCCAGATGGCTCCTTTGGAATTGGCAAGTCTAATTTTATAGCCAGAAGGAGGCTGCAGGGATGGAAAACTCCTGCCTTGGGGACTTTAATCCCCTTGTATCTTGCAGGATCAGTCTCCTTCCCCATAGAGCAGGGCCTCAGAACCCAGATCCCTGGCCATCTTCAGGCATGGGCAGAAGAGGCTGTTGCCTACAGTGTGATTGAAGGAGGGAGGCTGTTTCAAAGAGTGCCAACACTCTCCATCTCCCTTGAATCCATCTCTCCCCACTGACTATAATGCTGCTCCAAGGCCTGTCATTAGCACTTCACTCTTTGGGACCTGGATATGAATAGACTCTAGAATTCAGATGTCCCTGAGAGAGATAACAACTTAAGTAATTATCAATAAATTCTTCATGGAAAATTACATTAACAGATGATGAGAACTGTCTTGGCTTAAGCTTCCATAAGAAAATACCACTGACTGAGTGGTTTGAAAAGCAGGAGTTTATTTTCCCACTGTTCTGGAGGTTGCAAGTCTGAGATCAGGATGCCAGCATGGTCAGAGTTTAGCAAGTGGTCTCTTCCTGGCTTGCAGTTGAAGTCTTCTTCCTATGTGCTCACAAGGCAGAGAGAGAGAGTTCTGGTGTCTTTTCCTCTTCTCATAAGGGCACTAATCCCATCATGAGGGCCCCACCCTCATGACCTCACCTAAATCTAATTTCCCTAAGGCCCTATCTCCAAATACCACCATAATGGGGGTTAGGGCTTCTGCATATGAATTTTGGAAGGGGAGCACAATTTAGTCCAAATCAAGGACAATGTCCTACAAGAACAAAGGGACTTACCTAAGGCTCCTGACCACAATAACAGGGCAGATTCCTTACTTGTGCATAGTGCATATCCTGAAAACAGGGCCATGTGTATGGTTGTTCAGGTTGTGTACTGCACAACCCTAGTGGTCACCAGTCACATAAGAGATGTTGTAGATTTGAAAGTTTAATATGACCATTTTATGGCATATGGCTCTAATGTGTCTTATTCTAGGGAAATTCTAGGGATGGCAATGAAATATCCCGAGGAAGGGTTTCTTTTTTCTTATCTACACAAAGGCACTGTGTAAACTAGATGGGCTCTTCTGTAAAGTCTCCTTTTGAAATTCTATCTCAAGATAACTCTGTAATTAGGTATTCTGGTCCATTTTACTGGGAGGAGACAGATATCTGCAGGATCAAGCTAATTCGGTGGATAAGGAAGGAACTAGCTACCTGCGATGCAAGTGCAAAACAGAGCCCTTTCCCACTGTGTTCTGGCCACTGTGGATGTGGATCCTGTGTCTGGTTCCATCAGCTTCCATGAAGATGTTCCTACTGATGGTGCTGCGCCAGGCATCCACTCCCCAGCTCAGTGCCCCTGGGAGCTTCGATTCCTTCTGGCCTCACAAGAACTACCTGGCTCAGTAGGAAGGTGTGCTGAAAGCTGCCATCCCCAGCCCCAACTCATCCTGATGGTGGAGCTCAGAAAAGGAGGAGGTCCCTTTGGAACCTGGGGATTTCTCTTGTTGGAATCTGGGAGATGGAGTGAGGGGAGAGGAGAGCCCCAAAGTGATCTCTCAGTTAAGGTCTAGCTAAAGAACCTGTGCAGAGATATGCGGAGAAGTGAATGGGAGCCTCTGCCTCAAACCTCAGGTAGGGGAATCCTCCGGTTGTCTTTGGAAAACATAAATTAGTTAATAAAATAAAGAACAGCATAGACTTGAAGGGCTTAGAACTTTTGTCTATCAAACTTGTGAATGAATTTTTTTAAATTAAGGTATGATATACGTAAAGTATGCAGAACATAAATGTACAATGTGATGAATTCTTATCTGTGTACAGACCTGCAATAATCACCACCCCTATCAAGATATCTAATTTTTAAGCTTCCCAGGCTTCCTGGTGCTCCTTTCCAATCTCTACCCACCCCAGAGATAACCAACAGTCTGGTCCCCGTCACCAAGATTAGCTTTCCCTCTTCTTGAACTTCATATAAGTGAGTGTACATAGTATGTTCTCTTTTGTGCCTGACTTCTTTCACTCAACAAAATATCTGTGAGATTCATCCACACTGTTGTATGTAACAATAGTCTATTCTTTTTTTTTTTTTTTTTTTTTTTTTTTGAGATGGAGTTTTGCTCGTCTCCCAGACTGGAGTGCAATGGCACGATCTTGGCTCACTGCAACCTCTGCCTCTGAGGTTCAAGCGATTCTCCTGCCTCAGCCTCCCAAGTAGCTGGGATTACAGGCATGCACCACCACACTCGGCTAATTTTTGTATTTTTAGTAGAGACGGGATTTTGCCATGTTGGCCAGGCATGGTCTCGAACTCCTGACCTCAGGCGATCCACCCACCTCTGCCTCTGCCTCCCAAAATAGCGTGTTCTTTTTCCTTGCTGTGTGGTATTCCATGTATGAATATGCCACAAATTATTCATTATGTTGTGGATAGATACTGGTTTGTTTCCAGTTTGGGGCCATTAGGAATAAAGTTGCCATGAACATTCTCCTGCATGTTTTTGAATGACCGTAAGCCATCATTTCTTTAGAGTAAATACACAGCAATGGAACTGCTGATGCTTAGAAAGGGTTTGACAGTGCGGTTAGATTATTTGTAGAGCTGAGCAGATGTGGAGTGGTCAGGAAGGCTTATTTCAAGTGCCCACTCCATCACTGTGTAACCTTGGGTAATTCACTTTCCCTTTCTGAGCCTCAGTATTCTTCACTAGTAAAATGGGTCTAAGAATATATCTCTCAGCTGTGTGTGGTGGCTCGTGCCTGTAATATCAGCCCTTTGGGAGGCCAAGGCAGGTGGATCACTTGAACCTAGGAATTTGAGACCAGCCTGGCCAACATGGCGAAACCCTGTCTCTACTAAAAATATAAAAGTTAGCTGGGTGTGATGGTGCTTGCATGCAGTTCCAGCTACTCGGGAGGCTGAAGCGGGATAATTGCTTGAGTCCGGGAGCTTGAGGCTGCAGTAAGCTGAGACTGCGCCACTGCACTCCAATCTGGGTCACAGACCCTGTTTCAAACAACAACAAAAAAGAATAATCTCTCTCAGGTGATCAGCAGGAGAGATAAGCCTTGTTGGGTGCCTTGGACAGTATCTGGCACTCTTAAGAAAATGATAGTCCCTGTCTACTTTCCTTCTTCATTCATATTTCACTTCACCAAGCCCAGCCTCTCCTCAAGAAAAGGGTGGCTTAAAATCTATATCTGTGCTCATCACCCATAAGCTAGTGAGGCTCTGTAGGTGAGGAACCTCATGGTGAGGACCTTCAGAGCTGCCCCTGTGCTGGAATGATCAGCCCTCTGTGGTGGACATGCATGGCTCATTCTGCCCAGAACAGTATTCCTCATCTTCCTAAACGCACGTGGTTCTGATGAGAGCTGCTAACCACTGGTGCCCCACCCCTGTTGCAAACCCCAACTCCAGCCACAGCGATCAGCCCAGGATGGCTCACATGATGCAGGCCTGGCCAATCAGACCCTTTCCCTAGAATTTTCAAGCATGAGCTCAGAAGAGAGAGCCCTCTCCTGCATGGCCAGAAAGTTTCCAGATGGATGTGGGTTCAGAGCTGGTCAGTGATCAGTTTCTCAACAACTCCCGACCCATCTACCTACAAGGTGGAGAAAAATGGTGGGATGAGACTTCACACAGGGAAAAGCTGAGAAGCAGAGGAGAGAGAGGGAAAGAGGCAAAGCTTCTGACAGCTGTGTCTGTGGCTCCAGGTATTCTTTGCTGGCCTTCATCGTTATTTGGTCTCACGAGACAGTAAATCTCTCATTCTATTTAAGCTACCTTGAGTTAGATTTCTGTCAGCTGCTCCCGTGACAGTTCTGACAAATATATCCTATACCAATGGTTTAAACGAAAGCCCTCGCAGGTATTCTCTGCACCGTTCTCAAGCTACAGGTGTAACCGCTCTCTGTTTATGAAGTAGAGGCCAGGGGTTGCCTATTAGGCACACAGTTGGTGTGCACCCAGCCCTGGTGTGGGCTTTGGGTGTATGGAAGGGAGGTGCATGGTCTGGCCACTGACCTTGAGCTTTGTTGCATCCGTGTACAATTTCTCATAACTGCTTTCCGATTTATGCTTCCTTCCTTGGCATGGTATTGATGAATGGAAGATTTGAAAGATTCTCTACAAGCCATCTATTAACATGCCCTCAGGTAATTCAGGAAAGAAATGGTGTTCTGTTTTCAAGTGATTGAACTCCAGCCACATTTTATTTTCAGTAACATGCCCAGAGACCTAAGCAGCCATCCTGGCCTGAGCTTGGAAGTGGACGTGTTAGATGCAGGGAGATCAGCCCTGTTTGACTGCTGCCTTCCTAGGTGGTCCCTGAAAACTATAAAATTGTGTTACCAGCAGTTTTAATCCAGGGCAGGCGAGGAGTGAGAGAGGCAGTCAGACACATTGACTCCGACGCTAAGGCCCAAATAGGATTGAGGAAGAAGGGAGGAGGGTTCTGTTCATTCCTGCTCCGGTCACCAAGGGACACCCTAATGGACCATTAGACCAGCTGCCTGGCATGGCTCCTGTGAGAGGGCTGCCTGAACACCAGCTGGGATGGATTACATCACTTGGCTCCAATCCTTTGCTTCTCCTGGTACTCATGCCCTTTGCTGTGTAACTTTGCCACCAGTATGTCACCTGATGAGGTGATATACTCCATCTCTCGACTCTGGATTTGCCATGTGACTGGCTTTGGTCAATGAGATATATGTGGGTAAAATACAACTGAGGCTTGAAAAGGTGCTCTCTTGGACCACTGACCTTGCCCTGAGAATATGCCCAGTACAGCCTGTTGGATGAGAGAGCATGGAGCAGAGCCATGTTTTTCAGTCCTGCTGGCCAAGGGTAGCTTGCAGCAGCCAATTGCTAGCCCACCTCCAGCCTCTTGGCATATGAGCGAACCTGGCTGAGACCAAAAGAACCACACAGCTAAGCCTCACCTAAATCACCGACCTACTGTGTAAATGTTCATGGTTTAAAGCCACTGAGTTTTGGGATGGTTTATTAGATAGCATTATTGTGACAATAGATAGCAAATACACCAGCTCTAATGTAGAGATTGTCAAAGCACACATTTGCAAACTAACCAGGTAGAAAAGAATGCTGAACTACTGAGAGAGCTGAATTCATAATTTCCAGGAAATAGATTTTTGGAGAATTGCTTCTTAAGGCCTATAATAACTTAAGGTAGATGTTAAGCCATTTTCAGGTTGAGGAACATACTTACTTTAAGAAAAAAGATAAAATAAACTTGTAATTTGCTTATGGAGATGGCACTGAGAGTTACTAAATGGTTTAGGAAAGAACTTTAGTTGTAGTCATATGGAATATTTTTCTTGCCAACAGGTACAAACCCAGGCACAATTTTTCTTTTTTTGTTTCCTTTGGTTTATTTACCTCCCTCTTTGAACACATTCTCCTCCATAGGTGCCCACTGTTTTAAGGCTACCTGGGGTACCTTGTATAAGAAACAAGGTAGTTAAGAAAAGTAACTCAGGTTAAAATGTGGCAAACTTTTACACATTGGAACACTGGAACCAGAGTAGAATATACAGCAAATGCTTCTTCCAAAATCCTTTTTTTTTTTTTTTTTTTTAGATAAGGACTAATTCTGTTGCCCAGGCTGGAGTGCAGTGGCACAATCATAGCTCGCTGCAGCCTGGAACTCCCGGCCTCAAGTGATCCTCCCACCCCAGCCTCCCAAGTAGCTGGGACTACAGGCACATGCCATCATGCTTAGCTTGCTAATTTTTAAAAAAATTTGTAGAGATGGGGTCCTAAAATACTTGCAATAGTAAAGGAAAGGGAAAGTGGGCCTCAGGGGAACTGGAAAGAATCTATGCTGGTCATGGTGGCATGTCCTTAAAGATTCATATTTAATCTAATAAATCTTTGTGAAACTTGCCAGTGATTCTGCCTTGGTGATGTCACCAGGAGCCTTGCAGAAGCAAACACAAATCTTTTCTGAGGAATATACTCTAAATGCAGATCTCAAAGAATTTTCACAGATAAAATGCTGATAGGACACAAGCTCACAGTTTAAAATCCCCAAACCCACAGGGAAACAAGCCACCATGAGTAAGAGTAACAAAAAAAAAAATGTTTAAAAAATAGGAAGTTTTGTAATAGTTCATTACCCAGCATATCACGGTTATCTAAACAAAACCAAATGGATATATATAGATATACAAGAGGAGATTTATTACGAGAATTGACTCGTGTGATTGTGGAGGCCAAGAAGTCCTATAAAGACATCTGCAAGCTGGAGAACCAGGAAAGAGGTAATCTAATTTACTGCAAGGCTGAAGAACTCGGGATGGGGTGGGATGGGGAGGAGGGGGGTTAATCCTTGAGTCTAAAGGACCAGAACCAGGATCTTCAATTTCTGTGAGCAGAAGATGGATGTCTCAGCTCAAGAAGCGGGGGTAGGCTGGGGGGAGTTTGCCTTTCCTCCACCTTTTTGTTCTATTTTGGGCCTTCAATGGATTAAATGATGCCCCCACAAAATGGTGAGGGCAGATCTTCTTTACTCCATCTGTAGATTCAAGTGCTAATCTATTCTGGAAACACCCTCACAGACACAGAAAGAAAGAAAGTTTACCAGCTATCTGGGCAGCCCTTAACCCAGTCAAGTTGATGCGTAAAATTAACCATCACACCCAGTACGAAAGTAGTATGTTTTATATGTTTTAAAACTAAAAGGGGACTCAAGGTGTACCAGATCCATGAAAAACAATAAAAATAGACTGGATAATTTGCAAAATAACTAACTATAACTTTTACAACAAAAAATAATCAATGTAATACACTCAATGAAAAGGAGAAATAGTAACTTTCTTGGTAAGGTAAAAATGTGTGAGTTAGAAGATAGCCTGGAATTGGCCCCACTGCCTAGGAAACTGGTCCCTGGCAGTCAGAGTCAGTCTGGAGGTTGAGTGTTGCTGGGAAGATGGCTGGCAGTTGGGCCCAGGCCAGCAGCGCCTTGGGACCTGCAGGGAGATGGGCAGATGGAAAAGCACCAGCCATTCTGCTTTCTGTTTCAGAGAGGGCAGGAATTGTGGGGACAGAGAAGTTGGGAGAGGTCTGGCCTGGCTGATAGAGCCCAGCAGTAAAATAGGGTGTGTCAGGGAAGATAACCCAGAATCACAGAATGTCCCCAAAGGCAGACACAGCTGGTGTTCTGTTTATCTACTGCTATGTAACAAGCCGCCCCAAAACATAGGGGCTTAAAACAACAATAATCATTTATTTTGCCCAGGAATCTGCAGTTTGGGCAGGACTTAGTGGGGACAACTTGCCTCTGTTTTACATAGCATTAGCTGAGTGACTCAACTTGGGGCTGGAAGATCATGTTCAACGTGACTCACTTGACTTGCCGGCAAGTCATTGCTGGCTGTCAACTTGGAACTTGATGGGCCCTCAGTTTATTTCCACATGGGTCTCTCCAAAGGCTAACTGGGCTTCCTCACAACATGGCATCCAACTCCCCAAAGAGAAAGGCAGAAGTGCATGACACTTGTATTAGCATCAGAAGCTACATTTTGTCACTTTGGCTACATTTTCTGGGAGAGGGAGTCACAAAGATCTGTCCAGATTCAGAGGGTGAGTGTGAACGTTCTAAAGATATTGCTGTGCCATCTTTGGAAAACACAGTTTGCTAAAGGTGATGCCAATCCAGGATTAAGTGATGGTTGGAGACCTAGATAAGCAGTCAATCAAGCTGTCATCCCTGAGCTGGGAATCGGTGGCAGAATTACAGTCCCTACTCAGGGCAGTTGACAAAGAGCAAGGCCAAGCCTGGAAGTCGGGTTTTTAGCAGATGGTATAACACAGTGGTCAAGACCAGAGACTCAGGGCCAGAGAGCTTGTATTTGAATCCTGGCTTCACCAATTAGTAGTTTATAATCTTGGGCAAGAAACTTAAAACCCTCTTTGCCTCAGTTCCCCCATCTATTAAATGTGATAACAATCATACCTATCCTATAGGGTTATTGTGAGAATTTGGCAAGCTACTATAGGCAGAGCTCAGAACAACGCCTGGCTTGTGGCAAGGGCTGTGGGAGCATAAACTAATATTGTTAATAGGCTCCTAATCCTTTCCTATGAAATAACCTAACAAGGGACCAAGTTGCCAAATGGTGTGTATCAGAACTCAGAAGTGAGACAACCTTCCAGTCATGGGAACTGGCACACACAGCCTAACCCCTCCAAAGCCTTCTTACCTCCCATCATCATGAATCCTGGCACCAACATTAGGGCAGGCTGAGCCCCTCCCTGGGGTGGGAGGGGGTCTGAAGAGAGAAGGGAGGCAGGGCCTGACCAAGAATCCTTGTTGAAGTGAGGACAGTGTCCTTGGAACAGAGTGATTTGCTACACAGCCCTGGCCTGGAGGTCCTGTGAGGCTTAGAGGCAATACCAAGTCCAAACACTATAAAATTCTCTGCAATGTTGTTTGAGCAGTAAAAGTGGTGAAGAGACCTGAGGCTACTTAGATACAGAACAACTGTTTTCTACTGAATGAGTCGCCATACGCAGCGTTTAATTAAAACTGCAGGAGCATCCTGAGAACATGGACCGAGGAGCGTGGAAGGTGTGGTGGCAGTCATCCTGTGTCAGGGCTGGGGTGACCCCCAGAGACTGGACACAGTCACGTCCTCCTCCCTGAACTCCTTTCCTGTAGACCCCATGTCTGCTTCCTGGTTCATGGTGAACTGTCTTAATCCTTTTCCCTCTTGCCATCATTCAAGAGCACCCGGTGAATAGTCACACTCCACTAGCTTCAAATATTTATGGGCAGCATAGAAAAATTACTTTAGTTCCCTGAGCCTCAGCTTTGCCATCTGGAAAGTGAGAATAAGGATTTCTTTTTCATGGAGCTGTTGTGGAGATCAAATAAGATATGCAGGAGTGGCCTGACAGTCACCCTCTTGCATCCCTGGCATTCCTGCCCAGGAGGATTGAAACCGATCTTGATGCACTGATCTTGATTCCTGACCAGCAGGATTGAAACCGATCTTGCACTTGTTGTTCAAGCCATGTCCTGTGAGATGCTCCTTGGAAAAGTGGTTCCAAACTCAGATAGGTTTGGGAAATATTGTGCCCTGCAGATACCCCTCCCCACTGGGGGGCTGCCATGCACATGGTCATTTTAAAGAGTCTAAGAAGTCCTGATAGAATTCTGCTTTGTCGAACCCAGTGTTTTCTAAAATTTCTCACTGTGGAAACTTTATTTTATGTATATTTTTATTCATTTGTTTCACCCGTTAGCATCATTGGGACCATCTCTGGAAAACACAGGGGTGGCATAAATCACATGTGCAAAGTTGTGCAATCTCTTTGAACTCATTTCTCATCTAAAAATGAGGATAATCAATGCCCACTGTGCAGGGTGCCGTGAAGATCAGAGGTAGTGAACACAAAACACCCAGCCCAGGGCCTGACACTCAGTGGGCGGGCAACACGCATGGCCACTGGGATGAGGCAGGGAGGATGCAGATGCAGGGAATGACACCAAGGGATGCAGACACTAAAGGTGAGGACCAAGGGCAGAGGTTTGACCACCAAGGGCAAGACCACCACAGGCCGGCAGGGGCCAAACCAGCAGATTTGAGACCTAGGGGTCTAATATAGTTTGGATGTGTGTCCCCTCCAAATATCACATTGAAACATGATGGGACCTAGTGGCAGGTGTTTGGGTCATGGGGGAGGATCCCTTATAAATGGCTTGGTGTCATCCTTGCAGTAATGAATGAGTTCCCACTTTATTAGTTCATTCCGAGAGCTGGTTGTTAAAAGGGGGCTGGCACCTCCTCCCCTCTATCTTGCTCCCTCTCTCTCCATGTGACACACCTGCTCCTCCTTTGCCTTCTGCCACGAGTAAAAGCTTCCTGAGGCCTCACCAGAAGCTGAGCAGATGCCTGTGCCATTCTTGTACAGCCTGCAGAACCATGAGCTAAATAAATCTCCTTTCTTTATAAAGTACCAAGCTTCAGGTGTTCCTTTAGCAATGCAAAACAGACTAACACAGGGTCCTTACATCTCCCAGACGAGCATGGGGATTGTTCCCAGTATTACAGGCAAACTGGGTCTGTGGGAGAGGGATCTGTGGCCTTGCCAGGAGCTGGGAGGACTACTGGGCGCAGGGGGAGATTGGGGAGTCATTTACCAGCCCCTTCGCTTCACAAATATTTATTGAACACTTGCTACGTGCGAAGTAATCCTAGCTACGCAGGATACATCAATGAAAACAAACACAGCCCCTGCCTTCCTGGAGCTTACACGAACAACAAATAAACAAATTAATAATATTTTAGATGATAAGTGCTACAAAAAAATAAGGCAGGTTTAAGGAGAGTGTTTGGTGGGGCTGTTTTACACAGGGTGGTCAGGGAAAAGCCCTTTTGAGGTGATGTGAGCAGAAACTGGCAAGTGGTAAGTGATTACACTCCTGACCCATTATCATCACATCATCACCATCATCACCATCATCATCACATCATCACCATCATCACCATCATCATCATCATCATCGTCATCAAACCTCCTCCATCATCCCTTGGAGTAAGCGCCTCTCAGGACAGGCTTTCCCAGGGTGTAGTTCCAACAATGACCACGAGGTGGAGGAGTGACTCTAACCCCGTCCAGGGGCTGAGCGTTGGTTGACTAATCTCAAGTCCCCAGATCCTGTCAAGGTTGAGAGTAGTCTCAGGCCATCTGCAGCCACAGGAATCCCATGTAGTTGGGTTGCCAACTTGACTGTGTGTGGGAGCGTTGGCTCTTTGCCACCAGTGAGGTGCGAGGAAGGGGAGGGAGAGCCGCAAAGAACATCTGGGGAAGCCGAGCCAGGGAAGGGCACACAGCCACGGGCACAGGGTCCGGGGTCCTGGGGCTGCGGTGGGCGTGGCCACCAAGAGAGCGGCTCCAGGCCAGACTTGTTCTGTCGGTGACTGAAGGGTCCTTAAGGCATTCTTCTGGCTTCAGCTGTGGGAAACAGGTGAGGAAGCAGAATTGGAGAGGGAATGAGGGGGCTGAATGTAAAAGCTGAGCTACAGCTCAGCGTCGCCAGGCTGGAGTGAGGAACAGCCTAGCCTCGTGTGTTTTAGGCCCTGCTGGCGCTCCTATAAATTCGTCTTAACGTTGGGAGCGGGCAGCTGTGAGCCTGCTGCCTGCCCCTCTGGGGAGAAGGGGACCCTGTCGGGCTGCCGCCCCTGTTATCCCCTGGACGCTGGCTACAGGACCAGCGTCCAGGGAATAACAGCCCAGACCCCCTGTTTGGGGTCCTCCCTGAAAAGGGCCAAGCCTGGCTTGCTCTGCTTCGCAGCTTCATCTTGAAGATTGATTATCCTCCCTGGCTCGTTCCAGCAAGGCAGAATGGTGGGGTTTCTAATTTCGCTGGCGTTTTGCTCCCTGGTATCATGTGAACAGATGCTGTAGGGTTTCTCTGAAGACTCTTAGCTGGGTAGGGAGGGAGAGCCTCCTGGTGAGGTTCTTTGACTCTGTCTGGGAGGAGGAAATCCATTTCTCATTGCTCTGTGATTTCACACTAATCTGCAAATGCACGGACTGATGAATTAGGGTGTCGCTCTGCCCCTGCCCCGACTTTCCTCTTCTGCAAGTGGGGTGAATAATGTTTACCTTGTGGAGTCATCTGCATGACTCAGTAACTTAGCACTTATAACAGCACCTGGCACCAAATCAGAACTCTATAAATGGTAACTGCTTTCATGTGTGGGAAGTGCAGGTCCTTCTTCATACATCTATAATGTTGTGTATTCCACAGAACAATCCTATTTGGTGCATTCCTTTTTTCTTATTTTATTAATTTTTTCACAGAAAATATCTGAAAAAAAATCTTCATCACAACAGAGCCAAGCACTGCATCAATATTGGAAGTAAAATAGGAATGTCTCACCCCCTCATAAACACACAGACACACACACACACACACACACACACACACGTACCCTAGAGTTAACTACCGGTATAAGTTTGGTATTTATCTTTCCAGACTTTTGTTTCACCAATACAGTTCCTGGGGCTGTAAAGCTTAGTTCCATGTCAGTGAGCATTAGGTGGAGATAACCCTCTGAACAAGCTTATTGGGGAGTGTACACACAACTCTTTCTCTTGGCAGCACTTCGTTCCGTATCAACCTCAATGTGTGAATTGCAAATGAACTTTATTTTAAAAGGCCCTCAGAAAGTGTCTTGGCAACACTTTATAAAACATTAGTATTAATTCCTAGAAGGTCAAAGAGGCGTTCGTGTGTGATTCTCTAACTCACTTTTCTGCTGAATGACTGTGGCCTCTATTCCCAGTTCGGATCAGGGGATGTGGCTGTAGAGCCTCTAGACGTGATTCATTTCCTGCTCTACAGAGAGGACATGCTGGCTGCCTGCAGGTGGAGTCAGCTTCGAGTGCTGGGTTTTGAGCTGTGTGTGAGCAGGGAAGAAAGTGCCCTGGAAACTCTAGGGACTAGAGTCCTAGCCACAGAATCACAGAAGTGGGCCCTCCAATCCCTCTCCACTTGCCACCTGCACTTTCCTCAAGCCTCCCAGGGGCTGGAAGCACAGCACACGCTGAGCATGCCCTGTAGAGCGTCTGCAGGGCGTTCTTCACCAGGCTGCAAGACTCGTGTACGCTCTCTCACGTGTCCCTCATGTGCACCTCATGCCAGCTTGAGGAGGTGGGTACCATGATTAATATTCCCCTTTCATAGATGGAGAAACTGAGCTTGGAGAAGCAATGTGTTCGCCCAGGAGCATACAGCTAAAATGCAGCAGTACTGGGACAGGAGCCTCCTTGGTTGAAATCACAGTTTCAACAGTGGGACTTATTCTTGTCCTCTGTTTTCTTTTACTTCTTCAGTTTATCCTTTCATTTTTTCTTCCATAAGTAACATGTCAGTATATATTGATTATATGTAAAATAAAAGTGCCACTCCTCTTCAACTCCCATTGGTCCTACCTTCTCTGCTTAGGTGACCACCATTATTTGTTGAGTGTATCCTTCCAGATCTTTTCTGTACACATAGAAATACAGACAGAGTTGCTATTTTAAAAATATAAAAGGGATCACACTATACAAATATTTCTGCTACTTTTTTCTTAACGATGTGTTTCTTTTCCAGATTCATATATCTGAACGTATTTCCTTTTTTAAATAGCTGCACAGTGTTCCACAGAATGCCCATACCATAGTTTCACCAGAACCTTATTGATGTCTGATTTACTCTTATGTAAACTGAAATAATAGTACCTGCCACATAGGATTATTGTTAAACAAGATGGTGCATGGAAATTGCTTAGAATTAAACCTGACACATAGTAAGTGCACATGCACACACATCATACGCCTATTGGCTTTCATAATCTTTATCAACATCATCATCACTATTATTGATAGATGTTAATATTATCCAGTTTTTCCATTCTAAACAATGCTAGCATGAAGATTTTTCTGCTGATATTTTGTGTGTATGTGTGTTTGTCTATGGAATAGATTCCCGGAATGCTGGAGGACAGGAGGTTGAAGCATGGGAGGAGAGAAGAGAGAGGTCAAGGTGTTCCTTCCCTGCTCCATCCCCATGCCTCTGGTATTGGCATTGTTCTAAAACTTCAGCTCCCATGGGGTGGCCTCTCTGCCAACTTCTACCTCTTTGGCCTCTTCGGTCTCTTTACCCATAGGAGTGATAACAGCTTCCTGCTGCTGCCAGCCTTGGGCACTTCATTATCCCTTGCCTATTCCTTTAACTCTGTCCATGTCTTTACAAGCTGATGTTTTATTTAATTGCCATCATTTGAACCATCAGGGTGCAAATTCTGTGTTCTGCCTGGGACTTATCTAACACATTAGCCTTTTTTTTTTTTTTCTATAAACTGCCTGTTCATATTCTTCACCCATTTTCTATAGACTTGCCTTTATAATTATTTATAAAAAATCTATATTATAAATGTCAATATTTTGTTAAATATAGTATAAACATTTTATCTGAGTCTTTGCTTCTCTTCTCTCAGCTTGACGTCAGCATTTGACGTCACTGTCCTTTGCTGGAGCCTCCACCTCGGCCCTTCCTCCAATACTGGGTGCAGTTCCAAGCACTCTATTCTTCCCTACCTGTACCTTCCTTTGATTCCATGATTTTAACAACCCCCTACCTGCTGCTGCTCCCCAAATTTATATCTCTAGCCCTGGCTTCTTCAGTGGCCTCCAGACTCCAATATAGAACCATCCACTTGCCATTGCTGCTTGGGTGTCCAATGGCACCTCAGACTTAGCATGTCTCAAAGCAGACATCTTGATTTCCTCACCCCAGACCTGAACTTCTCCCTGTCCTCCCAGTCTCCACATGGCATTGCCTTCCACCCATTGCTACAGGCCCCCATACTAGGAGTCATTCCACTTTTTCCCTGTCCTTCACGTATCACATCCAAATGAAAAATAAATCCTGTTGGCTCCAATTCAAAAGATAACTCAAATCTGTTCTCATATCTACATCTCCACAGCCTCTGCCCCACTCCACACTACCACCATTGCTTCTGTAACCAATTGTAGCAGCTTCCTAACTGACTTCCTGTCTCTTCTCTTATGCACCTAGGGTGATGTTTGGTTTTACCATGAATTTTATTGGCCATTCTCCTGCTAAAATTCCCCAGTGACTACCCATTGCGCTTAAAATAGTGTCTGTTTTATCAGAGTTTGTGAGCCTCACTCCATCCCCAACTCCCTGTCCTTGGAGTCAGCCATTGCCCTTCACTCTATGCCCCGGCCATGCTGACCCATGACCCTGCTGTAGAGTATGGCACCCACTGTCCCTTTTGTGCCTGAGATGTTGTCCCCTGGGTCATACCATGGCTGCATCCTTCTTGTTACTCTGTCTTAGGCTAAAAGCTCCCTCATTTCAGTACAGTCTTCCTGTTCACCTGATCTAGACGACCCCTCTCCCCTGCTTGCTACCATATCACACTCTTAGTTTCTGCAAAGCAGTGATCACTACCAGAAATTACATTGTTCATTGGTGTGTGGGGAGGCTGAGGGCCTAGATTCTGGAGCCCAAGCGCGTGGGTACAAATCTCAGCTTTGCTGTTTGTGGCTGTGGGACCGCCAGTGACCTAGCTGGTCTCTCTATGTCCTACTTTCCACATTTGTGAGATGGGGATGATGTAAATCAGGGGTTGGCACACAATGGCCGATGAACCAAATCCAGCCCAATGCCTGTTTTTGTTCTACCTTCAAGTTAAGAAAGGTTTTTACATTTTTAATTGGTTGAAAAATCAAAAGAAAAATATTTTGTGACACACGAAAATTAAACATCATGGTGCCCATAAAGTTTTACTGGGGCACAGCCATGCCCATTCATTTATGCTTTGTCTACAGCTGCTTTCACACTGCAATGGTGGAGTTGAGCAGTGGTGACAGAGATTATCTGGCCCACAAAACCTAAAATATACACTATCTGGTTCTTTACAGAAAATGTTTGCCAACCTCTGATAGAAAAACCTGCCATCTACGGTGGATATAAGTGAATAAATCTATGTCGAGTTCTTAGAATGGTGCCTGATATATATGCAGGTAGAGATATATAGATGGATAGAGATATATGTGCATATCAGCAACATGCATTGTTGTTACTTAATATCTGCCTCCCCTCTACTGCCCGCCCACTAGCACATTCTAGGACGATGGAAAGGTTCTCTATCTGTACTGTCCAGTGCACTAGGCACATGCGCCTATCGAGCCCTCAAAATGTGGTTAACGTGACCGAGTAACTACATTTGTAATTATAGTTGTTATAATTAATTTTAATTTAATTTAAAATGCCACATGTGGCTAGTGGCTATCATATTAGACAGGGCCGTGAGAACATTCATGCCTGGCATATGGTAAGAGCTCAATTAATGGCGGCTATGCTCATTTCCTCCCTCTTCCTCTTCTCCCAGCCTCTGTTCTCCCTCTCCTCTCTCCTCTCATGGCCCTGGGTTTTTTCTTTCCTCTTTGCATCACTTTCTCTTTTGGGATCACCCCTCCTTTCCCTGCTTCTGTCCCCATCCCTACCCCATGCGCGCCTAGCAGGGCCCTTGCTCAGTGCTGTTGGCATCCACACCTCATCCTCAGCCGACTTAGCTATCACTGTAAATCAGCCCCAATAATTCGCCATCTGGTCCCAGCCCTTAGCAGAGAGCAGAGGGAGCCAGGTGGATTCTGGCTGGAGGTGGGTCGGGTAACCAGGCCCCTGGGGTGGCAGCCAGAGATGCTCCATCATTTCCGAGGCTGGCATGGCACTCATGCTGCGCCTGATGCCAGGAGCTTGTGCCAGGCCTGAATGGACTGCCAGTCACAGAGAAGCCTGGGCCTGGAGGGTGGAGAGTGGCCCCGGGCCTGGCTGCAGGTGCTGCAAGTGGGTGGCAGATGGATGGTGTGGAGGCGGCAGGGAGAGGGCTGCTGGGTAGCGTCTCCCTCCCGGGAGTGTGATGTTAGGGACTTAGAGCCTCATTACCATCACTGCGGCTGTGCAACCTTGGTCAGCTACAGGAGAGGCTTAGGGCAGCCATGTTGGAGAGTGAAGTTCCCATCTAGCCACAGCCCGTGCTAGGCCACTTGGCAGCCCTCCCCTCACACAGAGCCCACTGGCAACAGGGTACCAATGCTGCCGAAATCCTTGGGCACAGGCCTGAGGCCATAGCAGAAAGGCACCAGGTTAGACATGAGTGAGGGGAGACAAGGGTCTAGAGCTCAGACAGGACATCTAAATAAATTGTGATACATAAATGAATGAATAAGTGAGTACTAAGCCTTCCCATTTTTTTTTTTTTAATCAAATATAACAACTCAGGAAACCCGCATTTCAGACTTAGCTTGGTCTCTCACAACTAGCTGTGAGTTGCTGGATGAGTCACAGTCCTTTACCTGGAAAATGAAGGGATTGATTGTATTGGGAGTTCTTAACTGGAGGCAAGAGGTGTTTAGAAATCTGTGGGGGCACTTTTGGTTGTCATAGTGACTAGGAGGTATGATGGGCATTGAGTGGGTGGGACCAGGGATACCAACATACTGCAAAGGGCTATTATCCCACACAAGGAAAGTCATTCCAACCAATGCTGATAGCACCCCATTGGGATGGTCCCTTCTAATTCCTCCAGCTGGGACAGTCCTTGTGTCTGTGGTAATCACTGTTGGAGCTCCACTCACATGCCCCTGGTCTCGCCATTGTAGCCACTCTCAGATCCACTCTCTTTAGGAACTGCCTGCATGTCTGTGCCTGGGGTCTTTTTCTGGCAATTGCATCCTGTTCTTCCTGCCATGTGGCATCCAGAACACTGGGGGATTACAGCCCCTGAGCGCAGCCCTCAACCAACAGCTGACGGAGTTGGTGTATAAGTGTCCTAGCTCCCTATTCCTTCAGGGACCACTGTGAGGCATGTCCCACATGGTCTTCCAAAGGCCTGTAGTGGGATTGAGCCACAGTTGCTCGCAGTGGAACCTAGGATAGGACCCTAATGTGTAAGCTTCCTGCCCTTCCTTGCCTCATTTCCCACCTCCCCCATCTTCACTGAAATCCTTGACTCAGGGTCGATTTTTCAGGGAGTTCAGACTAAGATGGTGACCATGAATGACAGCTGGGCCATCTGGTGAGACTGGGAAGATGTGCCTCTTCCTGCCTGGGGAGGTTGGAGAGACCCTGAATGACAAGTAGGCGCTGTGAACCTAACCAAACTGGGATGGGTGGAGGCTGGGTCAGGATATGCAGATAGCAGGAACTCCTGGCTGCTGGCTTCCCAGTGTCCCACACAGACACAGGGGCAGCTGTGGGAGCCTTGGATACCATCTCTCTCCTTGGCACCCTTCTGCAGGCCCATCACCTGGTGAAACTGCCCACTGGCCAGGAGAGAGAAACAAACACATCAAAATACATCATTCTCATTATGCATGGCACTCAGTTACTGATGAAATCAGATAATGCCTGTTTCACCTGCAAGAGAGACTTCTTTCAAAGGAGAGATTAGTGGAGGGGATAAAATGGGAAAGCTCCTGATTGTTTTCCATCCCTCCGCATCCATCTGGTCTCAGTGGAAAAGCCCAACATTCACCCTAAATGGTCCCAAAGACCAGGACCACTCAGGCCAGCCATGAGTTAGGAACAACAAAGAAAGTGTGTAGTGTGGGCAGGGACAGAAGTCAACTCCTCTACAAAGGAAAAAGAACATGAGGCTATGTCTGTGTGGCAGACTGCTGGCTGCCCACTGCCCGTCCCTTGTCCCACTGTCCTCTCCTCCTTAGACGTGTTGCTTTATGACTGTTCTGGCCAATACACTGTAGTGGAAGTTCACTGGAGTGTTCCTGGAGACAGCTTTGACTGACCTGATAAAGGTGCTCCCCTGTCCCCACCTCCACCATGCTTCCACCTTGTTGCTGGAAGTGTGTATGTGATGGCTGGAACCGCACCAGCCATGTTGCACTCACAAGGGAAAGACTAACGAAGTCTCAGATTTTGGTACTGACATCCTTGAACTTATGTCAGCAGCTGTCTATTTCTGGATTTCTTCTCATAGAAGAAAAATAAGCCTCTCTTTTGGGGGCAGTGGGGTTGGGTATTCCGCCGGTTGATGCTGAGCACAGTCCTTGCTGGTTGTGCTTTCTTGTTCTGTTACGACTGCATTGTGAATCTGACACTCAAATGTCCTGCCTCACAGCCTCTCAGCCCGACCTTTCATTGTGGCCATTGCTGCAGAATCAGCCACATGTGGTGTCCTCTCACAGCACCTTGCCTCAGCAGCACCACTTTTCTCTACACCTCGGCAGTGACTGCCCCCAGGAGGCTGCACAACCAGCTATACAGACACAGGCTCAACGCCAGAGGTGCGAGGATGTCAGCACCCCAATGGCATGGGGCAGCCATTGCCCAATGGTGGCTAGAAACCAAAGGATAAATGCTCCCCTCTTTCCCCTCTGGAGCGGACACTTCTGAAGCCCTCAGCAAGCCCATCATGTGATGGAACCTGCACTGCCCACAAGAGAACCCAGCTTGGTAGGGCATGCTTGCACTGGCTTACTCTCCTTCCTACTTCATTCTTCCAGCCCCTATTTCTGTCCCCTCCCAAAATATACTATCTGCATCTAAAACCAATGTTTCAGACTTTTCAGGCTTTTGGTGGGGAACCCAGACTAGGACAGTTTAGGTTGCTGGGCAACCTGAGACAGCCTGCTCACTGTCTCTGGGCTTCAGCCTTCCCTCCTGCACAGCAGGTAGACATTGGACCATGTGCTATCTGCGATCCTTCCCTTGTCATCCCTGCACCCTATCCTTGCCTCTCTATGTCAGTGTGTCAGCTCCACTGCTGGATCCCCTGGGGCAGGGTCCACATCTGCCTCAGCCTGTATTGCGGGGGACCCAGTCCTGGATCACACATACAGTCAGTGGAGGAGGGAAGAGAACAATCAGAAGGAAGCGTTAATTACTGAGTGAAGCAAACAAGCAACCCTCAGGCTGGAAGCTAAATCATGTGAAGGGAGAGAGGATGGAGGTTGCCAGGCAGGCGCTGAACCAATTAAATGGGAATGGTCAGGAGTGGAGTGCCAGCCAGGGCAGGGGTCAAGCACACAGCAGGGTGTTAATTAGCTGCTGTGGCTTTGGTCACAGGTCACTGAGAGCAGAAAATGCTCAGTCCTGCCAGGGCATTGCAGAGGGAGCGAGGGTGAGGGCAGGGAAAGCTGAAGATGGCTGAGGCCTGGGACAGGCTGGAGGCACAGGGCAGGCAACTGTGGCTGGCACTGAGCTCTCCGATCCTCTGAAAGCCACCCCTGGATCCCAAGCCCTGCTCAGAGATAATTCAACAAGCCTTCCCTGAGCCCACCTGTGCCAGGCTATGCAACAGAGGGGACACAGCCCCTGACCTCATGGAGGGTACCATCTAGTGTGGAAAGAGCTTCTAAGCAAGAAAAGCAGGAGGCCTGGCGAGCACTCATAAGGGATGGAGCGACAAGAAAGGTCTCCATTAAGAAATGTCTTCTTTGTTGAAGCCTGGGAGAAGTGGTCCAGTAAAACCATATGGGGATGCTGGAGAGAGGGAAGGGCATGCCAGGACAGGCAAGCTTATGCAAAGGCCAGGAGGCAAGAGAGAGTATGGCAAGTTCAGGAGCTGCAAATCATCCTGGAAAACTCTCCCTCAGCCAATTGCAGAAGCCACTGCTCACTTGGGCATCTATCTCTGGAGGGCCCCCGCTATGGCCATGGCTCCCACCTTTCCCTGTGGCCTCCAGGGTACCAGATTTGAGCAGCACAGGGAGTGGCCCAAGCTAGGTGCTTAGATCCTGGGCCTCCAGTTTAGGATTCCATTCAAGATGAGACCAAAAGGAGGGAGGCCCTTAGGTTAACTTTTTTTTTTTTTGAGAGTCTCCGTCTGTTGCCCAGGCTGGAGTGCAGTGGCAGGATCTTGGCTCACTGCAAGCTGTGCCTCCCCGGTTCACGCCATTCTCCTGCCTCAGCCTCCCAAGTAGCTGGGACTACAGGTGCCCGCCAGCACACCTGGCTAATTTTTTTGTTTGTTTGTTTGTTTTGTATTTTTAGTAGAGATGGGGTTTCACTGTGTTAGCCAGGATGGTCGATGGTCTCGATCTCCTGACCTCGTGATCCACCTGCCTTGGCCTCCCAAAGTGCTGGGATTACAGGCACGCCACCACGCCTTTCCACAGGTCAAGTGGCAATGAAGGTATGTCATTCATTCATTCAACAAACACTAAACGCCTACTGTAGGACAGCCTCCTTGCTGGGTACAAGAGACACAAAGATAAATAAGCCTCGTCAGGTCCTTGCCCTCCCTGAGTCCCCAGCAATAAGAAGATAGACACATATACAGATTATTACAGAAAACCCAAAATAAATAACAATCACTGACGAAACACAGAAGCTTATTACTACTTCATATTCATCAATTTCAGACGTAGGCAGCCTGCAGCTGGTATGGCAGCTCCATCCTCGTCTGAGACCCATGTGCCTATCTTGTTTCTCCACCTTCCTCACCACATAGCTTCTACTGTGTGATCCAAGATGGATGCTGGAGCACCAGCCATCTCATCCACATTCCAGTCAGCAAAATGAGAAATAAAGGAAATGAGAAAGAGAAGGGCATTCTTCTCTTTAAAGACACTTCCTAAGTGTCCTTAACACTTTTCTAACTTTAGCTTGTGTCCTATTGGCTAGAATTTAGTCAGAGGACCATACCCACCTGCAAGATAGAATGGGATTATAGACTTTATTTCAGGAGTTCATGAGTCCAATTAAAAATTGAGGGATCCTTTCACCAAGGAAGATGGAAGAAAGAGAGATTGAGGGCATCTAGCAATCTCTGCCACAAATCAGAACACTTCATGGCCAAAGATAGCAGAATCCTGAGCTAGGAATTTCCACTACTGCATTTTTTTGGGGGGGCCAAGGGGCTCTGATAGATGGTCTACAACACAGAATCTCAGATTCTTATTAGGGACTAGAAGACTGGATCCTTAAAGGGATAACATCTCAAAGCTGACTCCCTTGCCCAATGTTTCTCCCTTTTTCCTTCTCAAGTGATACTTCTAAAAAAAACTTTTGCATTCCCAATTCCACTTTAGCCTCTACTTCCCAGACAGCACAACCAGCTGGGGGTTGGGGTGAGAGGCAGCAGATGCTATATGTGCTTCATTGTTGTATTAGTCTGTTCTCAGACTGCTAATAAAGACATACCTGAGACTGAGTAATTTATAAAGGAAAGAGGTTTAATGACACGGTTCCACATGGCTGGGGAGGCCTCACAATCATGGCAGAATGCAGAGATACATCTTACATGGCGGCAAGCAAGAGAACATGTACAGGGGAGCTGCCCTTTATAAACTCATCAGATCTCATGTGACCTATTCACTATCACAAGGACAGCACAGGAAAAACCCACCCCCATGATCCAATTACTTCCCACCAGGTTCCTCCCATGACATGTGAGAATCATAGGAGCTGTAATTCAAGATGAGATTTGGGTGGGGACACAGAGCCACACCATATTGTCCCACCCCTAGCCCCTCCCAAATCTCAAGTCCTCACATTTCAAAACCAATCATGCCTTCCCAACAGTCCCCCAGAGTCTTATTTCAGCATTAACTCAAAAGTCCACAGTCCAAAGTCTTATCTGAAACAAGGCAAGTTCCTTCTGCCTATGAGCCTGTGACATAAAAAGCAAGTTAGTTACTTTGTAGATACAATGGGGATGCAGGCATTGAGTAAATATACCCATTCCCAAAGGGAGCAGTTGGCCAAAATGAAGAGGCTACAGGCTCCATGCAAATCCCAAATCCAGTGGAGAAGTCAAATCTTAAAGTTCCAAAATGATCTCCTTTGACTCCATGTCTCACACCCAGGTCACGCTGATGCTCCCACGGCCTCGGGCAGCTCCACCTCTGTGGATTTTCAGGGTACAGCCCACCACCGCCCCCCAACCACCAGCACCCCGGCTGCTTTCATGGACTGCTGTTGAGTGTCTGTGGCTTTTCCAGGTGCATGATGCAAGCTGTCGGTGGATCTACCATTCTGGGGTCTGGAGGACAGTGACCCTCTTCTCACAGCTCCATTAGGCAGTGCCCCAGTGGGGACTCAGTGTGGGGGCTTCCACCTTACATTTCCCTGCTACACTGCTTGACAGAGGCTCTCCATGAGGGTTCTGCCCTGGCCGTCAACTTTTGCCTGGACATCCATGCATTTCCACACATCCTCTGAAATCTAGGTGGAAGTTCCCAAAACTGAATTCTCGACTTCTGTGCACCCTCAGGCTCAACATCAGATGTAAGCTGCCAAGGCTTGGGGCCTACATCCTTTGAAGCCACAGCCTGAGCTTTACCTTGGCCTCTTTTAGCCACAGCTGGAGTAGCTGAGATGCAGAGTACCAAGTCCTTAGGCTGCACACTGCAGGGGGGGACCTGGACTCAGCCCAGGAAACCACTTTTTCCTCCTAGGCCTCTGGGCCTGGGGCCCGTGATGCAAGGGACTGCCTTGAAGGTCTCTGATGTGGCCTGGAGACATTTTTCCCCATTGTCTTGCTGATTAACATTGGCTCCTCATTACTTGTTAAAATTTGTGCAGCTGGCTTGAATTTATCCCCAGAAAATGGGTTTCTCTTTTCTATGGCATTGTCAGGCTACAGATTTTCCAAATTTTTATGCTCTGCTTCCTTCTTGAACACTTTGCCACTTTGAAATTTCTTCTGCCAGATACCCTAAATCATCTTTTTTAAGTTCAAAGTTACACAGATCTCTAGGGTGGGGTAAAATGCCGCCAGGTTCTTTGTGTGGCAAGAGTGACCTTTAGTTCCCAATAAGTTCCTCATCTCCACCTGAGACCACCTCAGCCTGGACTTTATTGTTCATATCACTGTCAGCATTTTGGTCAAAGCCATTCAACAAACCTCTAGGAAGTTCCAAACTTTCCCACATCTTCATATCTTCTTCTGAGCCCTTCAAACTGTTCCAGCCTCTGCCTGTTACCCAGCTGCAAAGTTGCTTCCACATTTTGGGTATCTTTACAGCAGCACTGCTCTCTACTGGTACCAATTTACTATATTAGTCTGTTCTCACACTGCTGATAAAGACATAACTGAGACTGGGTAATTTATAAAGAAAACAGGTTAATGACTCACAATTCCACATGGCTGGGGAGGCCTCACAGTTATGGCAGAAGGCCAAGGAAAAGCAAAGGCATGTCTTACATGGCAACAGGCAAGAGAGTGTGTGCAGGAGTTCCACCCCTTATAAAACCATCACATCCCATGAGACTTTTTCACTATCATAACAACAGCATGGGAAAAACCCTCCCCCGTGATTCAATTACCTCCCACCAGGTCCTTTCCCCAACACGTGAGGATTATGAGAGCCACAATTCAATATAGGATTTGGGTGGGGACACAGTCAAACCACATCAATTGTTTAATCTCGTCATCTCTCACCCTCCCATCAGTCCCTGCTTCAACCAGCCTTGTGCAGATGCAACCCAACAGAACTCACCTCTGCCTGTGCCCTGCATCTCTCACTTCCTGCCCAAGGCTTCTCTGATACCAATTCATTCCCATTGGTACCTGTTTCATGCTCGGGCACCTGTAACCAGGAAGTACAGGTCACCCATGGCCAACAGGAGATGACAGCCAAGGGGTAACTTTTTCTCCCTTTCATCCCCTTGGGCACATAGGGCTGAGACATATTACACAAAGCTCCAGAGGTGTCCCAGAGAGATCATGCACCAGTTGCCTGCAGGAATGGCCAATCTGATAACGCAAGCTTGGATGGGCTTTCCTGCCTTCCCTGTTTAGTTTTCCTTCTTCTCCCATCCTGCTCCTTGAGGTCATTTCTGAACTAAATGCCACCAGGAGGTAGCCTCTGTTTCAGACTCTACTTATAGGGCAACTCCAAACCAGGATGTGTAGGAGGCTTTTCTCTCTTCCTGTTTTATCTCCCCTCACAGATAAGAAACTATCCTAGGAACACTTGACTGAGCTCAGAAAAACCAACTTCAAGTCCTGATTCTGCTGCTTCTCAGCTATGAGCCCTTGGGCTCAGCCTCTCTGTGCTCCATTTGTCTCCTCCGTAAGATGGCAGTAGGTATGCTTACTTGGGCCCTTCTGGGGACCCTTAGTGGGGCTCCCTGAGGATGGGGCTGTGTCTCCCCTCAGAATGGGGCTTCCCAGAGGACGGAGCTGTGTCTCCCTCAGACTGGACCCTCTCTTACGTGTGCACCTTCAGAGGTACCACCGTCATGGTATCCCATATGAATGATGCCCCTGGAGTCAGGCAACATGTGGCCCTGGGTACACCACAGGGTTAAATGAGTAGCTAGGTGCCTCTACCATGCAGCTTGGTATACAGTAGGAGCTAAATGGAGTTTAATTCACTTCCTTCTGCCATTAGTTTGGGGATCTCCTGAGACTAAGGGATCTGTCTTTCTTATCAGACTGAAAGTTTGCTGAGGGTTGTGTCACCTCTATCAGATACAGAGTGTTCTGAGAGCAGGAGCAGTGTCCTTCTGCCATCAAACTGGGAGCTCCACCATCACCCTGTGAACTGCTAAGAGCAGGAGCCACGTCTGCATCTTACAGGAGGCTTGCTGAGACCAGAAGCTTTCTTTCCTATATCAAAATGGGGCTTCCCAAGGATAGGGCTGTGTCTGCTTTCAGACTGGAGCTCCCTGCGTCAGGGCTGTGTCTCTCCTCAGACTGGGGATCCCTGAGGACGGGGCTGTGTCTCTCCTCAGACTGAGGCTCCCTGAGGACGGGGCTGCATCTCCCTCAGACTGGGGCTCCCTGAGGACGGGGCTGAGTCTCCCTCAGACTGGGGCTCCCTGAGGACGGGGCTGTGTCTCCCTCAGACTGGGGCTCCCTGAGGACGGGGCTGTGTCTCCCTCAGACTGGGGCTCCCTGAGGACGGGGCTGTGCCTCCCCTCAGATTGGAGCTCCCTGAGGGCGGGGCTGTGCCTCCCCTCAGACTGGGGCTCCCTGAGGACGGGGCTGTGCCTCCCCTCAGACTGGGGCTCCCTGAGGATGGGGCTGTGTCTCCCTCAGACTGGGGCTCCCTGAAGACGGGGCTGTGTCTCCCTCAGACTGGGCCACTCTGAGGATGGGGCTGTGTCTCCCTTCAGACTGGGGCTCCCTGAGTATAGGTGTTGTGAGCTTCCCTATTCCTGTCTCCAGCAGCTGTCCCATTCTGGCTGCCCACCCGCCTGGCCATGCTGCAGTCCCTTTCTGCCCTGGATGATCACTGCCGTGTTCCTGTTCAGCACGCCTCTCTCCTGGCATCTGCCTCCCACTGCTGTGGCTGAATCAGGGCCTGCTCCTCCCTGCTTGCTCTGCTCTCCCCACCAATGCCTGTGTGTATTAGGATGAACATGTTGCATTATGCTAACTGCTGGCTTACCCTTTGGTGATTAAAAGGAACATCACACTGCAGGCAGAGTAATCCTAATTACAAGGTAGAAACCACTGCTTTTTTACTAAGAGACAAACAGGGACGTTTTGTATCTTTTCCAAGTGCAGCGGAGGATGTGCAAAGCTGTCACAGGCTTCTAGGGAGCTGGGGTGGGTAGGGCTTCCCTGAGACCAGAGGTGTCAGGCGACCTCTGGTCTCTCCATTCCCTATAGGCTGACAGAGCAGCCTGGGGAGGAGAATGACCTTTGCAGGAAGGAAATGAAATCCCTGTGCATGTCAGGTTCATTAACAAATATCAGTGACCACAACCCTTCTCCCCGGGAAAGCACAGAGGCTTCAGCAGAAACGGCATCAGGCTGGGGACAGGAACAGCGGGGAGCTCACAGAGCCCCAGCCATGGCAGCAGCCCTGCCCACCCCTCCCAAGGGCTCACTCCTGCAGGTCAGACCACCCCCACAATCCAAGGACCCCACCTTTCTATCCTCAGGGATGCAAGAGCCTTCTGGGACCCAGAGTTCATGCCCTGGGGTTTTCCATGACTCAGTGCTACTATCTGTGTTCATTTGCTCTTTCCCTCTCTCACTTCCATCCTCTCCTCCCTCCTTCCATCAATTATCATGCACCAACTCGGTGACAGTGCTCAGCTCTGGGGAAATCACAGTGAAGGAGGATAGACAGGATTGGAACCTCATGGGGCTTTTATTCTAATAGAGGAGACAGCTATTACATGATTACACAGAATATCAGTCAATGTGATTATGGTGGGTGTTACCAGGAAAAAGGACAGGATGCTTTCCCTAATCTGAGGTTAAACTCTTATGCCAACAAGCTAGAAGTTACTGTGTACCTGGAGTTGTTTCCATTCATCCATTCATTCATTCACTACTTCCTGAGCACCTGCAATTTGCCAAGTACTGTCCCCTGCATGGCGAGGCAGCCAACAGAATCCTTCCCTCAGGGGGTTCACATTCTAGACCAGAAGACAGACAATGGACACATTTAAACACTAAGTGGTTAGGCTCACACTCAGCCAGGCATTGTGCTGTTTCATATGTTTTATAGACATTATTCCTTATAACAATTGTGAGAAACATTATTATATTCAACCTACAGGTGAGGAAACTGTAACCTCCAGGAGGGCAAAAACAGTTTTTTGAATCTCTGTGTTGCCCAGAGTGGTTAAAGAAAATAATAAATTCTGGTAGTTGAGAAAGAAGTCTGACCCTTCCCGAGGGCAGACAGTCGCCGCTACTGTGCTGGTTCCATGTCCACCTTCTCTGGCGACACTGCTCCCTAAGCCAAGGGCTGACACACCGTTGCTGAGCACGTGAAGGAGGAAAGCACCACAGGACGGCACAGCTTTCTAAGCCCACATGCATTTCCAGGCTTGACAGAGGCACATTTCTTTACTTGATAGTGACAGTTTCCCGAGGCCTTCAGGGGAAATCATTTTCTATGTAATGATTTCATTTTACATATGTCTATTGACTTTTCTTCATGTTCCGTTGGCATTTTTCAATACGTAACCCACAGAACAGCCCAGTTACACCAATTCCAAGCAAACAAGGACATACATATTCAAACATACTCATCGCCATCACTTCTCTGCTCCCCAAGCGATGCCGCTGTAGCCTGTCGGGGCTCAACCTTTGGGGCAAGCATCTCTTTACAGGTGAGGTATTTGGGACCTTCCTTCTCCTACCTCCACACCCTGCCTTGGGGTGGTTCCTTGCTCTCAAGTCCCCCAGTCAGGCAGGAAGGATGTAAGACTTAACTCACCGATGTCTGTTGTACTGCTCAAAGCCAGGGGTGGGTGAGGGGGAAGGCAGGTGAAGCCATCCGGTCAGGTGAGGTCTTTGTCTCATCTTTGAACTTAAATCACACATGTTCAGGCCTGACAACATGTGTTCTGTGTTGGGATTGGGGATATGCATGAAATGAGGCTACAGGGGCTGATCTGCATGCCCAGGGACAAGGGGTAGAGGGGACACCACCACTTGTTCCAGGTATTTCAGATCTTTCATTGCTCATCCCTCTGGGTCTAGATGTTTTGATTTCTAAGCCAGAAGTGAGGATCTCTGTTCTCTTCTCTCATTTAGGAGGTTGGGGTTTCCATACTGAACACTACCAGAGCCTCACCCATGTCTCCTCAGTTGCACACCAGTTGACTTCCAAATGCCCCCTTGCACCTGCAGGGTTTTTTTGTTTATTTTTATTATCTATATATTTTTTTGAGGGCTTTCCTCTAAAGCCTTTTTGTCCTCTAAAGTCCTCTTTGCCTGTTCATGGCAAGCTGGAAGATCTGAGGAACTATCAGCCCAAGAGCAGCTCTCAACCCGTAATTGATGGGGCTTAGTGTATAAATATCCCAGCTCCCTCACCCCTAGGAGGCATGTAAAGCCAAGGTGCATGCTCTGCCCTGGCTCCTAGTACTGGTCAGCAGGATTAAGCTCTAGTTGGCAATCTGCTTTCTAATGCACGCTGTATTGGCTTCCTTCTTTTCTCTATCCCACTTCCCCTCTCCCCCCTTCCCATGTTTCCCGAGATCCCCCAAATAAGCTACTGGTGCTCAAGTCCTTAACTCAGACCTCTTAAGATTGAAGACAAGGGCATCATTGTTAAATGTGTGGATTCAAATTCTGTTTGTGCCTCTTAGACCTTGGACCAGTTACTTAAGCTCTCTTTGCTTCAGTGTCTTCACTTGTAAAATGGGTATAACGACAGGTCTTACCCCATAGAGTCATTATGAAGACTAATGAGTGACTATACAGAAAGCCTTACAATAGTACCTGGCACGTGGTGAATGCTCAAATGTTATTAACCAGGAGCTCTGCCACAGTTTCAGGGGCATTTTCAGCCTCCACCCCCACTTGTGCTATTAACTGTTCCTGGACAGGGTGTGGCAAGTATTTACTGAATTGAATTGTTGTCCTGGCTCTGACCCAGGGATTCCTGACCCTGGCTCCTCATCCATCCTGGCAGCATGTTTTATCACTGAGCGTACATCCCTAGAGCCTGGTGCCTGGTTCCCAGCCTGGGCTGGCACTTGCCCCACAATGAGCTGCTTTTTGTTGTTGTTGTTTACATCAATGATTGTTACTAGGCAGGGTCTCCAGACACAATTTTCAGGAGACCCTGCCCTCTAAAGAAACCTGTCCAAGCTAGGGGTGACATCTTCCTATCACACACAGCCTACTCTTTGGCTTCTGTTCCTTTCACCCTGGGCATAGGTACCAATAAGAGGCCCAGGGCAGCCTCCCTTAAGATTGCAATTTCTAATTATCCTTTGCTCTGTGAAGAGAGTAAACTTCTACACAAATGTTAGTTTCTAATAAAAACAATTGATCCTGCTGGGGTTGGGGATGGGGCCAGTGGAGCCTCTCAGTCCTCCTTGATGAAGGCAGCACAATAGAGAAAAAGGACTGGAAGGAAGTGGACTAGAAATCGAATCCCAGTCTGTTACTAACTCCCTCAGTGACTTTGGACAAGATACATCCTCTCTCTGAGCCTTGGTGTCCTCATTGATGAAATTAGGACTTTTTTTTTTTTTTGAGACAGGGTCTCCTTCTGTCACCCAGGCTGGTATACAGTAGTGTGATCACAGCTCACTGCATCCTGAACTTCCTGGGCTCAAGCAGTCCTCCCACCTTAGTCTCCCAAGTAGCTGGGATCACAGGTGCACACCACCATGCTAGGCTAATTGTTTTTTTAATTTTTGGTAGAGACAGAGGTCTCTCTATGTTGCCCAGGCTTGTCTCAAGCTCCTGGACTGGAGTGATTAGTCTACTTGAGCTCCCATAACAAATTTGCCAGAGACTGGGTGGCTTAAATGGTAGACACTAATTTTCTAACAGTTCTGTTCCTTGGATTTCCCGTCTTGGCCTCCCAAAGTGTTGGTATGACAGGCACAAGCCAGCACACCTGGCCAACATGAGGGTTTCAACAGCCATTCCCTTCTCTGATTCCAGGGAGAACTCATCAAAGATTGCAGCAGGGGGCCAGATATTTACTACCTGTTATGTGCTAGAGGATTTTCTCCAATGAACTAATTCTGCACTATGACCCTGTTATATGATGATTAACTCCTGTTTTATAGATGGGGACATCAAATTTCGGAGGAATCACATAACTTGCGTAATGTCACAGAGTTGGCAATGATAGAGCTGGGGATTGAATGAGTCTTTCCATTGTAATAGCCTTTCTCCCCTGTTACCTCTGGCCAGGTGGGAAGAGAATCTTTATTCTCTCCTGGAAACTCACTCAAGGGGTCACTAAGAATGAATATGGGTAGCAGGAAGAAGTGTGCATGTTTGTATTAGTGTGGAGACATAAGTGTGTTTGTACCTGTGCATGCACATGTTTGTGTGTGCATTTGTGATTGTGTGTGCATGTATGACCATGTTTACATGCACATGAATGTGTGTGAGTATGCCTATTTACATGTGTGTTTATGTTTATGTGCCTGTCTGTGTCTGCTTATGCGGGTCAAGATGTGGGTGTGTGTATGCACACGTGTGGTATCTAATCAATGTTTAGTTTCTCTGAGACTAACTGGACAGCAGGCGTTTCATGTCTGACCCTCCTCTTGTTTTCCCTTTCTTTCTTTCATTCTTCCCCCACTCCTTCCTTCCAGTTTCTGGGCAGGACCACCTGAATTGGTTTTCTTTTGCAAGGAAAACAAAGCCTGCTTTTACCTGCTGGAAAATCCATAACAATTAACCAGATCTGCCAGAGGAAAGAAAAACCTGGGACCTGCTGAGATGGCTTTAGCACAGGCAGGATGTTCTCCAGAGGTGGGCACTGGTTAAAAATTCAGAAGGAGCATTGGCATATGATATGAGGCGTGGTCTTTTACTAAAGAGATTTAATGGCCCACAATTCAATTTGAACTGAAAGAATCCCCCCAATGACTCCTTATAAAGGCTTCCCGAGCCCTGAATCGATATCTATGGGGCTGGTGAGGAGCAACTATCGATTAGCTGTCTCTGCCAATGAATATTACAAGCCAAGGAGGTTGCAGGGGCGTCTTGCGCACCATTACATGAGCAGCACCTAATAAAATTGGTACCTATTGACTGGCTGCAGTGCCATGTAGGCCAGGACAAAGGGTGGCTAATGCAGGGCCTGATCACTAATCAAATTCCCTGGAAACCCATTAGAACAAATGAATTGAGTCCTCTCTCCTACCTGTGGGCACGTAATAGGGGGCCCAGAAGCCATATTTCTAACGATTTCAAGCCAGAAGATCCTGGGAGTAAAGCCACAGTTTCATTGTGTTGTAACCAGTTTAGATCACAAAAGAAAACAGAGAAATTACTGCGTTATCAACCGTACTTTCCTTATGCCACTGATTTGACCTCAGCTGTCCAAGAATATAACAAGGATTCTAGTATAAGAAAAAATGGCTTCTGGGCATTTACGAAGTCCTCATGATAACGTCTATACATTAAAATCCTAAAAAAATCTATTTAAGGAAGAGCAATTCAGACTCTCACTCAGAACCTGTTAACTCTTGCTTTATACACAATTCTAGTGAGCTTGATTTTTCTGGTCTGACATAACACTTTAGTACTAGTGAATAATGGGTAAGATTGAAGTAGGTGAGAGATGGCTCTGCTAATGGTAGCAACCCGTCAACAGCAAGAGGTAATAACTGGCAGAGCTAAGGCAAAGAAACTGTAAAACGAGGGTGAGAGGGCACTGAAATCTGGACTTTTTCAGGCAAGGGCTAACAGTTCTACACTCTTGGGCCCCCGTATTAGTCTACTTGGGTGCCATAACAGAGTGCCAGAGACTGGTTGGCTTAAACAATAGACATTTGTTTTCTTACAGTTCTGGTTCTTGGAAGTCCAGAAGCCAGCAGGGTTGGTATATTAGTCAGGGTTCTCTAGAAGGACAAAACTAATAGGATAGATGTATATATAAAGGAGAATTTACTAAGGAGTAATAGGTCCCACAATCGGCCATCTGCAAGCTGAGGTACAAGGAAGCCAGTCCAAGTCCCAAATCTGAAGAACTTGGAGTCTGATGTTCAGGAGCAGGAAGCATCCAGCACAGGAGAAAGATGTAGGCTAGGAGGCTAAGCCAGTCTGGTCTTTTCATGTTCTTCTGCCTGCATTTATTCTGGCCATGCTGGCAGCCGATTAGATTGTGCCCACCCAGATTAAGGGCGGGTCTGCCTTTCCCAGTCCACTGACTCAAATGTTAATCTCCTTTGGCAACACCCTCACAGATACACCAGGAACAAGACTTTGCATCCTTCAATCCAATCAGGTTGACACTCAGTGTTAATCATCACAGTTGGTTTCTGGCGACGGATCTCTTCCTGGCTTACATTGACCTCTCACTGTAACCTCACATGGCCTCTCTTCTGTGTGCACACACATCACACATGCACACACACACCGAGCTCTGGTATCTTCCTCTTCTTACAAGGGCATGAGTCCTATCAGATTAGGGTCCCACCGTTATGATCTCACTTAATCTTATTTATCTCCATAAAGGCCCAAATACAGTCGCTTTGGGGGTTAGGGCTCAACACATGATTTCAAGGGGACACAACTCAGGTCCGTAACAGTCCCCAAGATGTGCAGTGCCCAGCATGATACAACAATTGCTGCTCATGAAGTGTTATCAAGAGCAGTTTTAAAATCATGTGTAGTTACTTGTTAAGATGGTAGAGAAATAAGAGATGCATTTTATAAAGATTTCCCTTCAAAAAGAAGAGATGATTTGCCAAAACGTTGGGTTTTAAGGGAGAGAGCTCCAATTACTTAAAAAGAGTGTCACTCAGTGGAACAGTTCTAATGTCTCCACCAGGGTCCTGACAGCTGTTAAGAGATGTCACCCTCCAATGAGGATCATCTGAGGAGAGTTTAATAAAGGGGTTATTTACAAAGGTGGAGGTGGATTGGGAAACCACAAGAGGGGGCTGCTGTAGTCCAGGCTGATGAGGGTGGGGGTGGACACCCCTCAGCCTGAAGCCCGGGTCCTAGAACTCTGAGACAGAGGAGAGGGTTACTAGACAAGAACTGAAATCTTAGCTCTAGGAAGACAGCTGACCGGCAGACCACAGGGAGCCCTCAGAAAGATGAGAAAGTAACTCACTTTTCACTCCTTCCCTCCAATCTCTTTCAGGGGTTCCCCATGTGCTAAATCAACCAAAAGTCAGACATTAAGGGAGTCCTTGGGTTGAGGGCATGGTTCCAGCCTGCTGAGGCAGACAACAGGTTGGAGGAGGGTGGTAATACACAGGGGAGAGTGAACAGAAGATGTCCCGTTGCCTTAGCTTTTCCAAAGTGCACCTGGCTGTGTGACAGGTGACCTTGTCTATCCACTGTGTATTGAGTGCAGGTGCTGGGGGTAGTCAGCTCCTCTCCTCAACCCCCTCCTCCCAGCTCTGGCCCTATTTGATTCTCTTATGTTCCCCCACAGCAGAGGAGAGCACACCTGAAGTGTTTCCCCAGCTCCAAACTGTGTCCCGCCATCAAACACACAGACACACGTCCACGTCTTCAAAAAGAAGAGAAGCCCATTTCATACCATAAGGTGTTTCAGAATAGAGCCTCATCATTGATTCAAGCCCCGCCCATCCCCTGAGCTGCTGCTGCCACCGGTGCTGAAAAGAACAGAGGCGGCTTTCCCACACCTGCACGGGCTGATTTGCACCAAACCGCTCTAATTAGCACATTCCACGCTCTGATTAGGCTTCCAGGGAAAGCATGCCAAATGCCATTAATTATGGATGTGATCTTAAATTATTCACTTGAAATGTTTTTTTCCTTGATATGCCCCTTTCATTTCCCACTAACTTTTTGTCACATCCAAGAATAGATCCAATTAAGCCTCAAGAAGCGGAAGTTGGTTATGTTAAAGAAAAGATAAACTGAAAAGGAATCACTTTTTTTTTTCCCTCCCAGTCGTGGTGTTGGTGGTAAATCTGGAAGCGACTAGAAGAGAAAAAGGGATATGCTGTTCATCCCTGCCTCTTTTTTCTGTAGATCTTGGTGCGTTATGGCTCGTCAATGCCACCTTGATCATTTCTGATGGGAGCCTGGATGGTGATTTCTTGGGCTGGCTCCCCAGAAGCAGATCCTGAGCTGAGAATTCCTGTGCAAATGACTTATTCAGAAAGCTGGAAGGGGGTGGAGGAACCAGGACAGCAAAGGAGAGAAAGCCAGGCAAGGTGTGAGTTTAGACACTATCCCAACCTCAATCTGATCCTGCCAGGAACTCGAGGTTTCAAATTACACCTCAGCATTTGCAAGGCAAAGGAGTTGGGCTTTCAGACTCTGGCACTAGACAGTCACTGATTGCAGACTGCTGGTGGCCGGAAGAGGTATAAATTCCCAGGCACCTTCCACTGACTGCAAGTGTGGAATAAGCAGTTCCAGGAACCCAGAGGCAGGGCTTTAATGAGTTTTCCAGGTGTGAGCCATTAGAAACAGAGTAGAAGCTGGAGGCTGAGCACATAGAACTACTAGAGAGATCCAAAGGGATCTGGGTCAAGGAACCATAGTCTCCACTACAGGGGGCTCAGCAGGGTCACAGGCAGTGGAATAAAAAGTAGAGATCAATTTCTTTTCAAGCCCCCGAAGATCAGCACCCTGTCCTGTGGTCTGTCACTCAGATGCTCTAAGCGTCCCTGGGGACCCAGCACTGTGTCCTGTGCTGTGGTGGAGACACAGGCAAATCCTGTTGTACTTTCACTCTAGTGCCAGAAACTAGCCTACGTCAATGAGAATAAAAATTTGAGGATGTTGAGATTAAATACAGAGCTGTGAGGCTGAGACATAACTGCTAGAAGAGTTCATAGATGTGAAGAGTTTCCTGGGAGACTTAGAACTTGAGCTGGACGCAGGAGGATGAGAAGGATAATGAACAATTTCTTACTTACATGGAGTGTTTCATACTGTACAGAAAATACTCTCCCATCTATTTTCTCATTTGTGCCTTGAAACAAGATCTTCAGGAGAAATGATATCCCCATTTTAATAAATGAGAAAAATTGAGACTCAGAAAGGTTATGGCACGGACTTGTCCAAGTTGCCCAAGTACTTTATGATGAAGCCGTGCCTCGAGTTCACATCTTTTGAACCTAAGGCCTGTGTCCTTTCCATGATGCCACGTTGTCTCCCTGTGCACAGAACCTAGCAGAGCAGAAAGGAGAAGGAAGGGCACTCTTGGTGGGGAAAATATCAGCAAAGTCTCGGAAGCTGAAATGCACATGTGAAGACTTTGAGGAAATTGACATGGTGTGATGAATATTTCTCTTGAGGCAAAGTTGGAGGTAAGTTGTTTCCACCCCCTCGATGTGCCCCCACCCTGTCACAAAGGAATGAAATAGTCCCCTGTAGAAGGAATCCAGGCCTTGAAGCAAGCTCCAAGTGGTAGTGGCTGCCCATCCAGGCCTTTGTAGAGTAGGCAGAGCAGGGCAAGGCCAGGGAGGAGGCCTGGAAGGTCTATGGTCAAGCCCTGAGGGGGAAACAAGCAGGAGGCTGAGGTGAGAGGTGTACACGGAACAGGAGGACACTACTGGTCAGAGACCAGGCCAGTGAAGCCTGCTGCATGTTTTCCAAAGAAGCCAGAGCCCGAGAGCAGGAATGTGCAGCCAAAGAAGTCCAGGGACAGCGCTGCTCCCAGGGCAGGGGCTATCTCCTGTCCCCTTGTGGCTTCACAGTGGCATTGGGTAGAGGTGAACTGTCAGTTCGGTTCAGCAGACATTTATGAAGCATCTACTGCATTCCAGACACGGGCCTAGCCATGAGGATTCAGAGAGGAGAGAATGAATGCAGGTCCTCCCTTCAGGGTGGTGCACCCCGTTTCCCAAGACAAGACACATACTTTGTGACTATGGCATTTTAAAATCTGTCTGCAGAATAGTTAATATTCTTCCTTTCATAAACTGGATCCTAATTCCCTTGAGTGTGGGCTGGACCTAGCGATTTTTTTCTAGTCCAGAGAGTGTGGTGGGTGTGACCATGTGTGACTTCCCAAGCTGGGTCATAAGGACATCACTGCCTCCATCTTCCTCTCTCTTGAATTGATCGCAGTGGGGGAAGTCAGACAGCATGTTGTGAGGATACCCATGCCACCTTGGAAGAAGGCGACATGAGGGAGAGCTGTGGCATCCCACCAATAGCCAGCATCAAGTAGCCGGCCATGTGAGGGAGCCACCTTGGAGAGTGGTCACCTCCAGCCCAGGTGACCCACCCCTCCCCCACATCTCAACTGCAACTTCAGGACAGACCCCAAGCTAGAACCACCCAGCTAAGCTGCATCCAAAAGCCTGACCCAAAAACCAAGAGAGAAAATATTGATTGTTGTTTTAAGCCACTGACTTTTAGAGTAATTCGTTACACAGCAATAAATAACAAATACAATGGTGATACGGGAGTACCAGGACCCCAGCGAAATGGCCCTTCTTGGTTCCACCTAAGGCACATATTAGCACAATGTCACAATAAAAATAACAGAAAATCTGGCTCTAAAAGCTTTTGAAAATAATGGGCAGCTTTGCTAAAGGTTCTCTGGAGGGGAGAGGAATGAAGTGGGAATTACATTTCACAGCAGAGAGCAAAACTTCTTAAAAATCCTTTTTACCCTCCTCTTCCTTCCAGAAAATGCTCTCCAGATGTATCTGGTGTTTCCAGAACTTCCAGCCCAGCTGGTCTCTGTGGTCTCCCTAATGCTTCTATAGCTGCAGCTGTCCCAGTGTCCCTTCCCAACCTGTCACCCAAGACCAGTACCACAGAGGTAACTCCCTAAGCAGCACAAACCCCTTGGAAGGTGGGGATGGCTGTGATCCTAGCTTGGTCCTTGTCACAGCAATGAGAGCAGCAGTGGACAAACGGGCAAGGTTAGTGAGTGTTCAGAGGAGAGTGTGTCTGGCCACTGAGGGTCACAGGAGTTTCACAGAGGGACTAGCATGAAAGCTGAAACGTGAAATATTTCAGGATGAGGGGAGGGTGTTCTTCAGGTTGTAGAAAGTCACTACCATGTAAAGGAGGGTGGCCTGAGGGAAAATGGTGCCTAGTGGCTCCTGTACCTAGAGAGGAAACTCCAGCATTCAGGGGGCTCTGGCCAATCTGCCTGGCTTTGGGATTCTCAGAGCAGCTTGAGCTCACCCTGACCCTGAATTGTACTTCCACAAAAAGCACAAACAGCTCTTTGGGGTTTCAGCTTGGTTGCTAATTAGTGGTGAAGTCTTTGCCAGCAAGCTCACCTCTCTGGGCTTCGGTTTATTCCCTTGTAATATAGGAGGCTATATAGGGTCATGGCTCTCAAACTGTAATTAACTGAAAAACTCCCGAAGATCCAGGCAAACGCTAATTCCTGGATCAACCCACCAGACATTCTGGGCCCTAAGAGCCAAGGCAAGGCCTGGAAATCTGAATGTTAATAAGGAAGCCAGGTGCTTCTGCTGCAGGTGGCCCTCACATTTTACTAGCTCCTTAACTGTCTTGATGCTAGAATCTCCTGGGAAGTTACAAAGAGCATAGCTTCTGGAGCCTCCCTTGGAGACTCTGGTCAGTGAGCCCGCCTAGGGCTGTGGGGATCAAAGTGTGGCCCCAGGAGCAACAGCAGCAGCACTGGGGATTTGTGGGGCTATGCCCACGCTAGACCTGATGAATCTGAACCCCAGAGTTAACAAGCTCTCCAGGCAACTCTGATGCACACTAAAGTAAGAGAACCTCTGGCTCAGAGTTTGTGTTTAACAATTATGCAGGTGATTCTCAGCATCCGGAGGGGTTGGGAAACCTTGCAAGGATCAAGGACGCTCCCAGCTGCTGGTACTTAAGGTTCTAGGAAGGCCTGGATTGTCCTCAACTTGCCTCTGAGCCTCCCCAGGAAAAGGTGTCTGGGAAACAGCCAGGGTATCCTTTTTATAAGCAAGCAACATTCAGAAGAGCCGGGGACCAGGTGATTAAAATTTCTCACCCCAGCCTCACAACTTATACACCCATTCACTCCTCCGCACCTAACCTCCCAGCGTTCCCCTGAGAAGTGGAAGCCACGGAAAAAGTTCCCAAACCCAGGATTTACAGAGAATGAGGCCAGGTCAGCAGGGTCCACTTCCTTTTATTAATTCATTCCTTCCAGCTGACATCTCATTTTCTTGAAGGAGACCTGTGGAGCTTGGCTCCCTGCCCCACCAGCTCACCCCCTCCTTCTCTCCTGCCAGGCAAGAGCACCCCTCTAAGAATAAGAAGATTAGAGCAGGCCGCTGGGCCTAGCTGTTATTGGAAGATGAACCACTCCCTCTGCTCTCCCTTGTAATACATAATTCCGGGGCAGACCCACCATCTCAAGGCTGCCACAGGGAAGAGAGGTTCCTGGCCTCCTGCTCCTGTGTTCCCCAAAGCTGTGGCTCACACAAACCCTCTCTCCCTGTCCTTTCCTCATAAGATGTCTAAAATTTCATCATCAATGCAGCTTTCCTGCCATCCTCTCACCTACACAAACATACTTCATTGACTTATTAATGCATTCTACCTTTATTTACTGAGCACATTCTTGCTCTTGGTATTGTGCTAGGAATTGAGGATGCTTGCAGTGGCATGTCATCTGAAAAAATATTTTAAAGCATAGCAGACAAAGCTTGATCCTTGAAGCTTCATCAGAGCTTCCAATAGCTGACAAGGAGAGCTTATAGGTGGAAGAGATGGACCACAGGCTCTAGAGCCTTCACTGATAAATAAAACATTTTAGATTGTTTTCAAACCTAACTTGAGTCTGCCTGCCCAGCCTAGCAAGCTAAACACTGACATTGGGATTTTCAGAGAGAGAAAGTGAGGCACTTACTGCAGAGTGCCAAGCAAGGAGAATCAGACACACTTCGTGCTTAAGACCCAGACTCCCCAGTGGCTCACATGTAAGAGTTTTTTTGGTTTTGGTTTTGTTTTTTTGAGACGAAGTCTCACTCTGTCACCAGGCTGGAGTGCAGCGGCACGATCTCAGCTCACTGCAGCCTCCACCTCCCAGGTTCAAGTGATTCTCCTGCCTTAGCCTCCCCAGTAGCTGGGACTACAGGCATGTGCCACCACGCCCAGCTAATTTTTGTATTTTTAGTAGAGACAAGGTTTCACCATGTTGGCCAGGATGGTCTCAATCTCTTGACCTCGTTATTCACCTGCCTTGGCCTCCCAAAGTGCTGGGATTACAGGTGTGAGCCACTGAGCCTGGCCACATGTAAGAGTTTTTAAAGGTGGGGAGGCAGAGGTTATAGGCAAAGTAATAAATCAATACATGGAGATTATACTTTGACTTGTCCCAAAATGGTGGGACGTCTTATAGCAAAGGGCTTACAGGTCATAGGTGGATTCAGACTTTCTTTAATTTGCAACAGGTTAAGGAAGCAAGGTTTTGCCTAAAACCTTGGGGTCATCAGAAAGGAATGTTATGGTTTGGCCTGTGAGTGTGACTGTCTCTAGGCCACTCTGGAAGAAATTTATAAAAAGATTGGCAGTCGAAATTCAGTCCTCACTTCCCCCTTATCTGAAATCTACATGACAGTGATCAGCATGTTCCATCTGGTGGGGGTACAGGTTTCTGAAAAACAACTCAGGGACACAGGTCTAGATGTTATCTTTAGTTTCTATAGGGAACCAAATATCTTGTGGCTCTAACTTACTTGGGTGACAATTGTTTTAAGCTACCGTTGCCTTCTTGCTTTTCAAGTTGTTCATTTACTTCTCAAGTCTAGCTAGGTGCCTGGGATTTCCCTTGGAGGGACTCGAGATTTTATTTCCATGCTTGGTGGGGTGGGCAGCAGGCCCCTAAGAGGGATCCCCGCTCTGTCTTAAAATGAGAGATGTCCTCGGGGAGCTTATGCTGGGATAGAGACATCGGGAAGGTCTGGGCCTTGAAGGATAGATGACATTATGCTGGGAAGAGATGAGGTCAGAGAGGATGTTTCCAGGTGGAGGAAGAACAAGTGCAAGGGTGGGAGAGAAACGGGTGTGTTCAGGGAAGAGCGAGGGGCCCAGTATGGCTGTCTTCTTTCACATCCTCTCCAACCCTGGAGAAGCCAGCATTTGGGTGCTTCAAGATGACAGCTTTCCAAAAATAATGTATCTTCAGCTTTGGTGTGTGTCTGATAGTTTTTTTGCTCAATGATTCACATTTCACTCAGGGTAGTAGTAAAGTGAATTATTTCCCTGAGCACAGAGACTGGTGAAATTGAGTGTGTGTGTCTGTGGAGCGGGGGAGGTGGTGGGTGGTAGGGAGGAGGCCTGGCTGAGCAAATCTGGCCTGGGATTAAGCATTTTCCCCAGATCTACCTTGAGCAAGACCAGGTGATAGAGCCTGGTGGGAGGTGGGGCTGGGTGGGGGATGGCTGTGCACGGATGTTCCATCATTCTGTCTAGGATAGCTCAGAATCTGTTCCATCATTCTCTCTAGGATAGCTCAAAATCTGCAGTCCAGGCCACTCTCATGGAGTTAATGAGACAGTGAACATCTCTGGATTGCCTATTATGTTATCCAACATCCTTTGTAAGAGCATCTATGCAATAAATCCCTCTTGGGATGACAAATTGCTCTTTTTGAACTCTGAACAGAGACTATCCACTTTGCAGTAGAAATTTCATCTCTCCAGATAAGCTTGTTTGCCTCCTTTTATCTGCTACCACAAACTATATAACCTAACCACTGGCATCTTTGGAATTGCATCCTGTAAGTTTAATGTAGGTCTGTGTAATGGGCTACGGAAAACAGACTGGTCCAGTGGAAATTTCCATTGAGGTTGCAAGTAATCATTCTTCCTGGAAAAATACTGCTGGACAAGATGGTAAAAATAATTTTGTTTTCTGAGAATCTTAAACAGAAAAGTACTGTCAGAGAAAGCCCAGGGACTTCAGTTTTTCCAGAAGCTTTGGAAGATCTTGAGGGTATTCACTCTTCTAGAAAGAAACATAAGATCTCCAGGACTGAGGATCCATGTTTGAGAGATGAATGAAGTCAGATCAATGTCCATTTGAGAACCACAGGGGAAATGATGTGAATAGGCACCATTGCATGCAAGGTGGACCAGTGGTGAAAATGTGAGGTGCATGTGTCTGGACACTGAGGACAGAGGGGCTACCCACCTGAGGAATGGGGGGCAACCCTTTTCACATATAGGTATTGAGCATTGCTGGTTCTGGCTCTAAGAGACCAACCAACTTCCCCCAAATCAGAACTCTTAACTACAATATATTTTCATTATTGCCTGGACTACCAAGACATTCAGGGGTAAAATTGGTGTTCAGCTAGTGACTAGACATTCCACATTCCCTACATGTCTATTTCTTTGTAGTTCTTTTTTGGTCTTTTTTTGAGATTGTGCTAAAAAACAGAGGCAATATAGTTTTTCAAAACCAACTTCTATCCTCAAATAGTGACTTTTCATGAGGCTCTGGAGAAGAAAGGCACTCCCCATACAGTTAGTAAGAGGGCCTTTGCCCCCATGCTCAGTGTGTGTGTGGCTCTCCTCACCTTCAGGTGCCTTCATACTTGTCCTTACAGGAGCCTCTAATATGCCTATATCCCAAACACTTCTAGCTCCTCCACATTTCTCAGGCTCGATCCCACCCAAGCCCATCAATCTGTCTATCTGTCCATTCATCCATCCATCCACCTCTTCCTCCCTCCACCCACCTACTCTACTCCCCTAACAAACATTCAGTGCTTTTCTTCTGTGCCAGGAACAGAGCTATAAAGATAGGCAGGAATTAGTGCCTGCCTTCCAGCAGCCTTTGCATGTAGTAACAGAGAAGATTTACCAATAGGTACCTTCAAGAGGTGTTAGGACAGCTAGGGGAGTAGTAGGTACCAAGTTCAGAGGAGGAGGTGAGAGCATGGACTTTGGGCCCAGTCTACCTGAGTTTCAAATTCTGACTCTACCACTAACAGCTGTGTGACCTTGGGTAAACTACTTAATATCAATGTATCTTGGTCTTCTCATTGGTAACATGGTGCCCCATTGTGCCTACCTCAGAAGGTGGTTATTCTGCTTATCTATTGCTGCATAAAGCCAGCCATTTTATTTTATTTCACGCTGTCCTGGGTCAGTCGCTCAGGCTGGGTCTGCCACTCGGTGCATCTGCTCCACATTGTGTCAGCTGATGTCACGCGATGGTGTTCAGCTGGCCTGGAGGGTCCCGAAAGGCTTCACTCACACATCTGGCATCTCAACTGGGGTGACTGAAAGGCTAGGTCCAGCTGGGATAGTTGACTAGAGTACTCACAGGGCTTTTTTTTTTTTTTTTGAGAAGGACTCTTGTTCTGTTGCCCAGGCTGGAGTGCAGTGGTGCTGCGATCTTGGCTTACTGCCATCTCCACCTCCCAGGTTAAAACGATTCTCCTGCCTCAACCTCCCTAGTAGCTGGGACTACAGGCATATGCCACCACACCTGGCTAATTTTTGTATTTTTTAGTAGATGGGGGGTTTTACCATGTTGGCCAGGCTAGTCTCAAACTCCTGACCTTGTGATACACCTGCCTCAGCTTCCCAAAGTGCTGGGATACAGGCATGAGCCACCGTGCCCGGCCTACAGGCTTTTTATGCAGTATCCCAGGGCTCCCAGAGAGCATGCCAGGAGATGGGAGTGGCAACATCTTTTAAGGCCTGGGCCACAGCTTCATTCCTGCCACATTCTACTGGTCAAAGCAGACCCAGAGCTTGCCTGGATTCAAGGCGAGATGACTGAGACCCCCACCTCTCCATGGCAGGAGTACAATTTGTGGCCATTCTTGAAGCCACCACAGATATGTAAAGATTAAATGAGTTAATACATAAAAAGTAGTTAGAGCATTGACTGGGAGGGCAGCATTGCAAGTAAATGGTGGTGTTTGCACATATGACATGTGGGCGATTTTATGAGAGTCATGGTCTTTGCTAATCAAGGTAGATGTTCAGACTAATCAATATATGTAAAACACATAACTGACTAGTAACTAACGAGACACATATACTCTCCAGGGACATTCCAGAACAACCTGGTGGGAGAGGGCAAGATGTCACTCGGAGGCCTCTCCCCTGCCTTAGGATATGCAGAGTCCACTTGGAGTGGCTACTTGTATGGTGCCCTGGGCTCACAGATCCCTGAATGCACAGATGAGCAGAGACGGCTTTTGGCTGCCTGTCTGAGATCCCCCTCCTGGAGCCCATTGCCTAATTGGAAAGGGCCATTTCAACATCTTTGCAGAAAATGGAGTTTTTCTTTCCTTGATGTTGTGATTTGACTGGGAGTTAGCAAAGCATCAGTAGAATCCTAAACGTCTACTTTAAAAAATCAAGCCTTCATCTCAGCCTGGTGCGGAGCTCTGCTCTCCCTTTGTGGGAGGAAGATAAAATGCTTTCATGCATGTCCTCCCGCCTGTGAACACGGGCTGGTTAAACATTTCTGGTAATGGCTTAGCTGTGCCAAGGATTTTATCTTTTCCCAGGAACAGTTCCTGCCTTAAAAGGGCTTCCACAGGGAAGAGCCACAATGCATATGCAGAATGCAGGCTGACGAAGTCTTCGGGGAGGAGAGAGTATCTCAGAGGGGCAGGTGCAGCCACACTGTGGGCCTGCGTGCCTGGTGCTAAGCTGGGCCCATTACGCGTACATCACCTGATTTAATTCTCACTAAATTGCAAGCTGGGATGGGGCGGGGGGACATGAGGGTTATTCTTTATCTCTTTTTGTAGTTGAAAAACCTGGAGCCCAGGAAAATGAAGTAAACTGCCTGAGGTCAAGACCTTAATGTGAAGTAGAGCTGCAGTGTCTACTCAAGAGTGTCTGACATCTGCACTTTTTACTCTGCCGGGGTAAGCATGGGGGTCTTTCCACCCCGTCATTGCATTTTACCCCCTGTTACTAACTTTCGTAAGGCCCCGGGCCTCAGGGGGTCCCCACTCTGGGGTGGACCGATGACTGGCGGCACGGCTTGGTTGTATGTCTTCCTTAGGAAGACCCCAAGGCATGGCATCTACTAAGTTTGAATATGGGCACAAAACCAGGACAGAGATCACGAAGTACATTACAGGGTAAAGAAAGGGGAGTAGGGAAAATTAGCCTTAGGAGGAGGGAGTGGAGGCCAATCGCTGTGGCTCACGTCTGTAATCCTAGCACTTTGGGAGGACGAGGCAGGCAGATCATGAGTTCAGGAGATCGAGGCCTTCCTGTCTAACACGGTGAAACCCCATCTCTACTAAAAATACAAAAAAATTAACTTGGTGTGGTGGTGAGCACCTGCGGTCCTAGCTACTCAGGAGGCTGAGGGAGGAGAATCGCTTGAACGCGGGAGGTGGAGGTTGCAGTGAGCTGAGATCGCGCCACTGCACTCCAGCCTGGGCGACAGAGTGAGACTCTGTCAAAAAAAAAAAAAAAAAAAAAAAAAGAGGGAGTGGATAAACAATGGTGCTGCCTGAGGAGCCAAGAGCTGCAGGTTCACATCCCAGTCATGTCGTTAAATCACTGTGGCATGAACTTGGAAAAGTCTCCTCTCCACCTGGAGCCTCAATTTCCTCTTTTTTTTTTTTTTTTTTTTTTTGAGACAGAGTTTTGCTCTGTCACCCAGGCTGGAGTGCAGTGGCGTGATCTCAGCTCACTGCAACCTCCGCCTACTGGATTTAAGTGATTCTCCTGCCTCAGCCTTCTGAGTAGCTGGAATTACAGGCACTCACCACGATGCCCGGATAAATTTTGTATTTTTAGTAGAGATGGGGTTTTGCCATGTTGGCCAGGCTGGTCTTGAACTTCTGACCTCAGGTGATCCACCCGCCTCGGCCTCCCAGAGTGCTTGGATTACAGGTGTGAGCCACTGTGCCTGGCAATTTCCTCATTTTTAAGTTGAGAGGATATGCTCTAGCCCTTCTGTCATCCCTTTTAGCCCTGAATCCGGAAGTCTATCAGGGCTGCTGCATTCAGCTACATGGGTTGTACACTGCACAACTCCAGGTAGGTGCTGCTCATAGACTGCGGCTGCAGTGGCCCTAGATTCTATAAATATGGATATAGATGAAAGAGATGGGAAGCAAGGACCTGAGAGGGCAGCAAAGAGGGGAGAGGGGCTCCAAGCAAAGAGAAAAATGGCCTGTAACCACCCTTTTCTCCAATCAAGAGGTAGATAAGTCTTTATACTGCACAAAGGAATGGTCAGATAGGCATATCTGAAACAGTGGAGGTAGATCTGTGGGGTTGGTTGCTAGTTATACTCACTGCTCACATCTGATCAAGCCCAGTTTTATTAGCCCTGATTTTAGAGGGTTAGACTAGGTCCGCTAGAGGAGAAAGTGAAGCCAAAACACAGCTGAGATAATGATCATGGACATTCCTTCAGAGGGCCATAAAAACAGCAAAGAAACTAACCATGGTGAGATACCTGTGGAAGCAGCTCTGCCCCACCCCACCCTCCAGTTCATTTGTCAATGTGCTGGTCTCTCCCTATAGTTTGTTCCCCTCTCTCTCATCACTGCCTGCATATGTGTTGAATATATGTGCATGGTTGTGTGAAAGCTTCACAATGAACCATGAATTGAAAAGCATTTAATTGGCCACTGAGTCATTGTGAGACCTCTCAGCCCTGGTCAGGATTAGTACAACTAAGCTGACTTAATCTGGCATGATATCATGGGAGTAGGTTTATTACAAAAGTGATTCCAGCCCTCTCTTCCTCCTTTACCCTTTCTTTGACCTTGTACCGTGGGATGATGCAGCAAGAAGATCCTCACTAGGTGCTCCCTGGCTCTTGGATTTCCCAACTACAAAACTATGAGCCAAATAAATCTCTGTTTATTACAAATTACCCAGTCTCAAGTACTCTGCTATAGGAGCAGAAAACAGACTAAGACTGAGCACTGGTACTGAGAACTGGGACTGTTTCTATAACAAATGTCTGTAAATGTGAAAGCAGCTTTGGACCTGGATAATGAGCAGAAGCTGGAAGAATTTGGAGAAGCAGGTTAGAAAAAGGCTGTGAATGAAACATAATGTGCAATTCTGGTGCTGTTGCAGAAGAAGAAAAGACCTCAGGAAAGCCAGAATCTTCTTAGAGATTACCTAAGTGGTTGTGATCAGAATGTTGGTAGAAATATGGGCAGTAAAGGCCATTCTGATGAGGTTTCAGATGGAAAAGAGGAATATCTTATTGGAAACTGATGTCAAGGCTCTCCTTGTTATGAGGTGGCAAATAACTTGGCCGAATTGTATCCATGCCCAAGGACTTTATCAAAGGCAGAATTTCGGAGTGACGAACTAGGATAACTAGAGGAAGAAATTTCTAAGCAAAATATTAAAGGAGCTGCGTGGCTACTTCTAAATGCACCTGGTAAGACGCAAGAGAAGCAAAATGATTCAAAGACAGAATTTTAAGTAAAAGGGAAGCAGAGCAGAAAGGGTTGAAAAATCTGAAGTCTGGCCACGTAAAGAGTGAAAAGGCGGCCTAGCTCAGTGGCTCATACCTATAATCCCAGAACTTTGGGAGGCCAAGGCAGGCGGATCATGAGGTCAGGAGTTTGAGACCATCCTGACCAACATGGTGAAACCCCATCTTTACTAAAAACACAAAAATTAGCCTGGCATGGTGGCAGGCACCTGTAATCCCAGCTACTCGGGAGGCTAAGGCGGGTGAATCGCTTGAATCCGGGAGACAGAGGTTGCAGTGTGCCAAGATTGTGCCACTGAACTCTAGCCTGGGTGAAAGAGCAGGACTCTGTCTCACAACAAAATAAAACAAAAAAAGAGTGAAAAGGCATATTTAGGAGAACAAACCAAAGATGTGGCCAAGTGACCATTTGCTAAAGCAATTAAGATGGATAGAAGGGAGCCAAGTGCTATTTATCAAGGCTATGAGAGAAAGACCCCAAAGGCATTTCAGAGATCTTTGAAGCTTTCCCTCTCATCACAGGCCCAGAGCAGGACCATAACAGCAAAGTTTTCAGACAGGCATTTGCAGGACTTCGGTATTTGTTCCCCTGCACTGTCTTGGGGCTCTGTTCCCCAAATTCTAGCATAGTGCCCCTTAGCCACCTTAGCCATGGTTTAAGCTTATCCAGGTGAACCTTGACCTGCCAACTCTGGAAGGTGTAAGCCATACATCGTCCACATGGTGCTGACACTACAGGCATGCAGAATGCAAGAGCTGCAGCCATGGCAGCTTGCATCTAGATTTCAAAGGATGTCATGAACAGCCTGGAGACCCAGGCAGAGACCTGTTGCAGGGATAGAGCTACTTTGGAGAGACCAAACTTGGGCAATGCCTAGTGAAGCCATGGGAGTGGGGTAATGCCCAAGACCCTAGGACTGTAGGCCTTTCTTCTTGACTATTTCTCCCTTTTAGGATGGGAATGTCTATCCCATGTCTGTTTCATCACTGTATTTTAGAAGTAGATAACTTGTTTAATTTCATAGACTGACAAGTAGAGAAAAATTTGCCTCAGGATGAGTCATGCCTTGATCTCATCTATATCTGACTTAGATGAGATTTTGAACTTTTGGATATTGAGTTGATACTAGAACAAGTTAAGACTTTTGAGGCTATTGGGATGGATTTGAATGTATTTTACATGTGAAAAAGACATGAATTTTGGGGGCCACGGATAGAATGCCAAGGTTTGACTGTTTCCCCCAGAAAGGCAAGTGTTGGAAACTTAATTCTCAATGTAACAGAGTTGGAAGGTAGACCTTTAAGAGGTGATTAGGGTGATGAAGGCTCTGCCCTTGTAATGGATTGATTTTATTATTGTGAGAGTGGATTTGTTAGACGACCAAGTTCAGCCCTCTCTTGCGGACCTCTCACTCTCTTTTCCTCTCTTCCATATGATGATGCAGCAGGAAGATCCTCACCAGATGTGGCCCCTCACTCCTGGACTTCCAAGCCTCCAGAATCATGAACCAAATACATTTCTATTTATTCTAAGTTACACAGCCTCAAGTATTGTTAGAGTAGTAGAAAACAGACTGAGAAAGGCTGTGTCTCCCTCCTCAGACTGAAGGTTCCTTGTCATCAGATGCTGCGTCTATATCCTTTGTTCACTTGTTTGATATTTGCTAAGGACCTTTTAAGTGCCAGGCACTATTCTAGGTTCAGAATACTATGTTGAAAAGACAGACAAAAAATCACTGGTTTTATGGAACGTACAAGTTAGTTGTGATAAATGACAATAAACAACAAACAAATTTAAGTTACAATAAGTACTAAGAAGCAAATAAATGCAGTGTAATTATAATGGTAGGAGAGGCATGTTAACTGAAACGAGTGACTGAGGCAAGAGTCTCAATCAATCAAGGTTTATTAAGCCAGAGCTTGAGGGTATGCCTAGGAAAAACACAAGTCACAGCCGCATCTGCGGCTGTTTTTTCCAGAAACTTTTTTTTTTTTCAGGAGGCTTAGTATTTATATACTTTCTTAAAGGGGGAAAGGAATGTAGGAAGGGAGGTGTGGTAAGTGAAAGAATGATTGATCTAATCTTGTCTTTGTTCTGTACCTGCAAAGATAAGCAGTATCACTGTGAAATCTAATAGACTTTAGTTTTAGGAACTACACTTAGATTGCAGCCCCAAAGTTGTAATTGACATGTCCTTGTCTTGTGGGAGGATATGCATCTTGAAAGTTTTCAAAAGCATCTGGAGATGCTAGAGGCCTTTTGCCTTTCTGGGGGATCTGGCTAATGGATAACACTTTGACACAAGGCTGTGGAGTGACAGCTAATCATTTGGGGAAAAGATGGTAGTGTTGGGTCACTCAGTCTCCAGGCTTAACATTTTCTTGGGCATAATGAGTGTGGCGTCCTGAGATTTTTTGTTTTCTCTTACTGGGTGTACGTGTCTATTTCAACTGGCATGGTTTGGGCAGCCTCTCTGAGCAGAAGCTTCTTATTTATTTATTTATTTATTTATTTTGAGACAGAGTTTTGCTCTGTCGCCCAGGTTGGAGTGCAGTGGCAGGATCTCAGTTTACTGCAACCTCCACCTCCCGTGTTCAAGCAATTCTGCCTCAGCTTCCGAGTAGCTGGGACTACAGGCGCCTGCCACCACACCCGGTTAATTTTTTGTATTTTTAGTAGAGATGGGGTTTTACCATGTTGACCAGGCTAGTCTCAAAATCCTGGCCTCAAGTGATCTGCCCACCTTGGCCTCCCAAAGTGCTGGGAATTATAGGCATGAGCCACTGCGCCTGCCCGGAGGCTTCTGAGATGAGAGCTGAATGACGAAAATGAGCCAGCTACGGGAGGATGGTCTGGGTGAAGAGCAATTCTTTCAGGCAGAACTGACTGCAAATGTGAAGACCCTGAGATAGGAGAGAGGAAAAGAAAGAAGGTCAGTGTGTCTGAACTTAGTGAGTGAAGGGGGTGGCACAAAGATGAAGTGAGAAACGTTGACTCGAGCAGTATGGAGATCATGCAGGGCCTTGTAGGTCACCAGGAACAGGAGCTTGCAGAGAACGGGCTGTGACTCCTATCCTAAGGGGTCTCCCTGAACCCCTGAGCTTTCTGTGGTTTCTCTGTAATTTTCTGATGGGTATCTGAACATCTGAATGTAAGGACATTGTCTCCTGTCTCATATTCCTCTGCCCAGGACACAGAGCTCTGCTGACCCCAAGCAATAACGGAAGAAGTATTCTGCCCACGCCCTTTCTGCAGCTGCCTCTGGGGGCAGACCTGCTGACAACACTCCCTACCCTTTCCCAGCTTTGTTATTGCAAACTTGGTCTCCAGAGCTCAGCCACTCACTTCCTGGTCTTTAGCACCATGTTAGTGAAGCCAAAGAGCAAAAGAGGTACTTAATCCCAAGTCTGAATTTACAAATAGGGTGCCTGCAAAGCATGCGGCCTGGCAGACCCACAAGAGGCAGCCCATCTTCAGCCTGTCTTCCAGACCTGGCAGTCATCACTGGAAGCCCCAGTGTCTCTTCCCTGCCCCTACAGCTCAGACCACCTATATAACAAACATCAGTGAAGGCCTGTCCTTGTCACTTCCCTCGCAAATGGGCTGTTAAAAGGCCAGGTTGGGAAGTCACAAGGATCCATTGTTGAAGTCTGGCAAGTTATTTAACTTCCTAGTTCCTCAGTTTCCCCATCTGTAAAAGATAATAGTATATACTTTTCAGGGTTGAAATCAGATCATAACTACTTGGCTCCATATGTTAAAAGGGGTAAAAATGATTATACTTACTATGTGCCGGGCACTGTGCTTAGGAATATCTCATTTAATCATCGTAGCCATCATAGCTCAATGAGGAAGGTGCATGAGAATCCTCATTTCTCAGATGAAGACTCTGAGGTGCGGAGAGGTCACGCAACTCTTCAAGTATGCTACCTACCAGGTACTGGTTCTCAGACCAGGTTGGTACTATCTCCCTAGGGGACATGTTAAAACATGGGTGTGCACTTTTGGATTGTCATGCTGGCTGGAACCACTGGGGTTGGAAAAGTAAATTTCCCCCCTTGGCAATGTATGGGTTTTATCATGTGTTGAATGTCTTACTCAGGAAAAACGAATCAGCCTCTGTTTTGAGAAACACTAATTACAGCAAAATCCCACATTAACAGATAACGAACTGAGTCCCAAATAAAGTGATGAGTCCAGATTCACTTGGTGCATCAGGCCAGACGCAGGACAAGAGCCAAGCCCCTATCTTGACCACGAACCTTTACCATGTGGGGCCCAAGCCAGATTCTGGACCACCTGTAGAGGCAGGCCAGTTGGCAGCAGTGGGTTGGTGCTTCCTCTCAAAATTCCATTGAGAATGGCCCTGTGATTTCCCCTTCCCAGCCTGAGGAAAACTTGCCCCCCTCCACCCTCTAGCCCCTGGCTAGAAAGATGTTCTCAGTTATCTTTGATTGGGTTCTCAGATTTCCATCGCCCAAAGCCAATTTCCACAAAGGGAAGGTGTCAATAATTACATTTCTGCTCTCCATACCCTGTAATTAATAATTGCGATTAATCTGGCACACTTAGTCAAATATTGCAGGGCCTAATTGGTTTCCGTGCCTTTCTTCTTTTGATTGAGACAATCCTATTCTTGGCGGTTCTGCAGCCAGCTGCAGTGAACTCAGCAGGACCTGTCAATTGCTTCTGCTTGGCAATTTGCATGACATTTTGGGAGGCAAAGCAGAGCAAAGGGGTGAGGTAGCTGGGCCTTCTGCGTTGGGGCAGAGAGACTGAGACAAATTGTTGGAAGGCAAATATATGAGGAAAGAAACAGTAGATAAGAGCTAGTTAGTAAGCTTTGTCTGTGTATACTCTTTCTCAGTGTCATCTCCTCTCTGGTGATAATGTCTTCTTCCTGGTATAAGAAGCATTTGTGTGTATGCACGTGTGTGCCTGTGTTGGGGGGTTATGGGGTTGGGGCACCTTTACAAGGGAATTTATGTTCTGTTTTTATGTAGTAGGGGGAGTCCAGAGAGCGTGTCCTGTGTCTGCCTTTTCATTATTGCATTCAGCTCAAAATAATCCTCATATACCTAAGTGGCATATTTTTGGCACAGCATCCTCTGAATTCCTTTAAAATAAATCCCCTGTCTTCAAGTTTCTTCCTGAGATTTCTTTGCCATTCCTAATTATAGGTCTGAAATTCTACCATTGTATGTTCATTTCTTTGGGACCTAGCAGTGGTGGGGGTAGTGGGCCCTCCTTTTCTGAGGTTCCTAATTGCATCAGTTAGGATCCTTTTTATTATAAATAACAGGACACTTAGCTTGGTCCTAGGTAGCATAATAATTTATTGGCTTAATGATTGAAAAGTTTAGAGAGACTCTGGCTTCAGGCATGGTTTGATCCAGGGGTTCCCATTGTCAGAAGGGCTCTGGCTCCATTTCTCTTTGAGTTCCTTGGCTCTGCTACTCGTAGGCCAGTTTTCCCTTCTGGCCACCACCCTCTTCCCCACCACCATAGTGGCTACAAACTATCTGGACATACATAGCTTCTCTTCTGAGATGTTTCTGCAGAAGAAGGGGAGGAATCGCTGGTGAAGTCCCCAGCAAACATCTCACAACTCATTGGCCTAGATTGGATTTTGTGTTCCTCTCACTTAACTCCCCCAATAAATCTCTATGGTCCAGGAGGGATATGCTGACTCCCTCAATCCCCTCAGGGCCCACCCAGAATCCAGCTTAAAGTCATCACACCCAAACCACATGGGAGACAAAGGAGGAGGAGCAGTGGCCCAAAGGAATGTCTGGTGCTGTTGGTCAGGAGGGCAGGGAAAAATGTGTCAGGAAACCACCAGTGAACGTCCACATGGCCACTGAAAATCGGTTACCCCAGGGCAGTGTCATCACATTTATTACATAGCATGGGACTTGGCAAAATATGGCCCTTGGACCAAAGCACATGATTTTGTAGGTAGTTTCATCTGAGCACAGCTAGGCTCATTTTTCTGCATATTGTCAATAGCTGCTTTCATGATACAACAGCAGAGTTGAGTAGTCGTGACAGAGACCTTACGGCCTATAAATGTGAAGTGTTTGCTTGTTAGCCCTTTAGAGAAAGAGTTTGCTGGCCCCTGATGGACTGTCAGAGTTAGAAGGGGAATCAGACATTATCTAGTCCTATAGCTTTCCTGTCACAGTCAGGACTATCCCTAGAAATTTAGATCCTGGTCCCAATGGGAGAGCATGACTTACTGCTGAGGCTGATTGGGGGTTAGAACTGTTTGTTTTGTTTTGTTTTCATGAGCCAACATCTTAGCTGTGAAGTACACCCAGAACAGTTGAGGACCTAGATTGAGGCGGGAAAGTGGCCCAGGGTGTCTGGGAGAGGAGAGCGGGGGTTCATAAGGCACCAAGAGCAGCTCTCACCTTTCCCACCTTCACCAGAGGCAGCTGGGCACCGAGCAGGCCATGGCAGGGTGTTCAGTGGAGACTTTGAGGCTGGGAAGGTAGTCAGGACATTCTTCACCTTCAGGACCTTATCTCCCAGGAGAGATAGAGACAGCATCTGCTCAGCCCTGACCTCCAGCAGATCTGCAGCCAGATCCCAGCCCCAGCCTCTGTTAGCTCCACAGTGGGTGCCTTGGAAAAAGGAGCAGAATTTGCATTTTTATGACCTTATCTCACATGCATCCAGCCGTGTGTGGATGAACCCAAGGACTACAGTCTTTCTGTGGTTCCTTTACTTAGATGTAGGATTCCATGCAACTGAAATCCATGGACAAGCAGGATTCCTCAGTGATAGCAGTAGCTAACATGTATGGAGCGCCTGCCTGTGCCAGTTGCTATTCCAGCCCCTTACCTGGATTCACTTACTCCCTAAGGGATGGCCCGTATCACCCTATGAGGCAGATATGAACATAAGCCCAATTTACAGAGGATAAATGAAGGCTGGAGAGGTTAAGGAACTTGTCCCGGGTCCCACAGCTTGTGTCAGTTGAGGCCTCTGGGAAGTAGATGCTAAGATTTATTGAGGTTTATTGGAAGTATTCCTGTGAAAAAATATAAAAGGAGGAGAAAGTAGAAATGGAGAAGGAAAACCTTCGGACTAGAATGTAGACCTGAAACCTGGGAAAGGTAAAAGGAGCTGGGAGATCCTCAGACCGCTGAGCAGCTCAGACAGTCTCAGCCAGCCTGGTGGGGCACTCTGGAGCAGAGACTGCCCGTTAGAGGGCCTGGCGTTGGGCAGGCATGGCCAGGCCCTGGTACTCCCACTGGTCTCTGTCATTGGCTGGGACTGATAGGGAAGAATTGGCCTTGGCTTCAGAGCCAAGGTGGACCCTGAAGGTGCTGGTGCTGGAGCTGTCAGCTAACTGCCCTCTTAGAGCTGAACAGCAAATTCCTTCTTGAAAGGGAATCCAAGAAGCCTGCCTTTGTGGCCACCTCATAGCCAGCTAATGAACCAAGATCCAAACTCCAGCAGTCTGGGACTGGATGCCAGTGGACTTAAGCCCTCTACTTCACCCCTTGGTGGATAGTGTGGGGCCCTATCAGGAACACTGAGCCAGTGCTAGCACAGGGTGTCCTGGATCTGCCACTACCAACTATGCGTCTTTGGGCAAGTCACTCCATTCATTGATTCATTCATTGAAACACTGAGCTTTTGCTGGGTGTCAAGTCCTATGATTAATAAAATGCAGGCCGTGGCTTCATGGAGCCCTTCACATGGAGATGAGGACCACAATGGCCCATAGCAATGCTGAACAATATAATAGGGGCAGTGATGGAGCGCTCTCAGGTCATGATGGAGTACAGAGATATGGGTGCCATCATGGGCCTCAACTTCATCTGAAACAGGGAGTGGCTGGACTTAAGGAACTCTGGGGCCCCTTTCAACTCTATAAAATGGGTTTCAGGTCAAATATGGGGAATCATAGGGTCTGCTCCAACAGATCAAGGGTCTGGAACTAGCTGGGAGAACCCAACCTGGTCTGTGCAAGCCCAGACACAGGCACAGCTGCCCCATCCTACTTCTTGCCCAGATTGTCTGCTCTCTTTCTGAGTTGTCTCTTCAGTGGGCTCTCAACAAATGATTGGCTTCAGGCTGGAGTTCATGCTCCTGGGATTTGAACACAATGCCTTTGCTGCTCCAGACCCCAGGGCAGGTCCTCCATCTTTGCATTTATTCAAACACAGCTGGGCCAGGAGTCCAGGCTGAGAGCCAGGCCAGCCAGGCTGGAACCATCAGTTAAACAGTCGACATTCATCAACTGACCGATGAGTCCTAGCAAGATCAGCATACTCATTTATAAAGCCAATCACCCAGAATTTTCTGAGTCCTTTCCCTCACCCAGCCATGCCCAGACACATGACCTTGAAGAGGTCTGTTATCTTGCTACAAATTATTACCAGGAAAGTCTATGGCCAATTAAACAAGCAAATGTTCCTCTTGCTCTTTTTTATTTTCGTTCTCTTAAATAAGCTCTGGCCTGACCTGCAGGAGAAGATGCTGGACTCTGTCCCGCTCTCTTCCTCAGCCTAAACATTTTTCCCACAGCACAGACTCCAGAGCTTGGTTATTAAATCAGCAAAACCCAAAAGCTCCCAAGATAAACTCCTGATGATACGCTAATAACATTTACTCTGGAGAATTTCAATCGGTGCAAATCACCAGGGAAATGTCAGCAGTAGCAAGCATCCTGGCTAAAACAACCCAATAGGTAATTGCCAGTTTATTGTTCAGAAACGAAAGCGTGAATGCAACCGGGCTCGGGTGGTCAATGAAAAAGCATTAAAAGTGGAAAACCTTTTCCTTGCCTTAGCCAGAGAAAGTTCCAGCAAAACAACCCTGGGGTATAGATTCTTCTCTCCTTCTCCAGACTTTTTCTTTTTTTTTTTTAAGAGAAGGTCTCACTGTGTTGCCCAGGCTGCCAACACTGTAGCCTGAAAGTCTTGGGCTCAAATAATCCTCCTGCCTCAGCCTGTTGGGTACCTTAGGATTACAGGCATATGCCACCATGCCTAGCTAAGTTTTTTAATTTTTTTGTAGAGACAGGGTCTTATTATGTTTCCCAGGCTGGTCTCAACCTCCTGGGCTCAAGCGATCTTCCGGCCTTAGCATCCTAAAGTTTTGGGACTATAGGCAAGAACCACCACACCTGGCCTCCAGACATTTTTGACTAGTGTAAAGGAAAATATATTAGGTTAGTACAAATGTAATTGTGGGTTTTGACATTGATAATGGCAAAAACCGCAATCATGTTTGCAGCAACCTAATAGAAAGAGCAGGGGGAAGGGGCATGATTTTTTTCCCCTAAAGTTGGCCATATCTTACCCATTCACTCCTGCCCTGACTTTTGTGATAGGATAGGCAGGTTACACTGCCTACTCCTCACCAAGCCCCATCTCTCAATAATGTGTTTCTTTCTCTATTCTTTCTGTTTCTGCCTGTCGTATTCTCTCTCACCTGCTCATTTTTCTATCCTGCCTTCCCCTTCCCGTCTTTCTCCTCCTTTTCCTCAAGTGGGTCCTCTGTGACTTTGCTCTTCAATCCACCTGTCCTACTACCCTGATGTGAGGAAGTTCTTCCTCCACCCTAGGCTTCCTCCACCATCTCAGTCATATTTTTCCCCTTGGCCTCAGAAGTTCTGCCCTCTCTCTGGTGATCCCAGTTTGGTCCCAGTGAATGGTCAGGCTTCCCCAGCAGACAGATTCACAGCAGTTCACAGGTGTTTCCAGCCCATACAGCAGCTCTGTGTAAATTAGAACAAAGTGGCCGTTTTCTTGGGGCAGATGCAGCTTCCATGCCAGGCACACAACCTGGAGGACGTCAGCCACATTCACCCCCTTGACCAGGTACCTTTGTGTACAATGAGTGGATGGCAGGACAGGCAGGACCCAGTGTTCTCTGGGGATAGGCGTGCAGAGGGGACTACTGTGGGCTGGATGGGTTCCTCCCACAGCTGCAGAGGCAAGGCCCAGAGTGACCATTGTCCAAAATTAGTGGTCATAGACTTACCTGGGGAACTTGTCTAATATGCAGATTCCTGTCCCTTCCCAGCTCCCAGGGAATCTGCTCCAGCAGGTTTGGCCTGGGGGCCCTGAATCAAGTTCCTAGGTGATTGTGATGCAGACCACACTTTGAGAGTCCCTGATTCCCTAGAACAGTGACCTAGAATTTATCTGGATTTGTATACTACTCCCCAAAATAAGTACATTAATTTATAAGTTTTATACATGTAATACTGAGAGCTAGGATGTTAATTACTGGAAGTAAAGCATTTCAATAAAGAAAAATAAATATAAATGGAAATTATTTTCTTCCTGCCTCCAAAACTCTGCTTTTAACTTTCAGGGAGTATGTTCCCTACTTTGGAGGCCAAGGCCACAGAGGCTGGGAAAAGAGCTTTAGCCATTGAAAACATGATGTCATCACCTCACCTGGGGCCTTTCTCCTCACTGCTCCTACCCTCTACCTTCCTGGCCCCAATCAGCAATACTGACACTCAGGTAGGGGACCAGCCCCTTATGATCAAGGTGAGACCTCCAGGCTTTCCTTCTGTCCACTGTGAATTGCCCATGATTTCGTTTCCTTTCCAGGCCGGCAGGGGGCTATGGTGGGCACATTCTGGCTTTCAGGTGGAGTCTGACTGCAGATGCTGCAGCCCAGTCCTCCATGGATTTGCCTTTTGCTGTAGGAGTGTTTGGATGTTTCACTCTGTAATTTTCAGCCAGAGCCAAGACTGTGAATCAGGCCTGTGTTGATTTAGTGGTGTAGAGTATTTCTAGAGGCATGCTTCCTCACCTGTGAAATGAGAGGGTTGGACTGATTGACTGCTAAGGCCCTGTCCAACTCCAAGAAGCAAGGCTTCTATAAACCCTGCCAGTACCATTCATGAGTGGAAGAGTAAGTAGTAGCTGTTGGAAAGGACCAAGACAAGAGGGAAAAGCTGATTAGTAAGTTCAGTCTTTCTACCAATTCTTTTTGTCCCAAAGAAAGACCTGGGGAGTTGCGGGTCCCCAGAGAAAGGGCAGTATGTCTTTCAACCTCAATGTTTCAAAGCAGGGTCAATAGTCACTGATCTGGGTTCTAGTCCAGAACCAATCTACCTGGAGTAAATGGTTCTGAGCAATTACTTCTTTTTTTAAACTCAGTTGCTTTTTCCAAAAAGACAGGAGTGACCTGCATGATCAGTGTGGCACCTACCATAGGTGTTGTCTAAAATGTTGTTTTTTCTTCTCAAAATGAAGGTCATGAATAAATTTTAGTTGTTTGGTGGGGCAGGATAGGGCATAAAAGACTAGAAAGTTTTTTGGAAACATTAGCTTCAGGTGTGTGTGTGTACTGGGTCATTGTTTACCAGTGCGCTAGTCAGGGTTCCAAGAGGAAAGAGAAGGCACACTTAAATTAGGATAAGTTGAGCAGGGTTTATAGAAAGAATATTTACAAAGGAGAGGAATATGGAAACCACCGTGCAAGACCCAGAGACTAGCAGCAGTGGAGCTGTTAGCACCCCTCAGGGCAGAAGGATCCTGGGGAGGGAGTACTTTCCAGATCCAACAAGGGAATCTTGTGGAAAAGGCCACTGTATTAGTTCATTTTCACGCTGCTGATAAAGACAAACCCAAGACTGGGTAATGTATAAAGAAAAAGAAGTTTAATGGACTTATAGTTCCACATGGCTGGGGAGGGCTCACAATCATGGCACAAGATGAAAGGCACATCTTACATGGTGGCAGGCAAGAGGGAGAATGAGAACCAAGGGAAAGGGGCTTCCCCTTATCAAACCATCAGATCTCATGAGACTTAGTCACTACCATAAGACCAGTATGGGGGACACCACCCCCATGATTCAATTATCTGCCACCGGGACACTCCCACAACATATGGGAATTACAGGAGCTACAATTCAAGATGAGATTTGGGTGGGGACACAGCCAAACCATATCAATCACCGTGGGAGAAACAGATGTTGTATTGAGGTATAGGGTCCTACTCAAATCAGTAAGAAGTAAGTGAGGGGAACGAATACCCCAGCCTCTCTCCTCCTTTCTTCTCATCTCCTGCTGGAGCTCACCTTTGGTGGACCCTCCCCAGAAACCAGAAGGTAAGACAGCCACAGGTGCAGTGTTTTATAGCTCTTGGGACAGAGGGCAGTATGTCCTAATGGGCAGAGAGACAAGTTCTGGCACAGGGAAATGCACAGTATATCTTTTACCATGGATTGCAGTCAAAAACGCTTACAAGCCATTGTCCAGTAAGAGACCTTGGTGGCATTTGGAACCAGTATGGACTTAGAGTCAGCCAGAACAAAGCTTGAACTCTGGCTCGGCCACTTGCCAGCTGCATGACCTTAGACTACTTAACCCACCTGAACCTTCACATCCACACATGTAAGAAGATAGAGAATAATGTTGGCTGTGTAGGTTTATCCTGAGGATTAGAGATAATCATTGAGGAATGGCTGGCAAATGAGAGTATTCAGTAGGGACAGCATTAATCCCACGTTCTAGGTGTCACAACAGGAATCATTCGCCAAGGATAGGCAGCTCCTTTAGCACCGGGCTAAGGACTTTGACAAGTTTCTGTTTCTTATTTTTATTCACTATTTTATTAATTTTTTTAGAGACAAGTTCTCGCTCTCTTGCCCAGGCTGGAGTGTAGTGGTGCAATCATAGCTCACTGAAGCCTCTATCTCTTGGGCTTAAGTGATCCTCCCGCTTTAGCCTCCCAAGTGGCTGGAACTACAGGTACACAGCACCATGACTGGCTAAATTTTTTATTTTTACTTTTTAAGTGATGAGGTCTCTCTGTTTACCCAAACTGGTCTCGAACTCCTGGCCTCAAGAGATTCTCTCACCTCAGCCTCCTGAGTAGCTGGGATTATAGGCACGAGCCACTGTCCCTGGCCTGCAGACAATCATTGATGGAATGATTTATAAATTGCAAGATGTTTATTGCTCCTGGAGAAAGCACAGGCCATTGCCAACAGAATTCAGTAAGAGTTTAAGTGGTAAGCAAGATTAAAGCCCAAGAAAGGAATCAGAGTGAGAGTTGCTTGTCTCAGAGGCCTGAGGTAGGTGTGCATTTTCCATGTAATTCCCATGTACTGTGGCAGCTCCTGAAGGCCAGGAGCCTGTTCTGGCTGGGAGGAAAGGCAGGCAGCTTCCTGTGTGCCTGCAGCCATGGTTCCTCAGGCTGAAACCATATTCCCCCCTAGTCCCTGTTCCAGGGACCCTGGCACTTACTCTCCTATCTATAATCCCAGACTGAATTCATAGCAGAACGTCACTTTCTGTCTTTAACAAACACTGGGTTACCCTTTGTTCTAACAATCAAGCCAGATTGTTCAGGCTTGTATAAATGGGCCACATCTTACTGAAGCCTCAGTTTCCTCATCTGGAAAATAGGATAGTAACTCTAGCCCCAGGGATGGCTCTAAGTGTGGACATAATGTGTGTGAGGAGCCTGGGATGAATCAGTAAGTGGTGACTTCTAGTCTGGCTGGCCCTGGGTGTGTCTTCCTTGGATAACAGCTGTAGCTAACCTCCCATGCAGATGGGGCTCTTCCTCTGTTAGCAGGTCAGCCTGATTTGTATGGATCCTCCCACTGCATTTAAAAGCTGTTGATGCCACTGACAGCTACCTGTGGCTCTGCTGAAAGACACTGATAATTACGCCTGGTGCTCAGCCTTGGAGAAGGCAATGGACAAAGACTGCTCTGCTGGAGCCTTCAGCCCTGTCCCCATTTAAATAATAATCAGGGGCTTCGCTCACATTCCAGCCACATGCATTCATGCACACACATGCAGGGAGGCTGAGATTAGGCTTGACATTGGGACTTGGGTAACTTATGAAGGGGATCCAAAAAGCAAGCCAGGAGCGCTGACTTGAAAGAAGTGAAAATGCAGTGGCTCAGAGGCCATCCTCCATGCAATGCAGTGACAATACCAGGTGCTGGCTGAGATAGGGGTCTAGAACTGAATTTCTCAGGCTGGGCTCTAATCTAAGCTTCACCACATTCCAGCTGGGTCCCCTCCAGCAAGATACTTAGCTTTTCTGTGCTTTGGTTTCTTTAATTGAAAATGGGGATAAAAATATGTTGTGATGAAGATGTCACGAGTCAGTACATGTCAGGAGCTAGAAGAAAGTCAGGCACATAGTAAGCAAGTGCTCCATGGATGCGAGCTATGATTGTCTTCTTCATCTTCATCCCCATCTTCAGGACATCTGCAGTTATCTTCATCGTTATCATCTCCCTGAAGTGGAGTTGTACAATGAGTAGAGCTCTGACTAGGGAAGGGGAAATAACATTTATTCATTATTATAATTTCCCCTATACATCATTTTAAACACGATTTGAAATAAGTTATAAACATTCTTATATTCCATCAATATAAACAGAAAAAAGTCCATGAGAAAATTTGGGTGGTGGGAAAGTGAGGGTAAGGTACAGAATGCCTCTCATGGGGTCCTGTGGAATTTCTGGAGGTGGCCATTAATTTTGGCACTGAGTGTCATAAAAATATGATCAGTTGCAAAATTCACTGACAAATGTACATCAGTTGCACAATGGACGAGCCTCACAAACAGGAGGTTGAATGAAAGAAGGCAGAAACAAAAGAGTACATGCTGTGCGATTCCATCTATATAAAGTACAAACATGGGCAACACTAATCTATGCTGTTAGAAGTCAAGGTGATTGTCACCCTTGCAGCAGTGGAAAGACTGGGAAGAGAGCAGGGGAGGCTCCTGGGCGTGTCAGTAATGTTCTGTTTCTTGGTCTGGGTGTGGATGACATGGGCATATTTAGTTTATGGAAATTCAACAAGCTTTACATTTACGATGTGCATATATGCATAGGCATATATATGTATGTATTTCATCAAAAATGTAAAATAAAAAGCAGTTGCTTGGTAGGAGCATGGTTTTTCAGTACATTGAAGTATATAAGTAACACTTATTTTTGACAACAGAGATAACTACAGAGCTAATCTCTATTGACTGCATATCCTGCAACAGGTACTCTGCTAACAACTATGTGCATTTCCATTATAGCCATCCTGTGAAGTAGCGGGGTACCCTACTTTTACAGATGGGGCAGCTGAGGCTTAGTGAGGTTACATGACTTCTATGCACTCCCAAATCTCTTCCTGATTTGTGTATGCCTGCCCTCTACCCAAAAACCCCACCCACATAGCACAGAATCTGGCATACAACTGATGCTCAGTAAATGTTTGAGGGAGAGAGGGAGGGAGGAGACCATGTCACTCTATTGTCACCAGTCACCCCATCTTGACATCCTGAAATCATTTTTTGTCTCCTCTCTAATTCCCATTGCACTTATAGGCAGCACCAAATGGCACTTAATTGCTTTCTGTTGCTAGGTCTAAAAAGCTCTGTCAGTCAGGCCTGTGCCTCCAAGCAGCACAGTTGTTTGGCATGGCTGAAGAATGAAGAGGCACACTGCTATTCCTAACAGGAGAAGAGCCTGGGTGGGAGAGAGAGGAGGGGAAGTAGTCATCCAAGGTGATGGAGGGTTGTGGTTGTGGGGAATGGATTCCTGTGCCTGACTCCCTCCCACCTGCCCAGATTCTTAGTTTTTAACCCAGCATCTGCAGAGAAAAGTGAGAAAATGCTTCCCAAATGAACATGTCCCCTTCTCCCCCTCCAACCTCAGGGACTTGGTTCTGTTTCTGTCCTCTTCTGTGGCCCTTTCCCACCTATTGGATTCTTCGTCTGAATTAAGGTCAGCAAGTGGCCCAATTCATGGCCAATTAACCACTAAGTTTGTATTTTTACTCTCCCTGCACAAAAGCCTGTTTCTTCTGGGAAGACTTTAGTGGACATCAATAAAGCTCCAGGTGGAGTGCTGGGGAGACTCATCACCCTCCTGCAATCCCAGATCTTTGAATCTTCCTCTAGAATTGTCTAGGACATGGCTTTCCAGCCCCTTGGGAGGGCTGTGTCTTTCTGCCACTGCTTGTGTTACACTGAGTCAACATTCAATGAATAATGAATTATAATAATAATAACTTGAGGAAATTTATGCGCTAGCATCAACTACGTCCAAAACATAAAGCGAAAGCTCACTGTAAATTACGCCCTGGGACGGTGAGTGAACAAGGCATCTTTCCCCAGAGACCTCCAAATCAACTCATTTAAATTAATAAATCCCACTTTCCTCTGTGCCTGAATAACAAGCTTATTTATGTGTCTTAGAATTGGCAAAAATATCTAAGTAAAAGAACAGAGCAATTACAGTTCCTTCTTTACACAGATTTTCGAGATACTATCTAAGCTTCCTAACTCTTGTTTTGGGTGAAAGAAAGGGGAAAGAAATGAATTCAACCTGATGAATGCATTGCTTCTAAATCTACATGCTACCAAATAACCAAATTGGCTGAACTCTTTTTTACTTCTGAGTAGTTTCTTTTGTCTTTTCTGGGTATGGGCCTAAAACCCTGATACAGACTAATCTTTCTTGGAAAAATCCTTGCTGAGTTCAAGACTAGAAAATGTGGGCTTGCTCTGACAGATTCCTCTGTAGAAACCCCTTGTACTCAGGGCTGAACTCTTAAATATTTAGTAAAATGTAGGGTATAGCACTGGCCAGTTGGGATGACTGTGACCTGCAAGGCCTCTGCTGTGTCAATGCTAACTCTTTAGTTTCTGAATCTTAGGGTGATCAATGTGGAGAAGATCTCGTAAGAGAGGCATCGTGGCGTACTTAGTGGGCTCAAGGTAGCCCACTCTTGGCCAATGGGTATGAAAGTATCTTAATACTTCAACAGTACAGATAACAGGCCTTCTTTTCCAGTGCTCAGAACAGCTAGGAGTGGAATAATGTTTTAATTGGCTTCTTGTGGGTCATTTCTATTCTCTTTTCTCTAACGTTGTTCTCCTCAAACTATCTCCAATCTGTTTTTCAGGCCCACCCCAGCTCAAATAGTGATGGTGCAACATAATTCCAGTGCTAACTACTCAGAGTTAGTGCAGACTCCACAGGTTAAGGGCACAGTTTTCTTCAAGACTGCCCTCACATTAGACACTAGTTGCAAGCTCCGAGGTCCCCCAGCCATTCACACTTCTAACTAGCTACAAAGTCAGCCGTTTCCATAGCTCTTTCAGGTTCAAGAATTCAGTAGAATAACTCATATAACTCGGGAAAGCACTATATTTACAATTGATTTTATTATAAAAGCTACAACTCAAAACTAGACAAAAGAAGTACAGTGTACACTGCTCAGGTGATCGATGCACTAACATCTCAGAAATCACCACTAAAGAACTTATCCATGCAATCAAAAACCACCTGTACCCTGAAAACTATTAAACGAAAAATCATTTGCATTGTAGCGACAACAAAAAAAGAACTGTCCCAAAGAAGAGATGCATAGGAAGAGGTGTGTGAGGGTCCCAAACGTACAACTTCCATGTCCTCACATCACCCTCGTGGAGGATCCACCGGCCAGGACGTTCACCTGAGCCTCTGTGTCCAGAGTGTTGGGGTTTTCATTACATAAGCATGACTGACTGAAACATAGTCCATGTGACTGAACTCCATCTCCAGCTCCCCTCCTCTCCTAGGAGGCTGGGTAGATACGCTAAGCCTTCCAGAGGATTCTGATATGCATCAAGTTGAAGAACCACAGCTCTAGCACATAGATGTTTGTTGAGAGAATGAATGACTCCTGTAAGGAAAATCCTCTTCATCCAATCTGTGGAAACAGGTTCGCAGTGAGATCTTTCTCAAATAGGATCTGTCTCCATATTGAAGATTTGTTACTTTTAGCTAAAGAGGAATTTCTTTTTTAGCCTTTGAGCTCCAGCTTGAGAGCCCCAAGTTCATGATAATTAACCCAACACAATCTGCCTGAAGTGCAGTGAAAGATATCTTTGTGCTCACTTGTCACAGTATCTAGGTATTCAGGGAAATATAACTGCCCTTATATTTTCGCATGATACCTGACCTTTTCTTTCATTGGGGAGTTCCAATCAGCAATATTACGCTGCATTATTTCAAAGGGTCTGAAGTGGGTGGGACAAGAGAGGAACATCTGATCTCCGAAACATTCCTGAACGCAGCAGGAGAGATGAAGGCTAGGCTTCAGGAAGAACTTCCTCAAAGTCAGGGGAGCAAGTTGTAGGAAAGTGATAGGGACCTAAGGAAATTGTGATATCCTCTTTCATAAATGCCTGAGTTGGGGTGGGTCTTATCTGTGGACAGAGAAACCACAAGATTTTCAGGATTCAGGGAACTTAATTGAGAAGTGGCTGTCTTTCAATGAGGAATCACCAGACCAGCCATGTGGATTTGAACCTATTTCCCCCTGTTTCTCTGCCTCAGGGTCTTTTAGCCTAGGCACCATGAACATTTATGACTGAATAATTATTTGTGGTGGGCACTGTCCTGTGAATTGTAGAATGGTTAGCAGCATCCCTGGCCCCTCTCCTCTAGATGTTGGTAGAACCCCCTCTTTATTCGTGACCATGAAAAATGTCTCCAGACAGTGACAAGTTTCCAAGGTCAGGGAGGACTATCCTATGTTGAGAACTGCTCTATCTGTAAGGTCCTTCTTGGGACCAGTATTCCAGGATTCTGCCAAGCAAAGCAAACACCACCACATAGCACATGGGGCAGAAGCCGCAAATAGGAATTCCCCTTTCATTTGAAAACAGATAGCCCAGGCCAAGCTTTCACAGGAAACCAAGGGTTTAGCCTCGTAGCAAATAGATGGCAATGTTACTACCAGAGTAGAGTCTGAGCTACTTTTGAGGCATTGTCTCCAGAAGGCCCTTTCAAGGTGAGGCTAGTGAAACAGTTATGCAAGTGCAAATCCTGACTTTATTTAAAATTAAAGTGTTCTGTTTAGCATGAAGTTTTTGCATTAATTTTGATTTTTTAGAAATGTTGCATTAAAATATTACTGATTTTTTTGTTCCCCCTTAAGTGTTGCACCCCAATAAGTATTTCACCTCACGCTAGTTTTGACCCTGATCATCAAGGTTTTTTAATGCAGAATGGCAGGTGCAGGGATGAGGAGCATTGCAAAGGGAGCAACCAAGGCTTAACCTGAAGGCACTGGACATCTGGTGGTGTAGAGATCCCCAGCAGGGACTGCTCAGCATGGAAGTACTGAAGATAAACTAGACAGAACCTCCCAGCCCTAGTCCTCAATGAATGAGTGGTTCTAGGATATCACATATCATTTATTCATTTATTCACAAGTCATTCTCCTAGGGCCTGTGCTGGAACAGACATTGGAGAGACCAATAGGATGGTGCTCACTTTCCAGGCGGGGAAGACAGCTCATAAACAAATGAGGCCTGATGTCAGTGATAAGGACTGCAGAAAGTGCCAGAGGAGACTCCATGAACAGTGATTCATTTGATCTGACCTGTGGGGACAGAACTCAAATGCAAGATTCATTCTCAACCCGAGAGATCTTGTCAACCACAGGTCATTTTCCAAGCTTGCTAATAAGCCTGCCGGCATCACAACAATGAGCTGTGGGCTGGGGATTTACTTAGCTTCATTTCCTTTAGTCACTTAGGTAACAATTGAGGGACTTTCTACCCCCCTTCATATAGCCAAGGCTTGATCGGGTGGAAACAACTAATGAAACAATTCCTGTGTAATTAGGAGTGTTTAATTGATGATCATCCAGAGTACAGTTTTTTTTTGTTTTGAGATTTTTTGGGGGGGCAGGGAGATTCAGAGAAGAAGCAGAGAGAAAATAATATGCTTGTGAACAGTGGTCTAACTCCCCTTCTTACAGATGAAGACAATGAGGCCCAGAGGAGGCAAGTGACTTGTTCAGGATGCCAGCCTTAAAAGGGAACTTATAAATAATAATAGTGTGGACCCACAGGTGAGAGGAGAGAAGTGGGGAGGGCAAGTTTGCCTCCACTTCTCTAGCTGTGCAGGAACCTGTACAGCTTTCTTCCTTAAGAAATTCATTAAGCAACAGCTAATCCCCATGGCAGTGATAAATGGTACTAACAACCAAGCATTTGGTTTCTCATAGGAGATGGGGTCCCTTGCAGCTGGTGCCATGTGTTCCACACTCTGGGGTGGAGGAGCTGAGATAGCTCACAAGAGTTTATACTTGTGATGGGATGTTGTGCCTTCTCCCCAGCAGCCCTGAATGTCCCTTGCTGTTCCTCTGAGTTCCCTGTAGCTGAGGAATCTGCTCTCTTTCAACGTACTCTCTTCTAGAAAGAGGGAGAGCAGGAAGCATCATGGATTTCACTTATGGTTGGGGAAGTTGGTGTTCAGAAACATTTGGCTATTTGCCCAAGGGTAATTTGCCTAGTAAATTGCTGGCAGAGCCTGCTCTAGAGCCCGAACTGCTGTATTTTCTGCCCACCCTGGGCTCTGTGGCTCACTTCTGCTCCTGCAATACAGATTCAGGGGTGATATCTTACCAAAACGGGTCTATGTGTGGTCATCTCCACCACAAGACCAACCATTCTCTATTGAACACCACCAGTGCAGGGGAAACCCATTTCCTCTTGACACAGCACAATCTCTCTTTGAACTCCTCCGTTAGGAAGTTCTTTTTTTACAACTTCCTTAGTTTTCTGTGTATAGACACCACCCATTTCCCCTCCAAGACAACCCACACAAAGCATACATCTTCCACCTCTTCATAGCCCCCATGCCTAACACAGTGCCTAGCTGAGTCTATGTTTAGAAAACATTGGCTCCCTATCAAAGTTATTGAAACAGAAGGAAATAAAAAAGAAAAGACAAGACATTGGCTCCCTATCAAAGTTATTGAAACACAGGAAAAAAAAAAAGAAAAAAAAGAAAAGAAAAAACATTGGCTCCCTTCCCCTGCCCTGAACCTGGATTCTCTGATTATCCACATTGCAGTAGATCCATTTCCTGGGAGCTGCAATGGGAGCATCTTTACCCACAAAGCGGGATTGCAACTGCAAATGCATAGAGGTTTGAGGCAGGTAACACAAAGGAGTGAAGCCAGCTCGGTGGGTCTCCAGGAATCCTCAAGCTCTCTATGAGTGGGCAGCTTAGCTCAGCTCCAGCCGAAAGGGGTCTCAGGAAACTATGGCCATAGTCCTGCCAGCACTTCCCTTGGTCAAAAGGAAGCAAAACTGGGTTTCTATGTGAAATTTCCAGATGTGTGCATGTTTGGCATTCTATTTATCTTTTTAAAAAAGACATTTTATGATCAAGTCAAACAAAACATAAGTCCGGAGTGCCTGTTTGCAAATTATGACTTTAGCATTTTCTTTGGTGTATCGGGTGAAAAGACCTCAGAAAGGGGCAGGATGGGGAAGAGAGTAACCCACATGTAAAGGGTCTGCAGGAGAGGGGCTCATGACATCCTTTCTCCACCTCCCTTTCATCTCCTCTCTTTGTAGCACCCTGTAGGGAGGAGATGTGGCACTTGAGTCTCTCACTTCCTACTGGCCCCATTGTGTCCCAGGTCCTAAAGTACTGCCTCCCTGCCGCTGTTTTCTTGGAGTCACAGCCTTACCACTCTCTTTCCTTCCTTGTGGGTAGATGAGAGGGAAAAACCATCAAGCTCCATACTTTCCATGGCTGGCAAGGTTCCTCTCAAATGTCTTCTCAGCAAATCTCTGTGTTTTCAATTACCTCCTAACACACCTCTAGGGAGCCCAGCCAGGCGGGAGGATTAGTAGAATAATGACTTTAAATTATTTAGTTCTTTCCCCCCTGTCTTTATTCTGTGGCAATATTGAATCTAATCCAGGTCCAGATGCATTGGATGATACATGACAGGTTATGGCTAATAACTGATCTCATTTTCAAATTAATATGCAAATTCGTCTTCAGAGCTGAGGAATTAAAAAAGCGAGTTGGGGACAGCTGGGAAGAGAGGAATTTAAGTGTAGAAGTGAGAGGGAAGAGGAAGTTTCATTGTCCACCCTCTCACCTATAGTCTAATCAGAATTTTTGCATGAGAGACAGGGAAGGGGAGATTTGATAACATGGAAAATCTCTGATGAACGGAGCCCCTGAGTGTACTAATGTCTCGCTCTACAGGGAGGCTACAGGATCTTGAGCATTAGAGCTGGAGAGGAATCCACATCCATTTCACAGATGAAGGAACTGAGGTCTGAAGTTACACAATGTGTTAGGAGCAAGGCTGTGGCTATAAACCAGAGTATTGGGGGGTCCCTATGCCAGCAGGAAGGTGGCAAGAGAGATCAGTCTTCTTCAGAGTAAGTAACAAGGGAAATGGGATTCATTCCATTCTAGACTCTGAAGATGCATCCCTTTTAGTTCAAGAAGCAGACCCTGTCTTGCATGAGATTCTCTCTAGGGCCATACACAGTGTTTGCTCAGAGTACTGACCACTACTAATAATTACTTGGGTTGGAAAATTGAATTAATCTATGAAGCCATGAATATGGGGCACACAACTGAGCATCTACTATGTGCCAGTCATTGTGCTAATCACTAGAGATAGGCTTTTGCCCTATATATTAATCACCAACGCCACATAAGTGGGGAAACTGAGTCCCCACAAGATATAGTGACTTACCCTAGGGTGGAGATTTCATGGGGAGGCAGCTGTAGGTTCCAGGGCTCTTCAGTCTGTCCCAATGCTCCCTCTGTCTCTCAGGCCAGCTGTTTGCTTTCAGGTCAGGAGCTCAGGGATCTGGTTGTACCCAGCATGGATTTCCTTAGCCTGTTTTTTAAAAGCTAATGGAAAAACAAGTTGGCGTCTTCCCAGCTCACCCTGAAAGAGGGGTATTCGAGAGAAGAAGCCACTGGCAGCAGATGACCCATGGCCAGTGAAGAGGAAGCGGTGGGTCTCTGGCTGGGAGCTGGGCCCAAGCATGGAGCTTTCTCATGGCCCAAAGACTGACACCTCCAATGCTTCATTAGGCAGGATTGTCTCAGCAGGAACCTTGTTCCTACTTGGCACCCCATTGCCTAAAACCAGAAGAGGAGACAAAGTGTTTATTCATTCAAGAGTCAGGCCATCTATATTTCAGCAAGAGTAACCCACATGTAACCAGCTGTTAAAAGTAAAAGCTCTCTTCCACTGGTCTTCTGAACAATCCTGGGAATGGAAGGTCCCTTGGACTAAGGTGGGTTTCAAAGTAAGGAGAACAGAGAACACCAAAAATGAGGTGGTCTTGGGCTTCCACGAGGTGGGTGTTGTCCCCAGCTGATCCTTTCCTTACAAAATAAAAGAGTTTCCTAAAGAGCAGGACCACTGCACTAGAGAAGCCAACACCAAGGAGAATGGGCAAAGGGAGGAAGGGAAGAAGGAGGAGTCAGAAAGTTAGGGAGGGTCCTGACAGGCACACAATCCCTCAAGCGTGCCCAGCTCTTTTGACAGACCTCACACTTTCCACAGCCTGATGAGGAGCAAGGACACCTTTCAACTGTTGCACGCACTGTGCAGATGAGGAAACAGAGGCTCAGAGATGTTAAGGAACATGACCTAATGAGCCTCCTCCTGCACCAAGTGACAGTCCTCTCGTTGTGCCTCATGTGTCTCTCTCTTTGACTCCTCCTCAGCCACCATGAGGGAGGCTGCAAGCCAAGCCCTGGGCACTGAGGATGGTGAGTGGCAGGTGGCTGCAGGAGCTGTGTGCAGACTGTGCATGTGGCAGCAGGAATTATTTGCAGGCTGAGAGTGGAAAGCCATTTAGCAGTGGAAGCAGCAGGTGAGACAGCAGAAGCAAGGAGCTGCAGAAAGAAAGCCATGGAGTGGAGGGGTGCAGATAAGAGCACAGGAGAGATGAGCTCAGCACCAAAGAGGCTAGGGGGGAAAGGGAGGGTGAGCAGCCAAGGGCAGTGGGATCTGAGGGATAGACCCCTCACAACCTGACACTGTGTCACCTGCACGTCAGGCCAGGGCAGACACCATAGTGGGAAAGCCAAGAGCACTGTGCCCCAAGGCAGTACCTTCACCACACTGACCCATGGGTCCAGCTGGCCACTGCACAGAGAATCCAGGATGATGCTATAATGACCTGGGTGGTGAGCAGTGGGCTTTTCAGAAACTTTTAGATATAAATTTATTTTCTGGGTAATTAAGTTAGTATCAATGAAATTCCTTTTTGTTACAAGTTGTATAGCAGGTTAATTATCCGTGTTCCCCTTCACTCCAAAATAGGGGGCTGGTTATCTTGACTTTCAAACATTTTTTGCAGTGATCCAAGCAAGAAATGTGTTTGACATTATGACCCAGTGCGTACACACACACACATACACACGTGCTCATACACACCTATGAATGGAGAGAGCAGTTCCTCAAAACAATACTCTATCAAGACATACTTTCATAGTCTCTCTTTCTCTTCTTCTCTTGTCTCATTTCTCTTATTTCCTTCTTTCCTTCCCTTCCATTTGATTTCATTGGGAAAAATGCCAGTCATAACCCATTGATTTTGGGTCCTCCTCACTAATGGGTCTTGACCTGCAGTTCAAAAAACACTGATCCTGATAAATCATACAAAAAGCTCTTGCTGCCCTTCCCCTCTGCCCTTTTTTTTTCTGAGATGGAGTCTTGCTCTGTCACCCAGGCTAGAGTGCAGTGACACGAACTCAGTTCACTGCAACCTCCGCCTCCCAGGTTCAAGCAATTCTCCTGCCTCAGCCTCCTGAGTAGCTGGGATTACAGGCGCTTGCCACCATGCCCGGTTACTTTTTGTATTTTAGTAGAGACAGGGTTTCACCATGTTGGCCAGGTTGGTCTCGAACTCCTGACCTCAGGTGATCTGCCCGACTCGGCCTCCCAAAGTGCTGGGATTATAGGCGTGAGCCACCATGCCCAGCCTGCCATTCCCTCTTATTAGGCTGCCTGTGTGACCCCTTCTGTTAGGAAGATGCAATCTCTGGAAACGTGTGCTGCATAGAACACCAGGTGAGGGTCTGCAGAGGTTTCTGAAGCATTAGGGAAAAAATATCTCATCATTTTTTGTTCTCAAACAGTGATGCAATTGACATTTATCCAAGGGACAGTCTACTCCCTGGCATGTGGATTGGCTTTTACTGCAAAATGTATAAAACAGGGCAATGGGGATAGTCATTAGACCCCAAGTACATGTGTGCTCAACACTCCACCAGGCACTTTACAGGTTTATTTCATTTACTCTTCACTACAATTCTATAAAGTCAATATCATTAGTACCATTTTACAGGTGAAAAAAATGGAGCTCAGGGAATACAAGCAACTGGTCTAGAGTCACATAGAGGCAGAGTTGGGATTTAAACCTAGGACTGTATATATTGTCTTGGAACATTAAATTTTGAACAATTGAACATCAGCATTGTTCTAAACAACAAAAATGTCAATATCTTGTGTTCAGTGTCCTCCCCTCCACAAACACACACAAAAACATTACTCAACCAAATCTGCATATAATTGTCGTATTTTTTATGGCATGGAAATGAGGCATATTGAGTCTACCTGTATTGGTGTCCACATGTCCCTTCTCAGAGGAAAATGGGGGTGGTGTTAGATGATTGGCAACCTCCAAAGGGAATTTGAAACAGGTCAACAGCCTCCTTCTGATTTAGGAAGGTCTGCTGTGTGGGCACTTCAGGTCAGCTTGCTTGCCCTCCATCCTGCCCTTCTTCTAGTCTGTCTTCCTGCACAGCAAGGGCTGGAAAGCTAAGAACCACATTTCTCAGACTTCTTGGTAGTGATTCTTCTACATGTCTATTAAGCTCTCTAATGAAATGTTTTTGCATAAGACTTGGGAGACAAAGTGAGGTAGAGGTCACCTTGCTGCTGCTTTTGATTGTATTTCTGCTGGAAAGAGAGGTTGAGGAAATATGGCTTTTATTTTTCCTCTGCAGCAGCATCCCAGTGCCCGTTTTTGTTGGGTGTGGAGAAGCAGTTGTAGTGGACACAGTGGCTGAAAATCACATTCCGGACCCACTCACCAGCTTTGAGAGCAGTAAAACAGACAGGCACAGGGCACAACTGCAGGGTTGCTTTCCTGGATTCCTGAGCCCTGAATCATGGCTTGGTGTAATCTTAAATTCAACAGCTTAGAGGTGCCCTAGAAGGAGCAGCTCCATTGACAAGTCAGCTTTGCAGTGTTCCAAGGGGCATTCCTGGACCCAACCTGAAACTCGTATGGTTCTAGTCTTCCTAAAGACTTTTAGGCACCTAATTCCATGCCTCTAATCTCTTTCCATTTGAAATATCTAGAGATGTTTTCCATTTCTTGCACAGAACTTGACTGATACATTTCCTTGACTCCCTGAGTATCCAGCCCTCTTCAATACATGGAAAGGGAAAGGAAAACTCTCTCTTTCAGATAAGGACATCCACCCTACTATAAGAGGCTGAGATCTGGTTCAGAAGCCCACTCAGTTAATTACTTTGGCTCATTGATTTCTACAAAGTTACAGACTTCTCATTCACAAATGAAAATGCTCTGCTTCATGAATGTGTTGGTTGGTTTTGTTAGTAAGAATCCTGTTCAGTACCAGGGAAGCTTCAGACACTTATATAGGTATTCCTTTTCCTACTGGGCAGTTCTGAGCTCTAGAAGGCTTTCTGTGGGAGCAGGGTGTTCCCAGGGAAAGTCTCAAGTCCTGCTTTCCAGCCCTGAAGATAACAGTGTGTTGCTTCTCTTGACAGAGCCTTCAGAAGCCATGACAAATATTTTCTATTCCCTGAGGTCCTAGGAGTGGTTCGTGGGTTACCTGAGGAAGATCTTGTTTGTCCCCAGGATGAGGAGGAGCAGTGAGGTCTGAGTGGTTAGATTCCCTGCCCAGGGATAGTCCTGTATGGATATGACTGGTTGGTGTGAGGAGGGGGCATTTAACACAGGAATCCTGCACTTTAATCATGGGAAGAGCTACTGAGCATGGCAGCCGGCACATTTCACAGAGGAGCAAAATTAAACTCAAAGAAGACAAGAGATTATCCCAGGTCCCATCATGAGTCAGCGTGAGAATAGTGACTACAGCCCAGAACTCCTGTCTCCAAAATAATTGTTCTTCCTACCCCAGTACACCAACTACCCCTTTACCCAGAAAAGACAACAGACAGACATCACTTTTGGAGGGTGTGACTGGGGACATGGCTATCACTGAGGCAAAGCTGATATGTGAGCTAACTGGCAAACTTCCCTGCCTCCACTTTAGGCAATGAGGTGCATCCATCAGGGTCCTTACAGCAAACAGGTGGCACCCTGAAATTGGGTCGCTTGGGGAAAATTTAGTGAAGAGACAGTATAAGTCAGCATTCTCCAGAGAAACAACCAATAGAATAGCTAGCTAGCTAGATTGCTAGATAGATAGTTAGGTAGATAGATAAGAGGAAATTTACTATGGAAAGTGTCTCACATGGTTATGAATTCTGAGAAGTCCCACAATCTGCCATCTGCAGGCTGAAGAACCAGGAAAGCTGGTGGTATAATTCAGTCAGAGTCCAAAGGCCTGAGAATCAGGAGCTCTGACATCTGAAAGCAAGAAAACTAGATGTTGCAGCTCAAGAAAAAAAGAGAGAATTTGCTCTACCTATGCCTTTTGTTCTATTCAAGACCTTAACAGATTGGATGATGTCCACTGACACTAATGAGAGCAGATCTCCTTATTCAGTCTCCTTATTTAAATGCTAATTTCTTCCCAAAACACCCTCACAGGTAGACCCAGATAGTATGTTTCACAAGCTATCTGGGCATCCCATAGCCCAGTCAAGTTGACACATAAAATAAACCATCACAAGGACATTTACAAAGCTGTTGGTAGAGTGTGGAAAATAATAAAAGATGGTTCAGTTCTCCAGGGAGGGCATTCCCATTTCCACCTGAGGCCTAGAGGGTCAAAAGGAGGGGGAATAGTACTTGAAGCTTAGAGAGACAGTGAGCTGTGTGAGAAGACCATGTCAAAGGATCTGTGACCTGCAGTCAAGGAATGTGGCCAGCCTACAGCATCCCCTCTTTCTACCTATCTCTTTAGGTTGTCCAATGATTCAAGCTGTGTTCTGTCTCCCATCACATTTTCAACAAAGGTGCCCAGTTTATTCAAGGGTAAATAATAGTCTCTTCACCAAATGATGCTATGTAGGACAACTGGATTTCGAAATGAAAAAAGAAAAAAAAAAAAAAGTTGGGCCCCTACCTCATACCATATGGAAAAATTAACTCAAAATGGATCAATGACTAAAATATAAGAGCTAAACTCATACAATTTTTAGAGAGAGAGAGTTAGGTGTAAATCTCTATGACCTTGGATTTGGTAATGGTCTCTTAGATATTAAACCAAAAGAATGAGCAGCAAAAGAAAAAATCGGACTTCATCAAAATTAAAAACTTTTATGCATCAAAGGACATCAATTAAAAGGTGGAAAGATAACATAGAATGGGAGAGAATATTTGAAAATCATGTATTGAATAAGGTTTTAACATCCAGAATATAAAAAAGATATATTCTTTTTTATAAGAAAAGATAACCCAATTTTACAAATGGGCAAATGACTTAGATATTTCTCCAAAGAAAATATACAAATGGTCAATAAGCAAATGAAAATATGTTGAACATCTTTTGTCCTTAGGTAAATGCAAGTCAAAATCACAATGAGATACCACTTCTCACCTATTAGGATGATAATAATACAGAAAACAAGTGTTGGTAAGGGCTTGGATAAATTGGAACTCTTGTATATTGCTAGGGGAATGATATAGCTGCTGTCAAAATAGTTTGGCAGTTTCTCAACAAGTTAAACATAGAATTACAATATGATCCAGCAATTCCACTCCTGGATATATACCTAAAAGAATTAAAAAGAGGGACTCAAACAGATACTTATATGTCAACGTTCATTGCAGTATTACAATAGCAAAACAAACCAAACCCCAAAACAACTACAACAAAACCTCAAGTGTTCATCAAGAGTGGATAATAAAATGATAGTACAATCTTCCCTCTGTATCCACTGGAGATTGGTTCCAGAACATCCAAAGATACCAAAATTCATGGATGCTCAAGTACCAGATATAAAACAGCAGGGTATTTGCATGTAACCAAGGCATATCATTCCTTATACTTTAAATCATCTCTAGATTAGTTATAATACCCAATACAATGTAAGTGCTAGGTAAATAAGTGTTATGCTACATTTTTTTATTTGCATTATGTTTTATTGTGCTGTTATTTTTATTTTTTTAACTTTTATTTTAGGTTTGGGGGTACATATGGAGGTTTGTTACATAGGTAAACTCATGTCATGGGGGTTTGTTATACAGATTATTTCATCACCCAGGAATTAAGACCAGTACTCAATAGTTATCTTTTCTGCTCCTCTTTCTCCTCCCACCCTCCAACCTCAAGTAGATCCAGTGTCTGGTATTTTTTTCCTTGTGTTCATAAGTTCTCATCACTTCACTCCCACTTATAAGTGAGAACATGTGGTATTTGGTTTTCTGTTCCTTCATTAGTTTGCTAAAGATAATAACCTCCAGCTCCATCCACGTTCCTCCAAAAGTCATGATCTCATTCTTTTTTATGGCTGCATAGTATTTCATGGTGTATATGTACCACATTTTCTTCATTCAATCTGTCATTAAAGGGCATTTATGTTGATTCCATGTCTTTGCTATTCTGAATAGTGCTGCAGTGAACATTTGTGGACATGTGTCTTCATGGTAGAATGATTTATATTCCTCTGGTTATATACCCAGTAATGGGATTGCTAGGTCAAATGGTAGTTCTGCTTTTAGCTCTTTGAGGAATCACTATCCTGCTATCCACAATGGTTGAACTAATTTACATTCCCACCAACAGTGTATAAGTGTTCCATTTTCTCTGCAACCTTGCCAGCATCTGTTATTTTTTGACTTTTTGATAATAGCCATTCTGACTGGTGTGAAATGGTATCTCACTGTGGTTTTGATTTGCATTTATCTAACGATCAGTGATACTGAACTTTTTTTTCATGTTTGTTGGCTGCATTATATGTCTTCTTTGTAAAAATATCTCTTCATATCCTTTGCTCATGTTTTAATGGGGTTGTTTTCCTCTTGTAAATTTAAGTCCCTTATAAATGCTGAATATAGACCTTTGGATATATAGTTTGCAAATAAAATTTTCTCCCATTCTGTAAGTTGTCTGTTCACTCTGTTGACAGTTTATTTTCCTGTGCAGAGAATCCTAAATATATTTAGATCCCACTTGTCAATTTTTGCTTTTGTTGTGATTGCTTTTAGTGTCTTTGTCATGAAATCTTTGCCCATTCCTACATCCAGGATGGTATTGCCTAGGTTGTCTTCCAGGTTTTTATAGTTTTGAATTAAGTCTTTAACCCATCTTGACTTAGTTTTTGTATATGCTATAAGGAAGGGGTCCAGCTTCAGCCTTCTGTATATGGGTAGCCGGTTATCCCAGCACTACTTATTGAATAGGGAGTCTTTTCCCCATTGCTTGTCAGCTTTATTGAGTATCAGGTGGCTGTAGGTATGTGGCTTTATTTCTGGGCTCTCTATTCTGTTTCCTTGGTCTATGTGCCTGTGTTTCTATCACTACGTTGTGCTTACTGCAGCCCTGTAGTGTAGTTTGAAGTCAGGCAGTGTGACGCCTCCAGCTCTTTTCTTCTTGCTTTGGATTACCTTGGGTATTCAGGCTCATTTTTGTTCCATATGAATTTTAAAATATATTTTTTCTAGTTCGTGAAGAATGTTGTTGGTAGTTTGACAGGAATAGCATTGAATCTGTACATTGCTTTGGGCAGTGTGTCCATTTTAATGATATTGATTCTTCCTATCTATGAACATGAAATGTGTTTCCATTCGTTTGTGTTTTCCCTGTTTTCTTTGAGCAGTGTTTTGTAATTCTCATTGTAGAGATCTTTCACCTCCCTGGTTGGCTGTATTCCTTGGTATTTTATTCCTTTTGTGGCCATTGTGAATGGGATTGCATTTCTGATTTGACTCTTGGCTTTGCTGTTGTTGCTGTGTAGGAAGGCTAGTCATTTTTGTACATTGATTTTGTATCCTGAAACTTTGCTGAAGTTGTTTTTCAGCTGAAGAAGCTTTTGGGCTGAGACTATGGCATTTTTTAGATATTGAATCATGCCGTATGCAAGCAGAGATAGTTTGACTCCCTCTCTTCCTATTTGGATGCACTTTATTTTTTTTCTCTTTCCTGATTGCTTTGGTTAGTACTTCCAATACTATGTTGAATAGGAGTGGTGAGAGAGGGCATTCTTGTCTTGTGCCAGTTTTCAAGGGGCATGTTTCCAGCTTTTGCTCATTCAGTATAATATTGGCTGTGAGTTTGTCATAGATGGCTCTCATTATTTTGAGGCATGTTCCTTCAATACCTCATTTACTGAGAGTTTTTAACATGAAGAAGTATTGAATTTTATTGAAAGCCTTTTCTGCATCTATTGAGAGTGTCATGTGTTTTTTGTCTTTAGTTCCGTTTATGTGATGAATCACATTTATCGATTGGTGTATGTTGACCCAACCTTGTATCTCAGAGATGAAGCCTTCTTGATCATGGTGGATTAGGTTTTTGATGTGCTGCTGGATTTGGTTTGCAAGTATTTTGTTGAGGATTTTTGCATCAACGTTCATCAAGGATATTGGCCTGAAGTTTTTGTTATTGTTGTTGTTGTGTCTCTGCCAAGTTTTAGTATCAGGATGATGCTGACTTTATAGAATGAGCTGGGAAGGAGTCCCTCCTCCTCAATTTTTTGGTATAGTTTCTGTAAGAATGCTACTAGCTCTTCTTTGTCCATCTCGTAGAATTTAGCTGTGAATCTATCAGATCCTCAGCATTTTTTGGTTGGTATGTTATTTATTACTGATTCAATTTCAGAGCTCATATTGGTCTGTTCAGGAAATCAGTTTCTTCATGTTTCAGTCTTGGGAGGGTGTATGTATTCTGGAATTTATCCATCTCTTCTAGGTTTTCTAGTTTGTATGCATAGAGGTGTTCATAATAGTTTCTGATGGTTATTTTTATTTCTGTGAGGTCAGTGGTAACATTCCCTTCATCATTTCTAATTGTATTTATTTGGGTATTCTCTCTTTTCTTCTTTATTAGTCTAGCTAGTGGCCTATCTTATTAATTTTTTCAAAAAAACTCATGGATTCATTGATCTTTTGAATGGTGTTTCATGTCCCAGTTTCCTTCAGTTCAGCTCTGATTTTCGTTATTTCTTGTCTTCTGCTGGCTTTGGGTTGATTTCTTCTTGCTTCCCTAATTCTTTCAGTTGTGATGTTAGTTTGTTAATTTGAGATCTTTCTAACTTTTTTATGTAGGCATTTAATGCTATGACTTTCCCTCTTAACATTGCCTTAGCTGTGTCCCAGAGATTCTGGTATGTTGTATCTTTGCTCTCATTAGTTTCAAAGAACTCCTTGATTTCTGCCTTAATTTTATTATTTATCCAACAGTCATTCAGGAACATGTGGTTTAATTTCTATGTAATTGCATGGCTTTAAGCAATTTTTTAAGTCTTCACTTTTATTTTTATTGAACTGTGGTTCAAGAATGTGTTCGGTATGATTTCGGCTCTTTTGCATTCGCTGAAGATTGTTTTATGTCTAATTATGTGGTCAATTTTAGGGTATAGGCTATATGCAATGAGAATGTATGTTCTGTTGTTTGGGGGAAGAGAGTTCTGTAGAAGTCTATCAGATCCATTTGGTGCAGTGTTGAGGTCAGATCCTGAATATCTTTGTTAATTGTCTACCTCGATGATCTCTCTAATACTGTCAGTGGAGTGGTTAAGTCTCCCACTATTATTGTGTGGGATCTGTGTCTCCTTGTAGATCGCTAAGAACTTGCTTTATGAATCTGGGTGCTCCTGTGTTGAGTGCATATGTATTTAGGATAGTTAGATCTTCTTGTTGAGCTGAACCCTTTACCATTATGTAATGACCTTCATTATCTTTTTTTTTATATCTTTGTTGGTTTATAATCTGTTTTGTCTGAAATTAGGATTACAACCCCTGCTTTTTTCTGTTTTCCATTTGCTTGGTAGACTTTCCTCTATCCCTTTATTCTGAGCCTGTGAGTGTCATTTTGTGTGAGATGCATCTCTTGAAGACAACATACCATTGGGTCTTGCTTTTTTATCCAGCTTGCCACCCTGTGCCTTTTAAGTAGGGCATTTAGCCCATTTACATTCTAGGTTAGTACCGATATGTGTGGATTTGATCCTGTCATTGTGTTGTTAGCTCATTATTATGTTGACTTGCTTATGTGGTTCCTTTGTAGTGACACTGGTCTGTGTGTTTAAGTGTGTTTTTGTATTAGTTGGTAGCAGTCTTTCCTTTCTATATTTAGTGCTTCTTTCAAGATCTCTTGTAAAGAAGGTCTGATGGTAACAAAGTCCTTCAACATTTGCTTATCAGCAAAGGATCTTATTTCTCCTTTGCTTAGGAAGCTTGGTTTGGCTGAATATTAAATTCTTGGTTGAAGATTTTTTTTCTTTAAGAATGTTGAAGATAGGCTCCCAATCTCTTCTGGCTTGTAGGGTTTCAGCTGAGAGGTCCACTGTAAGCTTGATGGTGTTCCCTTTGTAGGAGACCTGCCCTTTCTCTTTAGCTGCCTTTAATATTCTTTCTTTCATTTTGACCTTGGAAAATCTGACAATTATGTGTCTTGGGGATGATCTTCTTGGGTAGAATATTGCAGGAGTTCTCTGTATTTCCTGAATTTGAACTGCTGGCCTCTCTAGCAAAGTTGGGGAAGTTTTCATGGATGATATTCTGAAATATGTTTTCCAAGTTCTTTGTTTTCTCCCTCTCCCTTTCAGGGATGCCAGTGATTCAGAGATTTTGCTCTTCACATAATCTCATACTTCTTAGAGGTTTTTTTTGTTCATTTTTACTCTTTATTTTTGTCTGACTGTCTTATTTCAGAGAAACAGTCAAGTTCTGATACTCTTTCCTCAGATTGGTTTATTCTGCTGTTAATACTTGTGATTACATTGTGAAAGTCTTGTATTGTGCTATTCAGCCCTGTCAGACCCATTCCATTCTTTTTTATACCAGCTATTTTGTGTTTCAGCTCCTGTATTGCTTTATTGTGATTCTTATTTTACTTGGACTGCGTTTTGTCATCCTCCTTAATCTCAGTGATCTTTGTTTCCCATCCACATTCTGAATTCTATTTCTGTTATTCCAGCCAGTTCTGCCTGGTTAAGAATTCTTGTTGGAGAACTGGCATGGTTATTTGGAGGACATGCAACACTCTGGCCATTTGAGTTACTGGAGTTCTTGTGTTGGTTCTCATCTCTACGTGTAGGTGTTCCTTTAACTGCAGTGTAGATTGAGTACAGTCAATAGACTTATTTTCTGATGTTTTCACTGGGCAAAGGCTTTGTGTGCAGGATTTTTATTTGAAGCTGACATCTTGTCTCTGGTTTCAGAGGGGGTATGTTAGTGAGGTATTTTTGGTGTTGAAGCATTAGAGTGTGATCCAACAGGTGTCACTTAGGCTTACTCGTCAGTTAGTAGACTCTTGCTCAGTTGTGTGGCTCCCCTGTGTTTCTTCACAGTTGCAGCTGTGTTCCCTCTCAACGCTCTGAAAGTGTGGGTTCCTCTCCCTCTTGAGTGCTGGCTATAGATGGTGGCTTGGCACTCCTGGGCTGCCCACTACAGCTCTAGGGTGATGTCAGGGTTTATGTTCCTCGCCTAACTTGGAGGCAGCAAAGGCAGAGATCTTAGTAGTGGTTGTGGCTAAGGGTCTTTTGCTTATCTCCTGGGGGCTCCACCCCAGAGAGATGTAGGTCAGCAATCAATCAGTGCAATCAGCCCATGATGGAGCATTTGTGCTGGGGACCCAGGCTAGGGGCTCCCTGTCTGGTGGTGAGTGGTGGTGGGAAGGGGAATGATGAAAGACAGACTGACCTTTTTCCTTGGGTCAACTGCAGCTTGTTAGAGGTGTGGATAAAGCACTTAGACTCTTTGCTCGCTTGTTAGTCTGAGGTTAGCAAGGGCAGTTCCACCACAGAGGCAGTGACATACAGGCTTTCAGTTGCCCCTGGAGGCTCTGTCAACTCAGGAGTTTCTGAGTTGCTATTGGCTCAATAGCTCTGGTGGGGTGGCTGGAGGCCTAGGCCTGGAGGACCTGCCTGGTGGAGATATGGAAACAGGCACCCATGTAACAGTCTGGCCACTTTTCTGTAGGGCTGCTTGGTTATGCTGGGTGCCTGCTCCAGTCCCTCGTTGCCTCAGATTTTTCAGTACCTGGAGGTATCTACAGTGAAGGCTGCAAAACAGCAAAGACGGTGGCCTACCTGTCCCTCTGGGAGCTCCATCCTAGGCAGGTATGGACTTATTGCAGTCCCAAACACACCTGTAGGAAGTGGCTGGAGACCTCAGTTGGAAGATCCTGCCCAATGAGGAGGAATTGGATCTAGGACCCACTTAAAAAAGCAGTCTGGCCACATTTTTATAAAGCAGCTATGCTGTGCCGAGGGTCCACTTCAGCCCCTGGTTGCCTCGGATACACCAAAGATTGAAGACTGGAATAGCTAAGTCACACAAACAGCAAAGATGGGGGCCTGCCCCTCCCTCAGGGAGCTCTAACCCAAGGAGGTTTGAAACCTCTATCAGCCAGAGAACACCGGTGGGGGCAGCTGGAGACCCCAGCTGGGACGCCCCAACTGGTGATAAGGAACAGGATCATGGACCTACTTTAAAAAAGCAGTTTGACCACATGTTCATAGGGCAGCTGTGCTGTGCTGGGGTTCCACTTCAGCCCCGCATTGCCTTGGACTTTCCAAACTCTGAAGGACAGAATAGCTAAGTCACCCAAACGGCAAAGATGGTGCCCTGCCCCTCCCTCTGGGAGCCCCATTCCAGGGAGGTTTCAAATTTCTCTTGCTGGAGAACACTAGTAGGGGTGGCTGGAGGCACTTGTTGGGAGATCCCACCCAGTGAGCAGGAATGGGATCAAGGACCTGATTAGAAAAGCACTCTGGCCACATTTTCATAGAGTTGCTGTGCTGTGCTGGGAAAACCCTGCTGTCCCTGGTCAGCTTGGACTCTCCAAAGCCCAAAGGCTGGAATGGCTAAGTTGCACAAACAACAAAGATGGTGGCCTGCCCCTCCCCCAGGAGCTCTACCCCAGGGAGGTATAACACTTCCACCAGTGGCTGGCTGGAATTCCAAGCTAATGGGTCTTATCCTGTGAGATGCCATAGAAGTGGGGACTGTAGACTGTTGCTGCTCAGTTCCCTGGATTCAGCCTAACTCCTAGGGGTATGTGCAGGAGTCCAACTTCCTACTTCACCAATGTTGCAGCTACTTTTGCTGGAAAGCCCAGAGAGCCCAAGTTTCTAAGGCTCCGGGTCTCCATATGTGCCTGAGCAGCTGCTCTGCTGAGACTCTACGTAGCTCTGAAGGCCCTGGCAGAGTTGGTTCAAGAGGGGATGTGCTGACCTGAGGGTTGCCAAGATCCATGGGAGAAGCATGGGTGCCCAGGGTTGCACATTCATTCACTGCTTCTCTGGGCCGGGGGAGGTTCCCTTGGCTCTGTGTTGCTCCTGGATGGGCTATTGTCCTGCCTTGCTTTTGTCTATTCTCCGTGGGTCAGGTTGATTCCTTAATTAGTACCAATGCGAGTAACTGGATGTTTCTGTTGAAGGTGCTATATTTACTCACCCCTTCCATTCGGCTCTGCAAGAGCCATGCACACTAGCTGTTACTTGTAAGCCATCTTGGCCACCTCCCCCTTTTATCGTTTTGAAAAATATCTTCCGTCCACAGTTGGTTGAATCCATGGATGCAGAACCTTGGGTATGAAGGGCTGACTGTATAGACATAAAATTGAATATTATTTAGCTACAAAAAAAGAATAAAGTTCTAATATAAGCTACGACATGGATGAACCTTGAAAACACTAAATGAAATCAGACACAAAATGACGAACATATGATTCCACTTATATGAAATATCTAAAATAGGCAAATTTGTTAGAGAACAAGTAATTAAATTAGAGGTTACCAGGGACTGGAAAGAGGAGAAGATAAAAATTTATTGTTTAATGGATACAGAGTTTTTATTTAGGATGATAGAAAAGTTTTGGAAACTGGACATGGTGGCTTATGTCTGTAATCCTAGCACACTGGGAGGCCGAGGTGGGTGGATCACTTGTGGTCAGGAGTTTGAAGCCAGCCTGGCCAACATGGTGAAACCCTGTCTCTACAAAAATTAAAAAAAAATTAGCCAGATGTGGTTGTGGGCACCTCTAATCCCAGCTGCTCAGGAGGCTGAGACACGAGAATCACTTGAACTTGAGAGGCAGAGGTTGCAATGAGCTGAAATTGAGCCATTGCACTCCAGGCTGGGTGACAGAACGAGACTCCATCTCAAAAACAAATAAACAAAAAAAAACCTTTGGAAATAGACAATGATGATGGTTGTATAATATTGAAAATGTTATTAATACCACAGAATTATACACTTAAAATGGTTAAAATGTTTTATAAGATATATATGTGTATATATATTAGCTTATGTATTATATGTATAGGTATGAAATATATATGAGACTATATTCTTTTTCACATTTTTTAAAGAAAGAGTGCAATATTGATCTGGAGACTACTGTGGGAAACTGGGGTTCGATCTTAGGGAATCATGTAGAATATGTCTCAGAATTGGGCATTTGAAGGATGGAAATCTGGGATATTTGTCCACTAGCTTCTGCTCCCCATTAGTTGAGAGTTGCCCTTGGGATTGCAACCTCTCCCACATTTTTAGTCTGTGCCTAGGCATAGGCTAAGTTCCATAGCTCCTGAGAAAGACCAGAAGCAGAAAAGCAGAAATATTTTTCTGTGCCCTCAGGCAAGACTCTGTTCCACAAATGTGCTGAAATCAGTGAAGTGAGGCATAGTAAACTCCTACAGATCACATCCTCCCCCAGGTCCAGAAACCCCCTTCAATCTGCAATGTCCTTTTGAAGGAAGCAAAGGGTTGTTTCACCAGTGAGAAATTTGCACATTCTCAGAACCCAAGAAGATGACTGGGGGCTTTCATGCCTGCTGACATCTTACGAGAAATAGACCAATGGGCTGAGTCACTGGGGAAGCCTGCTCAGGGTTCTCTGAGCAGCATCACCAGCATGCGGTCATTAGTGTAACATCAACTATGGCACAGAGGGTGCCCATCTGAAATCCAGCGCCCTCTGGGGTTCTTCTCTTTCAGGTGCCATGACATCAATTTTCTCCCACTTCTGCACACCTGCATCTCATAAATCCAGTAACAAAATAAGACACCCTAGAGAAATATCTAGAAAGTAACAAAATGATTATAAGATCTCCATGTGGGAAGATAGAGACTTCCTGTTGAAAGCCAGGGTTCCATTAGGACAAAATCTTGTACAAGATCTTGTACTTCACTTGGGTGATGGGGAACAAAGCCAGTTTGTAAATCTAACTCCCTTTGGAAACCAGCATTACCATCACAGATAGGGATATTAAAGTGACAGAATAGACGGGATAAGCCATCTCCTGGGCATGGGCTAGTGGAAAACACCATAGAAATTGAGGTCAGGCTGCCACAGCCACCGTGTTGCTGAGCTATCTGAGCATATCCCTTCCCTTCTCTGAACCTCAGTTCTCCCAGCTGAAAAGGGCAGGAATTAAGTGTCGTTGCTTCTGTAGTCCTTTCTAGCACTATTCTTCAATGACAGGATGTTTATCTACATCTATCCTGGCATGTCTATCCGACTTACAAGTTTCCTGAGACTGAATCTCCCTTTGCCAAGGTTTTGGGGAAATGAGTTTTTGTCCTTTATCATCTCCCTTGATTAGTATTGACTAAGTGCCTACAAGCACTCTGGGCTGAGATCCTGGCTTTGACCCCTGAAAGCTCCTGTCACCAAGAGGAAAGACAGGCCCATGTGGGGCACAGATTAATCTTTCTTGCCCTTTTCCATCCTATTTGTGAGGTATAGTTAGAGCACAATTTTATGAGTTTGCATGTGGGTAAAAGTTAGTAGTAGAAAGGACTAGTCACTAGGTGATAAAATCTTTGTCAGAGGTAGCATGGAATAGCAGACAAGAAAATCCTAAAAACAATAAGATTTGTAGTTAGAGAAAAGAAAGTTCAAATCATGGCTCTGCTGCTTACTAGCTTTATATTTTTGAGAAAATTATTCACAACCTCAGTATCTTCATTGTACAATGTGGATAACTCTAGTTGCGTTTAGGGTTAGCAATTAGGTATTTGAATACCTGATGAATATAAGATGTTTGATAACTAAGCTATTATTATTTTAAGGTAGTAATTGTAATCTTTTGGTTGCAAGCAACAAAAACTGACTAGGTTAAATTAAAAAAAGAACTTTGTCTGAAGGACACTGGAATGGCTGACAAAAATCAAAGGAATAGCCACATACCAGGATGCAGAATGGGCAAGATAACAGGACTACTTCAAGGATCCAAGAAACAGGAGGAGTGAAATTATTTTCAAGAAACCACTTTTGAAAAAGTCAGCTCCAACAATTCCTGGAGGGCAAATAACAGAGTACAGACATGGCCCCTGACAGCCTGCCCTCTCGAAGTTATCAGATCCTTTACCACAGATCGAGGAGTCTGTGGGAGATGCTATAGTTGCATGTTTGTCCCCTGAAACCTTATGTTAAAATTTGATCCCCAATGTTAAAGGTGGGGCCTAATAGGAGGTGTTTGAGTCATGGCAAAAGATCTCTCATAAATGGCTTGGTGTTGTCTTTGTGGTAATAAGTGAGTTAGTTTCCTTGAGAGCTGGAAACTCTATTAGTTTCCTGAGAGCTGGTTGTTTAAAAGAGTCCGGTGCCTCCCCACACCTTGTGTCCTCTCTCGCCATGTGATCTCTGCACATGCTGGTTCTCCTTTACCTTCTGCATGAGTGGAAGCAGCCTGAGGCTCTCACCAGATGCAGATTCTGGGGCCACGCTTCTTGTACAGCATGCAGAACTGTGAGACCAATAAACCTCTTTTCTTTACAAATTATACAGCCTCAAGTATTCTTTATAGTAACACTAAATGGACTAAGATAGAAAATTGGTACCAATGAGTGGGGTGTTGCTATAAGGATGCCTGAAAATGTGGAAGCAGCTTTGGAACTGGGTAACAGGCAGAGTTTGGAGGGCTCCAAAGAAGATAGAAAGTCAGGAAAGTTTGAAACTTTCTAGAGATTGGTTAAGTGGTTGTGACCAAAATTCTAGTAGTAATACAGACAGTAAAGGCCATGCTGAGGAGGCCTCAAATGAAAATGAGAAACTTACTGGTAACTGAAGCAAGGGTCACTTTGCCCTAAGGGGTAGCAGAGAACCTAGCTGTGTTGAGTCCATGCCCTAAGGCTTTGTGCAAGACTGAACTTGAGACAGAGCAAAGACCCCTCTCAGAGGGTCTTTCAGGCACCTCTCCTACCCCTTCCAAACCATGGAAATAAATGAAAATCTTGAATTCATTTAAGGGGAATTCTAGGCACCTAGCTAGCCCTGAGAAGCAAATTAGCAACTTGATAAGCAAGAAGATAATAGTAGCTTAAAAATAGCCAAGGAGGTTAGAATCACAGGGTATTTGATTCCCCAAAGAAACTGAAGATTTAACATATGTCCCTGAGCTGTTTTCCAGAAACCTGGACCCTCATGAAACAGGTTCCCTGGAATGTAGGTATAAGATAAAGGGGATCTGAGAACTAAGCTTTGACCACTGTTCTTTGTTCTAAATTTCTTCCGGAGGGGCCTGGAGGAAGCCACACTCATAAGCCAGAGCTAACATTCTTTTCTGCTCACCCAAAAAGTTTTAGACAAATTTTCACCTTCTTAACCAATCGCAAATCAGAAAATCTTTGAATCTACTATGACTCGTGGGCCTCTGCGTTAAGATGTCCTGCCTTTTTAGATTAAGCCAGTACATAGGCTCTATGTGCTCATTTATGACTTTGCCTTTAACCTCTGCCTCCCTGTATTTAAAAACTCCTACCTACAAGCCATTGGAGAGGTGGGGTCTTAAGTATGAGCTACCAGATTCTCCTTGCTTGGTGTCCTGCAAACAAATGCCCACCATTCTCTTATTGCAAACCTTGGTGTGGATGTGTTAGCCTTACTGCAACAGCCAAGTGGATCCCAGTTCAGTTTGATAACAAACTTAAGAGTAATGACCTACGGTATATGGTGAAAGACACTTCTAAACAATAAAGCCTCCAATAAGTGATGTGGCTTCTTCTAAAAACTTACAATCAGATGTGCAACAAAGGAATGACCTAAAAGTGGAATTTGTAATTAAAAGGGAAGCAGAATGTAAAATTAGGAAAATTCACAGCTTGGCAATGTGGTAGAAAAGGAAAAAGCATTTTCAGCAGAGAAATCCAAGGGTTCTGGCAAGCAACCACTTGCAAGAGAGATTAACACAGATAATAAAAGGCAGCCAGGTGCTAATAGTCAAGACAATGGGAAAAAGGCCCTGAAGGTGTCACAGGATGCTTGGTGAGTTGCTTCACCAGCTGTGGCCAGCGGTGCCTTCTGCCTGAGTATTGCTCACACCTGCTGGGCTCATTCTGCCCATTTGGCCCAGCAGGCTGCACTCAGCTCACGCTACCAGTCCGGATCCCACACCTACCAAGGGTGAGTCAGGCATGGAGTGATGATGGTTATGTGGGCGAGTGCGTGTGGGGTCCAGCCACTGTGCCCAGCCAGTTCACAGCAACTCCAGGTGCTGGCACAGGTGTTGGCTCCATACGAGGCTGCAGCTGGACCAGATGTACTTCGCATGGCTTCTGCTGTGGGCACCCGCTTCTGGATGAGGGAAACGCAGTGGATTGCCTGGAAGCTTGGGGATGCCAGGAACCACAGAGCCCCAAGATGGTATCACAGCCCTGACTCAGGGAGCCCCTGGGTCCAGGCTCCTTGAAGGGTCTCAGTTCTCTCCATCTCATCGCCAGCAAGCAATGTGGGTAGTTGGGCGGCATGTTTCAGCCCTGTTTGTGTTACAGCTCCTTTAGTCCCACCATTCGGTGGGTCCCAAGTTCTTGTACTACATCCAGAAGAATGAGGTATGTGGACAACTGGAGGGTGAGCAAGATGGAGAGGAGCCTCACTGAGCACAGAACAGTTCTCAGGAAGACCCGAAATGGGTAGCTCCTTCCTGTAGGCAGGTCATCCCGATGAGTGTCCAGCTCTCAGGGGAGAGGAGACCTGCAGTTAGTAGCTCCTTTCCACAGGCAGGTTGTCCTGACAAGTCGAGGATACCCACAGTGGGTAGCTCCTTTCAGCAGCTGGTAGTCTAGAGGTCTCTGTGAGTCTGGCTCGGTCTGGGATTTTTATGGGCTCAGAAGGGAGGAAGTCATGTTGATTGGTCCATGGGCAGGCTTAGAAAAAGCACCATAAGTTCTCACTCTCAGATGGGCTGCAGACTTCACCAGGAACTGACAGCTTGGCCCCCAGGCTTCAGTCTGTCTCTGGCTTGAAGGAAGGGCTTCACTGAGGACCCATCCATTTCTGCCCAGGAGCCTGTCTGCTGCCTGCCACCATCAATCATTTTGTCTATGGCACCCAGGCTGTTTGTGCCAAGGGGCTGCAGGCCCACGCCAAGCCACCCTCAGCCCCTACTTGGCCTCCTCCCGTGCTCTTCAGTGTGCAAAGTCCTGAAAGGGCTGAGGCAGCAGGAGGCTGGTGTGTTAGCACCACCCTGAGTGTGCACACACCCAGCCGGGTTGAGACAGCACCCAGGCTTGGCTTCGACTTTGCTCCAAAATTGGAGCGAGCATGGAGAGTAGGGAGAGGCCAGGCAGTGGGAGCAGGCACTTCCACTTCTGCAGGGAAAGGCGGGCTTCTTGGGTCCCCAAGAGAACAGGGATGCCCGGGTCGGCAGCTGCAGCTGGGCAGCTGTCCCCAGGAATGTGGGGTCCCCTCCTGCCAACTTGAAAGGGGGCAGAGCTCCCACCTGTGGAGCACCCAGCCCCAGCTGCATCTCCCCCACTGTCCCCACAGTGGCTGCTCCAGACAGGCTGCTGCTGCCATCAAAGTCATTTCAGAAATCTTTAAATTTGCCCTCCCATCACAGTCCCAGAAGCCTAAGAAGACAGAATGGTTTGGGGGTACAGGCCTGGGGCACATCTTCCCTGGGATACCTTGGGATGCTGCTCCCTGCAAGCAGGCCACTCCAGCTCCAGCCATGATTCGAATGATCCTGGGTATGACTTGGGCCATTGCTCAGGAGACTGCAAGCAGTAAGCTTTGGTGGCTTCCACGTGGTGTTAAGTCTGCAGGTGTCCAGAGTGCAAGAGTGGTGGAGGCTTGGCATCCTCCACTGAGGCTTAAGAGTGTGTATCAGAAGCCTGGGTGCCCAGAAAGAACCCTGCTGCAGGGGCAGAGCCCTCACAGAAAGACCTTAGTAAGACAATGCTGAGCAGACATATGGGGCTGGATCCCTCACAGAGAGTACCCACTGGGGCACTGCCTAGTAGAGCTATGGAAGCAGGGCCTCTAGACCCCAGAATTAGAGTCACCTGTAGTACATAACTTCAACCTGGAAAAGCCACAGGCATTTGACTCCAACTTGCGAGAACAGCTATGTGCACTGTGCGCAGCAAAGCCATGAGGGCAGGGCTGCCCAAGGCCTTGGGAACCCACCGCTTAAACCAATGTGCCCAGAATGAAGGACATGGAGTCAAGGATTATTTTGGAGCTTTAGGGTTTAATGTCTTCCCTGTTGGGTTTTGCACTGGCCTGGGGTCTCTCACCCATTCCTTTTGGCTGATTTTTTTCCTTTTGAAATGGGAGTGCTTACCTAATGCCTGTCCCACCATTGTATCTTGGAAGGAAGTAAATAACTTATTTTGTATTTTACAGTCTCATAGCTGTAAGGAACTTGCCTTGAGTCTCAAATGACACTTTGGAGTTTTGAACTAATGCCGGAACAAGACTTTTGGGGACTACTGGGATGGAATGATTATATTTTGTATGTGAGGACATGGGATTTGGGAGGCTAGGGGAAGAATGCAATAGTTTGGATGTTTGTCTCCTAAAACCTCATGCTGAAATTTGGTTCCCAATGTTGGAGGTGGGGCCTAATGGGAGATGTTCGGGTCATGGAGGCAGATCCCTCATGAATGGCTTGGTGTCTTCCTTACGGTAATGAGTGAGTTCTCACTCTATTTGTTTTCTTGAGAGCTGGTTGTTTAAAAGAGCACGGCACCTCCTCCTTCTCTTCCTGGCTTCTCTCACTGTGTGATCTCTGCGCAGCTGGCTCCCTTTCCCATAAGTGGTGGAAGTCTGTGGTTCATCCCAGATGCAGATTCCCAATCCTAAATTTTTCCAGACATCAGAATCATGAGCCAAATAAGCATTTTTTCTTTATAAATACCCAACCTCAGGTGTTTATTCATAGCAACACTAACCAGACTAAGACAGGAGCCAAAATGCCACCTCAATTAACATGTATTATAGAGATGATGTATTTAATAATGTCCGGATCTGCGCTCAACCTTTGCTCCTGAGACCCTGGATTCTGGAGATGTGGACTATGTGATTTTTTCAGCTGCTGTGAGTAAGGCTCTGACTAGCGGGAGCTACCCTCTTCTCCCAGTATACACAGCCTCAATGATCTACAGGATGATTAATGGGTGTCCCCCTACCCCCTGTTTATCACTAGCAATGACAGTCACAAGCTACAGGCAGAGTTGAGAAGAGATTGCAATCTATATTTTGTGTTCATTGATTTCTACAATTTTCTATTATGCCTACTGCTCATCAATATAAATAATTTGCATCACAAATGTTCTGTGTTGTCCCTTTCACACTTCTTATTCTCTTATAAAACCAAAGAACAGAGTCCCAGCAATACAATGTTCACCTTATTCAATGAAGTATTGTGGTACTTCCTAGAATTCCAAATGTGAATACTGAATGGAACCTCAGAGCTCATTTGGCTCAATAGTTCCGGTTCTACATTAGAATCATCGATTTAAATACTGATGCCCAGACCCCACCCCCAGAGATTCTGATTTAATTGGTCTGAAGTAGAGCCCAGGAGTCAGTATTTTTAAATAACTGCTAGGTAATTATCTGTGCAGTCAGGATTGAGAACCATAGATTTGGCCCAACCTTTATTTTACAGACAGGAAAGCTGAAACACAGTGAAGAACATGAAGACATGTGTTTCAGGCCACTTGATTATTTGCTGAACTGGGGCTTCAACCCAAGTGTCCTTATTACCCATTCATTTCTCTTTCTCCTTGGATAATTGATTGTTCTTGTTCTGTGAAGAGTGAGAAGGCTTCAAGTAGGAGGTATTAGATTCAGCCTGTGGTTGAGAGGGGAGACTTATGCTGAGGGGAACCAAGACTAGGACAAGCAATCCAGAGACTTTGAAGACCAGAGTCACAAATGAGACCTTACATTATAAACTGTAGCACATGATGCCCATGTCAGTTTCTGGTGTGAGAGTGATCATAAGTGTAAGACAGCATTTGGTCATTGCATTTCAAACCGGTAGTTATGTAAAGGAGAATGCTGCCACTGGGTATCTGAAATAAAATGCCATGACCAAGAGACTCCACTCAACTCAGCTTCTCCTGGGTGCCTTCATCTAACAGAGGCCGTTTTGTCTTTTGCTTATATAGCTAGGTTTGTGCCCACTTCTCAGTTTAGAGATATATGCATAATGGGTAGAAAAAGAAAATTAGAGAAAAAATTTAAAGGAATTCAAACTAAAAAAGTATCAGTTACATCTGAGGATGAAGAAGTACACAATTGGGAGTGATACAGAGGGGCTTCTCTATTTTGCTTATGTAATGAAGAAAAATGGTCAAGAATAGTTTCTCAAAGCAGACTGTCGAATTTATATAAAGTTTTGAAATCAGAGATTATTTTGGGAGTATTTGGGATTATTTGATGGTTTTAGAGATGGGAGTAGGCTGAAGTTAGCCTCAGAAGTGTGCTCACTTAGACAAGACTTCACAAGAGTAAGCTGGCTGCTGACTGACTAACCCTCAAAGGCTATCATTGATTGGTTGGTTTTTAGAAGTGTGTTGGATGAAGCAAGTTATTACTGATGGATTAGACTGAGGCAAGTTGTCATTGATTGATCAAACAGATTTAAAACTGATTTTATAAAATAATTAGTCTTTTCCTAAGAGGGTAGAGGCTTCATTTTAATTCTCAGTTGATAGTTCAAAATTATCAGCTAAAGGGTTTGTGTTTCCATATTGAAAAAAATAGCCAGATGTCTAGCATAATGGATCCAAGTGGACCCAGGGGAGATATATTAGTGTGAACTTTCAGAACATTAGAGACTAGGAAAAGATCCCAAAAGCTTCCAAAGAAAACACAAGTCACTTACAAAGTATGAGGAATCAGAATGTCTTTTGACTTCTCAATTGCAACTAGGAGCTAGAAAGCAAAAAGTAGAGTCTTAAAATTTCTGAAGGAAAATTACCTTCAATTTACCTGGGAATTCTATACCCAGCCTAAATATCACTCACAAGAAAGGGTAGAATAAGACATTTTCAAATCTTCAGAGTCTCAAAAAATTTACTCCCCTTGAACCTTTTCTCAACCATATCCTAAAGGGATTTGCTCAACTGAAATATGAAAATAGACCAATAAAGAAGAAGATATGAGATACAAGAGGAGGAGATTCATCACTGGAAAGAGGCAAAGATGATAAAGGAAGACTCTAGGATAACAGCTATACAGCAGCTATAGAGGGCAATTAGTTCAGATGTGTGTGACTCATGACATGTTAAGGACTAATAAATGAAGATCCCAGCTGCCTACCTTCTTTTTGATCTATAGATGAAATTTTCTGAGTTTAGCCCAGGTTGTTATCTTCTGTAGGCTTATGGTAACTATGTGCCTTGATCCCAGACTATGACCAAAATATTATATTCAGCTCAGTTTCCCCTGGGAGCCTCCCTCTAACAGGGGCATGTTGCCCTTTCCTCAAACACCTGGGTGTGTGCCTGCTACTCAGGAATACAAACATAGGTGTTAAAAAAGTAAAAACAAAGAATGATTAAGACAAAGCAGTGTAATGTTTACCTCAGGATGAGGGATACACAATTGATAAGTAACACATAGGGCTTCTCAGGTACTGGTATCTCTTGACATACACACTCAGAGTGATTCTTTAAACTGCAGCTATGTCATTTATATGCTACTGCATGTATGATATATTTCACAATTTAAATCTGTATCACTTGATATAAATAAACCAGCAGTGATGCTTACTAAGCTTATTTCTGAAGGTGTATTATTTTAGTACTAAAAAAAGCTCAGTGAAAATTCCAAATGGTTATGATGAACAGTCTTCCTGCTGCAGCAGCAAAGATTGTCTTCTAAAATAAACTGATTTCTGACTGTTTTAAACACAATGGTATACTTTTTAATTTTGTTGATTATCTTCTACATTCATTAATGGCTGAACTAGAGTCAATTCACACACACAGGCACATGTACACACATTATAAGACTTCCTAGTGACTCTTATATTGGAGAAGATGGCAGAATCTCCCACCCTTTATTATGAAATTGCACCTGGAACCTTCCTTTTGGTAGCTGACACCAAGTAGGAACAGGAAAAGGAAGAGGAAGAGAAGGGTATATACTTAGTCTAAATGTGAGCTTATCTGAGAGGGTAAAAGGATGTGCCCCCCATGAGCCTTTGACAATGACCTCACCCACTAGTGGAACTGTGGCCAAAAGATGTCTAACATTCACCATTTAGGCTGGCTGCTCCTCTACCCACAGGAAGGAGGACTAAATAAGATGATGGGAAGGAAGGCCAATAGTAGTCATTCCAAAATTCAGCCATCTTGGAGATTATAGTGAATGTTCCCTTGTAGATACGAGGAAGGAAAATCAACCCCTTGTCTTGTTCACAGGGAGAAATATACTAGACGCAAAAAGGGAGGGGCTATATTAGTCAGGATTCAATCAAAGAAACAGATCCATCTGTACTGACCTTCAGACAATAACCATAATTGCTGTTTCCCTTCTGCCCTCCAAACCTCACTCAAATTTATCTTGCGGACAACTCTAGCCTGAAACCATACATTCTAAGAAATGCAGTTTCAGCATAGTTAAGTCGACACAGTACAAAGCCACTGCATCCACCCCTTAAGCACTTGACATTCATATATATAGCTCTATTTTATTCTAATTATAAACACATCAGCACACTTTGTTTTACAGTTAAAGTGTTTTTCTATTCATGATTGCATTTGACCCTGTGCTTATTCCCAGTATACTATTACCAATAAAAATAAGATACCATTATTTGAGTGCCTCTTATATGTCTTAACCAGGTCATTTTAGCTTTTAAAAGTCTATTAGGTAGCAATGTGAGGTGGCTCATGCCTGCAATCCCAGGATTTTGGGAGGCTTAGGTTGGAAAATTGTTTGAGCCCAGAAATTTGAGCTTGCAGTAAGCTATAACCACACCATTGTGGTCCAGCCTGGGCAGACACAGAGTGAGACCCCCGTCTCTAAATTAATATAATTTTTAAAACTAAAATCTATAAGGTATAATTTGTTCACCATATTCAGATAAGAAAATTGGAGATCATTGGATACACATCTCCTTAAACTATATCTAACTTCCAAATACACACAATAGCAAAGACATGCTTTTGCCTAACATGATGGAATTCTATCCTTCATATGACAGAAAACATACCAACTCTCTCTTCAAAAGAAGAGACAATGCTGTTATCTATCTTTGGCTTACGTTTATTCCCTTATAGCTGTGTCATGTCTTTCCTTTAATATTTTTTAGCTTATAAACTGAGAGATAAAGTTAGCTACTATTAACACATCTTAGATGATAGGATAATGGGGGGGGGGAATGGGTTAATGTATACAAAATATATTCATATCAAAATAAGGAAAATATATATTACTTCCATCTTCATTTCTGAAACAGGTTATATGGTTGTAGCTGGTATTTATAACTTACCATCTTCTACTACTCATTTCACATTCCCGTTGCTGTTAGCAAGCACCTTTGCCTGGTGGGGGTGATCCAAGACTTTATTCCTCATTGGGTCATTGGGTTGTTTTAATTTTCCATTTCATCACAGGGCATGAGAATATTAGGAGGAATGCTTGAATTTCAGCTATATTCCCCCTAACCCCTTTGGGTAGTACCAAATTTCCCGTTGTTTGTCAGAATTAATTGCCCCAGCTTACTCCCATTCTTTGCTTGTTGATTCAGTGATATGATGAGCTCAGAGTGACCAGGTGACAGTTCAAACTTCCAGCTTAATGGAATCACAGTTATGTCCCCTAGCAGAAACATTCCTCCCTTGGCAATAGAGCTCAAAGTCATGGGGACAGGAAGCAGCAGTTTTACTAGTGACTCGCTAGGGATAATAGCAAGAGAAAACACTCTCATTTCTACCCCTTGGTTCCTGGCCCCATAAATCCTGCCTATAGGGGAAAATATATTGGTTACTTATTTAAAGCATGTACCACATTCTGGAGGGCATTGCCTAAGCCCTGCAAGTGTTGCCACTCATTTGAAGATCTGAAGTCGTAACTGGATCTTCAAATGGCTATTCTACTTGACTTTTCCTACCATGACAGCCCTCACTACACAGATTGGAAACCAATGCGGGGATTCTGCCAGTTGCTAACTGTGTGTATTCCAATTATACATTCTGGAAATACCTACAGGGTGGTGTGGAGACTTATTGACCCCAGTGTAATCACCTCACCTCCATGAGCTTCTACCTCTGACATGGGTCTATGGGAACAAATGTTGGCTTAGGGTCAATGTCCATTAAGCTCTGAAAAGTCTAATTATTTTCCTAGCCCATTGTATAGTCACCCTGGTAAGTGGCCATCAGTCCCTTTAAGGAAGACTGAGAGGAAGATTTACAGTACTCATGTTTGGTGCTACAGTAGGGTTCTTCCTCAAGTGGACCTAACCTCTTCTTCATTCCAGAGATACTGGGTTTGTGAATTGGCTCAAGTTTGAAAGTTGGTTGAGGGACTAGAATTCTCCATTTTGGTAACTTAAGTTGTATCTCTATTACCAGGATTAAAATGTTTCTACTTATATAAATCAAGTAAAAACTTAGTAGGCTGCCCGTCTATTTCTATTTTAGAGCTCTCATAATCAACTAGCCAACACCAAAGATCTCTGCAGGTCAAATTATTCTGATTACTGCTTTGGCTCTGTTGCCCACAAGATAGTCATGCTTACCTTGTCACTTTCAGTTCAGTGCCACCACTTGACCCCTGCCACCCAGGGATCCATCATCCCACTGGATTCAGGCAGCGGTTTGAAGACAGTACTTCCTACAGATGTCCCTGGCCTTCAGAGTGTAATTATACAGAGCTCTTTGAATATGCTGAGTCTCCCCTTGTGAATGTTTCACATCCTTGGAGGAGAAACTCTCTTTTAGGTTATAGTTTTGGGGGAGGAGAAGCAGGCCTTATATATACATTTATTCTAGCATTCCCATCTCCCTGAGCCTTTGAATAGCTTCCTCTTCAGTGTAACAAGAGAAAACTGGCATTTCCACTTTGTTGAGTGTAGGCCATCATGGGGCTCAGGTATTAGTCAATCAACCAAGCAGACTGTTAGAGCCACTCCCAGCCACTTAGAGCTAATGCTTGAATCCAGAATCTCTGCTTAGTGAGCTCATATGAATAAACTCTGCCTAATCCAACATTATATTTCTCGCATTCTGATTTAATAAACTTAAGTTCCATGCCCACATATATTATCCCGATTTTTATGTAAAATGGAAAAAGATTATGCAATTCTTTTGGTGTGTATTGTGCCTCCTCACCCTCAGGGTTCTGTTTGGAATGAGTCTGGTTGTATTAATAGATCTAAGCAACGAGAGGTGGGGTAGGTCCTGAGGAGGATCCTTACGTTCCTTCAAGGCAACTGCCTCAGGGAAGGCAATTACAGATTCCTCAGGCCAGGGGATACCCAGCTTCTCATGCAGGAATGGAAGGAGCTATTTCTTCTGGAAAAGGAGGCCTGGCAGGATTTAGGGGTTCAAGATCTCCAACTTCATCAGAATCTTTCCATATGTCCCCATTCAGTGTTCGGTGCACCATTCTTTCCCAAGCAGAGCCCTTAGGGAGACCGAAGAGACTAAGAAACTGGGAATTCAATTCGTGTTGTATTTCAACCTTCTGTGAGATTAGACGTTGAGCTTGGTTTTCAGAAATCTCAGTAAATAGAGGTCACAAAGGCTTCTTTATAGTTAGTCATAGAATTTTTCAGGTCTCTTTAGCAGAACTTGAGCTGGGAATTTCAAGCCCCAAGCATATAAATTTATTTCTCCAAGTCCTCCATCACAGTTAGGAGCAGCCAACCAACCCCATTATATTCCTTATTGTCACTAAAATGTTGTATGACAGAAACCACTTAGCTACCCAAAGCCTTGCTTTCTATAAGCACTTTAGTACAGGTGTTTACAAGTGATCATTTAAGTAGCTGTTTTGCCACTGCTTGCTATAGACTACCAGTGCCTTCTTTACCACTGGAAACATAATCATTAATATTTTGAAATCTAATCAAATCAGATCAGATGACCAATCACAATAGACCCAGAATCAATTCAGAGAAAGCATTCCTATGATTTTGTTTTCTGGAACCACTTTGGACACTATATTCTGCATCAGCCAGAGATACAATAGGCATGGCATAGAATATGGGCTTTCTCTGAAGAATCAGATATTACATGGGAGATAGTAAAAGTCTAAGTTCAGTTTTGTGTGTGTGTGTGCTGGTACTGAGCCTGAAGTCACAGGGCAAGTGTTGGGAAAGAAAAAGCGTGTAAAGCGGGAAAAAGCAGGTAGCTGGACCCCAAAGAGTAACAAGCTGTCTCTCTCATCTCTAAGCCTCCAACCTCTCTCCATGGATGACCTGCAGGAGAAGATGGCCCTCTTGCTGACAGCCACACTCACACCTGGCTCAGGTATGATATCACATACTTGATATCACAAAAAAAGAGACATCACAAAAGCTGGAGGAGTTGATAGACCTACTTCTGCCCACACCAGCAAAGGAAGTCAACAGATTATTTAACAAGCAAGCCTGTGAGTTGGCCAGGTGTGGTGGCTCACGCCTGTAATCCCAGCACTTTGGGAGGCTGAGGAAGGTAGATCATGAGGTCAAAAGATCGAGACCATCCTGGCCAACATGGTGAAATCCTGTCTCCACTAAAAATACAAAAATTAGCCAGGCATGGTGGTGGGCGCCTGTAGTCCTAGCTACTTGGGAGGCTGAGGCAGGAGAATCACTTGAACCCAGGAGGCTGAGGTTGCAGTGAGCTGGGATCGCCACAGCACTCCAGCCTGGCAACAGAGCGAGACTCCATCTCAAACAAATAAACAAGCAAACAAAAAAAGCCTGTAAGTTACAACACAGGCTGAATTTCTTCCTTCAGAGAATAAGTCTCAAATTGCTTCACTTCTGCCTTTCAAACCTTCTGCAAATTTCTGTTGTGGTTCTAATCCAAAAACATACAGGGAAGGGAATTCTGGGAAATGCAGTTCAGTTAAGTTCACACGTTATAAAGCCACCATAATATCCCAAGCAGCTAGAAATACATGTGCAAAGGGAGAGAGATGCAAAGCAGTAAGGTGTTCTGGGTTATCCATGGATATTTATGTCTGCTTCAAAAGTCTTCTTTTTAAATGCAGCCAGTCTATCCAGACTGGAACTGTGAGGAAAACTGCCAGAGGAGAACACATTCTAAGCTATATCCTAATCACTGCTCCAACTGAGACTTGCACTTTGCTGGTTTTCCCTGTCTTAGGTCTTATCTGTGTCTTTGGCCCTAGCCATCAGATTGGTGGACTGCTCTTGGTTCCCACTTCTGCCTCTGGCCTTGCTCTCCTGATATTGACCTCGGGCTTTCCTGCAGGACCTAAAAGATGCCCAGTTGCTATAGCTCCATGGGCTCTATCCAAACAGGTCTGTTGTTTACCAACCCCAACCTATAGGGGAACAGAAAGTAGGTAAGTGAGTCACACGGGTGAGTAATAACAATGATGGTGTTGCTGATGGTAAATTGTCTAGCATCTTACAGCTTTCAAATTTCTTTTTATCTGTGCAAAGTCTGAATCAGTTAGAATCAATCATGCCACTTCTCAGCTGCTCAGGGGGACCTGCAAGTAACAGACCCCTTGTGAGTTATGGTTAAGAAAATCCTACAGCAGTGGGAGACCTACTGCGAAAATAGCCCATTCTCGCCTCCCTAAAATGGTTTGTTTGGTTTTGCTCATTAAATGTGTATAATTACACCTTAAAGTTGTTTTCATTTGCATTTCTTTAATTGATACTGTGAATACTTTTTTTTTCCTGAGATGATTTACCATCTAAATTTCATTGAGTTCACACTTTCCTCTCATCTCTTTTGATCTCATGTTTTGTGGAATGAGAATCAACCTTATAGATTTTATCTAGTCTGTATATTTTGGATAGTAACCTTTTCTTATTACATTTATCAAACATATTTTTGTTGCTTTTCTTCTGATATTTATTTTATTGCCTTTCACTGTACAAAAGTCCTTGGTTTTATGGATTTCAACACATCTATCTTGTTCCTGATGACATCCTACATTTTTAAGACATTTATTTCCCCTCAGAACTGAGATAAATATTCTATTTTCTTCTAGATAATTTTTTTAATGGATTGAATTTTTATATATATCTTTGACCCATTGGAGTCTGTAGAAAGTAGTATTAAAGAGCTTGGCCTTTGATGTCAAAATGATGTGAATTCAAATTCTGTCTCTTGCCCCTGGGAGGCCGATCCCTCCTGTGGTCCACCCATATCTCCCCCTTCATCCTCCTCTTCTTCCAGGCATGGGTATCCCCTGCCCTGTCCTCTGCCAGCACTGTTCCTGTCAGCGTCCAGGGAGCATGAGGTCTAGCAGGCAGCCTTGATATCAGGGACCCCACGCAGCTCACTCCTGCCTCGCCCTCCACAGCATCCTGGCCTATCTCATCTGCTGGACAGTTGCCTACCAGCTGCTCTCCAGCCTCTTCAGCCTCTACTTCCACCAGCACTTGGTGGGCTCCCAAATGCCTGCAGACCCTCCTGCACACCTGAGGTCTGGTCCTGGGCCAGCAGGACTCAGGCCAGCCCTTTTGTGTGTGCCTTGATGTCCCCAGCCGCAAGACAGGGCTGGGACTTTCAGGGGTCCCCTTCACCACGGTGCCTGAGCCATGGACCCCCTTGGATTCCAAGTTTCTGCCTCAAAACTGTCTCTCCTGGGCCCTGCAAAAGAGGGTCGTGAGGATATTGCTGCCAAAGTGCATGAGCCAGGTTTGAGTTGGGATGGTGGTGCAGTCTGGGGGAAGGAGTGTCTGCACTTCTGAACATATAAAAGAGCAGGCCAATTTTTACCAAAAAAAGGAAAAATCTGTTTTTCCTCTTTGGAAAGAAATAATTTGTCTTCTCTGAAACTATTTTCTTAGATTAGTCTACCATATTTCATTTTCATTATTTTTACATATTTATGGGACACGTGATATTTTGATACATGCATACAATGTGTAATGATCAAATAAGGATAATAGGATATACAGCACCTCGAACACTTATTTCTTTGTATTGGAAACATTTCAAAACTTCTAGTTATTTTGAAATACACAATACGTTGTCATTACCTACAGTCATTTTTCTGTGCTATTGAACATTAGAACGTATTCCTTCTATCTAACCATATGTACCCATTAACCAACCTTTTTTCATGTCCTGTCTCACTACACATACACCCTTCCCAGTCTCTGGTAACTATCATTCTACTCTCTACCTCCATGAGATTAACTTTTTTAGCTCTCACATATGAGTGAAAATGTGATATTTGTCTTTCTGTGCCTGGCACATTTCACTTAACACAATGACCTTCAGTTCCATTCATATTGGTGCAAATGACAAAATTTATGTTTTTCTATGGCTGGAGACTATTTCATTTTGTATACATACCACATTTAAAAAATCCATTCATCTGCTGATGGACATGTAGGTTGATTCCATTTCTTGGCTATTGCGAGTAATGCTGCAATTAACCTGGGAATGCAGGTATCCCTTTGATGTACTGATTTCCTTTTATTTGGATATATACCCAGTAGTGGGATTGCTGGATCCTATGGTAGTTCTATGTCTTTCTTAAATATTTTTAATAGTGAAATATAATACACAGAGAGGTGCATAAAACATAAATGCATACCTTATTATCTTTTAAAAATTATTTCTTCCTTATTCATTCTTCCAATTGGATTCCACTCTAAGATATTTCATGGAATTTTAACTCAATAGGTTTCAATCTCACATTTATATTGTTGAAGTGCACTGGGGGCACTCCTGGCCCAAGAAATGGGTATTTGCAGGCCAACCAATTAAGATGGCTACCACTGGAATCTAACAATAGGAATAGCTCAGCAAGAGGGAATGTCTCAAAATGAATAAGCAGAAAAAATGAGCAAAAAATTGGGACCTGAAATTCAATGATTGAGAATCAGAACTGAAAAGGTTAGACAGAGAAGGTGATGAAGAAATAAACAAAGCAGGAAGTTCACAAAATTGGTGGCTGTATCCACAATGCCGGGTATCAAGGAGGCGCTCTTTTTACAATGACCTTGGCACACATCAGTATACAGAGAGCAAGTGCTAGTGAAGCTGAGAGCAAATAGAGGCACACTGTTATCTTACTGCATTTGGTATTCCTAGACAGAAGGTAGTTCTCTCTCTCCAGCCATTACTGTCTTCTTTTTGCCATTAAATATTTATAATGTTATTTGAATAAATCTCTTATGGGCCATGTTGATATTCAAATTTGTTTATTACCATAAATGGGCTCTTTGTTTTCATTTTCTTTTCAGTGTGCTACTGGTATAGAACACAATTGATTTTTGAGACATCTTAAATCCCATAACTCTACAGAATTCATTTATTACCTCTAACTTTTTTTGGTTGATTTATTTTGATTTTCTAGGTCACCAGTAAAAAGCAATATTTTTATTCCTTTTCTCATATATTTATGTCTTTTATTGTCTTCCTTCTCCAGTAGTTATTATAAGTTCCTCTGGTACTATATGAAATAGACACGGTAAGAAGGCATCTTTGTTTTATTCTTGTTTTTTGTTTTTAAGAAAATGACTTTAATGTTTCTCCAACATGTATAATATGCTTGCATTTGAAACAATGTATGTAGGCTGAAATGGGATGATCAATTTTAAATAATTTAAATAATCTAAAGAAGAAATTTATACATCTAATCTTTCTAAAATTGTAAACAAAATGCATGTTTAAATATACCAGAGGTATTTCTGGCACATGCTAAGATAACATAATGATACTTGCTATTTTGGTTTTCTACTAATATGACCAATTATTGAGGTTTTTCATATTTATATAACAGCTTTGAATTCCATGATTAAACCTGGTTTGGGTTTAGTAAATTATTTTCATAAGGTGCTTATTTTTATTTTCTAAGTTTTATTTGGGATTTTTGTATCTGTTTTCCCAAAGTGAATTGTTCTAGTTTGCTTTCACGGTTGTATCTGTCAGATTTGAGAATTAGTCTGTATTTGCCTCAAAAAGAGTTAACTTACATTCTTTTTTATATTCTTAGGACTCAGATATCCTTAATTTTTTGGAAATGAAGAAAGCCACCTAGGGAATCCATCTAGAGTAGGTTCTTGGTGTGGAATAAATCTCTAATAGCAATGCTTGCCATTTCTTATTCTGTTATTAGTCTGGCTGTGTTCACTTTCTTTTCACATTAGTTCTTGGAATTTAAAGACATGTTTGGAAGATTATGCATTTCCAGTTAGATGTCAACTTTATTACTGTATAACTGAGAATAATTCTCCAACTAAATTATAATAAATACAAAAGAAAAATATATCCTTATCATTTACTGACTTTTTAAATAATCTCACTGGGGATAGGACTTTCCCTCATTTATCTATTTTTGCTGTGAGCCAAGTAAATGCCAAACTCACTGTAGACACTAAATGTGTATGGAAGGGGCAAAGCACAGGGTGAGCCCCTCTCTATATGACATGTGAGCTTAGTGTCCAAAGTTGCTCTCTTCTATTTAATTTTCATTCATATTCAGATTTATATCTTGGGAGTCTGAACTACTTTATGGAATAATATATTTTAAATAATTTATATCTTGCCTCATCCAAAAAGGTAGAGTGAAATATTAAAGGGTATAAAAATATTACAAAGTTAAAGAAATTTTAAAAATTAAGTGGGCCGGGCACAGTGGCTCATGCCTGTAATCCCAGCACTTTTTTTGGGAGGTCGAGGCAGGTGGATCACGAGGTCAGGAGATCAAGACCATTCTGGCCAACATGGTGAAACCCTGTCTCTACTAAAAATACAAAAATTAGCTGGGCATGGTGGTGGGCACCAGTAATCCTAGCAGCTTGGGAGTCTGAGACAGGAGAATCACTTGAACACGGGAGGCAGAGGTTATAGCGAGCGGAGATCGCACCACTGCACTCCAGCGTGGGTGACAGAGCAAGATCCTGTCTCAAAAAAAAAAAAAAATTAAGTGTAGGAAAATAGATGTGTTAAGCACTGATAAAGGTTAGATATTTGCAATAAAATGGTAAAAAGTTAATCTTTACACCTTGCAGTCTCTTAATGCGTTTAATTTCCTGATGGTGTTTATGTGATTAATTATTGATATGAACAAAGTTGATACAATCAAAGTTGTCTCTTCTAAAGTCTCTATACTTTCTCCCTCTTTGCTTGGCTACTTATATGCTCCTGGCTCTCCATTGCTTCCTGTAATCATCTTCCCATCTGCGAATATTCTCCTCCTGGCTGTGCCTGGCTAGGCAGGGACCGAGAGTTTCAGTTCTCTGTGCTTTCTAGTGGTTTCTTCCTGAGCAATGCTCTGGTCCTGCAGTCTGAGAAAAGGGGGTAGATTTGTTTTAATTCTTCCAACTTTTAGTATCTTTTATCATCTTGGCCACTTACAAATTCCTATCTTTATCTCTAAGGTCTAAAAAATTAACAAGTTGGTTTGGTTTTCTTGGGTGTGGGAGCAGCTTTCTTTGAGAATTGCACCCACTTAATATACCCACTGAGATTATTTTTCCTTTAATGATACTTTTGTTTAATGATTTCTTTTAAAATGGGTCTCACGTGTTGGCCTTTCTCTGCTTCTGCCGGCAACTGATATATTCACAAAGGAATTTTCTTGATCTATTTTTGAGCTTCCTAGTTTGTCTTCATTTATCTATTGAACAAAAAAAGTACAGATGCCTGCTATAGTATGGGTTTCTAATGGAGAGCCCCATCATATGATCTGAATATTTGTGTTGCTGCAAAATTCCTATGTTAATACCTAATCAGTAGTGTAACGATATTAGAAGGTAGGGTCTTCGGGAGGTAATTAGCCTGTGAGGCAAAGCCCTCATGAATGCGATTAGTGTCCTTACGAAAGGGACCCCAGAGAGCTTCCTTCTTCCACAGGAGGATCCAACAAGGAGGCGCCATCTATGAACAAAAAGTGGGCCCTCACCGGACACTGAATCTGCCAGTGCCATGATCTTGGATGTCGTAGCCTCTAAAACTATGAGAAATAAGTTTCTGTTGTTTACAAGCCACGAAGTTTATGGTATTTTGTTATAGCAGCCTGAAGGGACTAAGATGTTGTGTAACAGACTCAGTGGAAGTCTGATCTAGCACACTGTGCATTTCCAAATCTGGTTATCAGAGGGTGTGGTTTAGGGGTAAGGAAGTGAGGAGTTGAGGCAAGGGAGAGGTGAGGGAGTGGAAAACATGGGCCATGAAGAATGCCTCAAACTGACTTCACAAAGAGCCTGGAGAATGGATTTTGAGACCCAGGGTCAGTGAGGGGAGTCTGGAATTTATTAGGCTTAGACTAAATCGGAGTTTAAAGACACACAGGCTCTTCAGGTGTTGAAGCCAGATAATATAGAGGTTGGGGAAGTTGGACCTTTCTCTGAGGAGATGGGCAGTGCTATAGACCAAATCTTCGTGTCCCCCTCCAAATGTATATGCTGAAACCATCTCATCAATGTGATGATATTTGAAGGTGAGATTTTTAGGTCATGATCCCTCCTGAATAAGATTAATGCCCTCATAAAAAGAGGAGACCTGAAATCTCTCTGCTCCCTCCCATGTGAGGATACAATGAGAGGACAACCATCCGCAAATCAGGAAGGGGCCCTCACCAGACAGGATCTGCTAGCACCTTGATCTTGGACTTGTGAGCCTCTAGAAGTGTGAGAAATAAATGTTTTGGCCACCCAGTCTGTGGTATATTTGTTACAGCAGGCCAAAGGGACTAAGGCAGAAAAGGAATAGAGAATCATGCAAAACCAAAGCTTCCAGGAGCCGTGGAACCTGCCTTCCTTTCCTCCTGCAGTGCTGACCCCAGTGCCTAACCCAGTGTGCGTGGCACCGACTGCAAGATTTGACCATAACTTGCTAGAATTAATTAGTGCTTGTGTGGAGACCCTGAATCTCTTACACTTTTATCAGATTTTCCTTCCTGATCTGTAAATAATTATCTCATGCTCTTTGTATCCGTGCGTCAGGTGCTGTTGCAGTCTGGTGTTCCAGGAAGCAGGCTCTGAGATAGAGAGTAGAGCATGCAGCATGTTTATTAGGAAGACCCTGGGAGTCAACCCTTATGGCAGGGAGGGGAAGAGGCAGACTGGGCAGAGGGAGAAGCTGAACTGTGAGGCAGGCCAGGGACAGCCTGGAGCTCTTGCATTTCAGTCTGGAGCTCTTGCATTTCAGTCTGGAGCTCTTGCATTTCATTTCCCACCCATATTCATCAGGCACTTGGTGTTTGGACTCCCCTGGGGGCGTGACTTTGGGCAGGTGGCTCTCTGCAGTAGCAGCAGTCCCTGAATGGGCTGATAGCACCTCCAGAAGTTGGGGTGACATTGAAGTAGGGGAGCCAGGCAGCACTTCCTAGGGTTCACTACAGGAACTGGACTAAGGTCAGAAAGTCTCAGCTTGCAAAGAGCCCGGACTTTACAATGTTGCTGGGTGACATGGGAGGACACAAACCATTATAGCACAATACAGTAATTACTATAATTGAAGTGTGCTTAAAATGTCAGCATGAGTTTGTGTGTGTGCAGAAAGAACTATTTACAATTACTTGGTTTTCAAATTAATTTTTGAAACAAAATATTTTGATCTGTTTGCCTATGTCTGCACTCAACTACAACTCTTGTTATTCTATTTACAAATCTAATACATTTTAAATAAAAATACCACTTTCCATTAGGCTTTTAAATAATGTCCCATCCATTCAACTTGAACACATTTAATACTCTCGGAATAATGTCTAATTTACACACTTAGCTAAATTTACTAAATATTTTAAACTATATTTATAAATGTAATATATATTTTTTTCTCTCTAAGGTCTCCAAATATCTAATAGGGGAACTTCTGGTCCTAAAAAGAAAACCTGCCCAGCTATTTAAACTGTAGTAAATTGATTATATGTAATTTATAAATCAGCCAATACTGACATTTTCACCAAACTTAGTCAAATAATTTTACAACTTTCAACCTTAAAATCATAGACCTAAAATCAACCAGCTTAAATTGACTTCTTTAACAAATACATTGCAAGGGGATTTTTGAAATACAGAATTGTAACACAGATTAAAAAACTGAAGAACCAATCATCATGTGTGAATCTTATTTGCTTCCTAATTTAAAAACTTACAAAAGTTTCATAGTTTTCACGAGGCAATGAAAAATGTGAACACTGACAAGACTTCATGTTATTAAGAAGTTATTATATATACACACACAAACATATATACATATATATACATACATACACACCCATATATGTATATATAATATCTGGGATTTGCTTTCAAATTACATGGAAAAGGAGAAGCAGATTTGGATGGGGGAAGGATTGTCCTTGAGTTGTCCTGGAGTTGTTAAAGCTGGGTGATGGGTTCATGGGGTTCACTAGACTCTGCCATACATTTTTGTATTTGTTTGAAATTCTGCACAATATATACTTTTAAAAAATTAAGAATTTCAAGATTTAATTTTCAATTTTCAAGATTTAATTTATGAGATTCCTTCAGATATTTTATTTGTAATAAAAACCCATTAAATATCCAATTCACAGATTGTTTGTATTTTTGCAAAACAGATTCCTTGACTAATCCTAAAGCATTAATGCCATGGGTTTGATTTGTCACAGTATTTCTTGTAAGACTACTTAGGGTTGAAAAGATACCCACTAGGTGGAGAGTCTCAACTCTGGGAGCTAGCATTGTTTAAAAGCTCCCCGGGTGACTCTAATGTGCAGCTAAGGCTGAGGACCTCTGCCTTCATGCAGAGCATGAAAATCACCTGGAGGCTTGTTAACGTGCTGCACAGTGGACCTCACCTGCAGAGGTTCTGACCCTTGGGTCTGTGGGGGGGGCCTGAGAGTCTGCATTTCCATAAGTTCTGAGTGATGCTGATGCCGCTGGTTCAGAGACCACATTTTGAGGGTCACTGTTGCAAGGCAAGCAAATTTACTACCTTAAGAGTGTTGAAGTTACCAGATCAATAATTCAGGTCCACGTCACTGAAACTATCTCATGCAGGCTGAAGTTGCATAATGTCCTGACTTCTGACTGGATATAGAAGCTGTAGGAGTATATGACCAACCACATTCATGTTATGACATGGTGGTGGGGGGAAGGGGATCCTCCTTTTCATTTGGGTTTTTGTAATCCTTGACTCTTGTATTTAAATCACACCTCCTAAGAGGTGAGAGGAAGAGTGGATACCTTTCTTTATCCAGCTAGCTGTCTTCACTGCCTGCTTGGGGTTTCCTTATTTTTAGCTTTCTTAAGACATTTTAGCTCTGAGGACATTTAAATGTGAATCTTCAGGGTCCTAAATCTCCTCACGTTTTGTCTGGCATTGTGGTCAAAACTGTTAAGTCCTGGTTGTGTTACAGCTGAAGCATCACAGTCTGCCTAGAGAACCAGGGAAGACTTCACAGAGGAGGTGCTTTTGACATGAGCCTCAAGGGATGGTAGGGGTGTGGCAAGTGGACAATGGGAACAGATGGTCTGGTGTTTCTGTCATTTCTGGAATGTCAAAAGGGGTCTGTTGGGGGATATGGAGGTAAAGAAGAAGTGAGAAATGAGGCTGAACAGATAGGCAGGCAGGGGTTAGCTGCTGTGGAGGGAAGGTCTTGTATGCCACGAAAGGGAAGAGTTAGGTTTATTCTGCAGACGTTGAGAAGAGTGTTGAGGAATTTTGAGCAGAAGAGTGGTCTCATGAGGTCTGCATGTTAGAAAGATTATCCTGGCAGCTCTGTGGAGGATGAATTGGGGATCACAACCAGAAGCAAGAATTTACTAGTAGGGAGATTATTTGAGTAACAGCAATGCATGAGCACCCGGGCTGAGGCAATTACAGTAGGAATGGGAGGAGAAGACAGTAAGAGGTGAATACATTTGCATGATGATGTTCATGTATGTATATATTTATCTCAAAAGGATTTAAGGCAAGTTAATAGATGCATAAAACTTAAACCAAAAAAAAAAATGTTCAATAAGTATAGAAGGAAGCAGGAAAAATAGAAAGACAAAATATGAATGATGAGATGAGGCCATGAAAGAAGTCATATTGTGGAGTGATGTCAGCAAGATGGCCAACTGGAAGCTCCTAGTATACTTCTCCATCACAAAAAAGAAACCCATGAATAAACAACGTTATTTTGACCAAAATGAAGGAGAGCTCCAGAGAATAACAGAGAAGCAACAGAATTCTGGACGGCACAAAAACCTAGAATGGATGCAAAGAAAAGAGAAGAAAACACTTTGCATCTGCCACTCCATCTCCCTAGTTGATATCAGCTTGGAACCAGGACAGACTCCTTCCTCTAGCAAAAAGAAAAGCAAGAGTACCCAGCAGCCCCCACTGCCAGTGCAGACACCTGCAGTCTTCACTATCGGGAGATTCCTATAGTCCACATGGACTCTGAGCCCAGCTGAGGGACAAGCCCATGGTCCATAGTTAATTTACTCCCCAGAGTAGGAGCTGATGCTGCCCTGCCCCTCTCCCAGTGACACATGCTGCTACTATGCTGTGCCATCTTGAAACTGGAGCCACTGCTAGAGTGCATTCTGCTTTGGGGTGAGCAGCCACTGCACCACTCCATCTCTGAGGCTTTGCTGTCCCTGCAACACACCCACCTGGAGGTACATTATCCCTGAGCTGAGCTGCTGTGTGCTCTGTCCCCTAGGGCCAAGATACTATAGAGGTGCCAAATCCCTGCCATTCCAGTCGCTGTGCACCCTCCCCTGAGGGCTGAGGTTGATGCCCCATCCCCTGAGGACTTCAGGTCTCCTGAAAGCTGAAGCAGTTGAATCCCCCACCATGTGCAGCACCCTTCCTACAGGGACTCCAAGCCTCCAGCACACTAGAACAGTTGCAACCCCTAGTGCCACAGCTGGCATGGTACTCTGCCCCAACCAGGGATCCAGAGGCTCCACCAACCTGTGTAGCCATGATTTCTGGGGCCAAGAAAAAGCAGTATTTCACATTAAAGGGAACTGGAGCCTTAGCAGAGCTCTGCCTCACCCTCCAGGCCAAACAGACACAGTGACCCACCTACCTGAAATTGGACTAGTCCCCTGCTGTCTGAGCTATTGAGGTACCTCACCTCTTCAAGGAGTGGAGTCACTGCTGTGTTGCTTCCCTTCTCCTGGAGAGCAAGCCCCCACAGCATCTTGCCATTCCTGGGTCCTTGCTGATGCTGCGCCTGGCCTCACAGAGCTTGTGCTACTGCCGTGCCCCACCATCCTAGAATCCAGAGTCACCACTGTGTAGTACCTCATCTCCCAGAGCCTAAGATGCCACCATGCCCCACTGTTTCTGGGTCCAGAATTGCAACTGTGCCCTGCTTCCCAGAGCTTGAGTCTCCAGAGTACCCCTTTTCCCCCAGAGCTGTGTCAGTGCCGCACCCTACCCCCAGCGTTAGTCTACAGTTATATCTCAGCCCTCTGAACCTGAACTTCTGGACTGTGTCTCAGAGCAACACACCCTGGCTTAGTGGGAGAACTACAACCACTAATGCCTTAGAAAGTGAACCTGTACCTCAAGTTCAAGGCGCTGGTTTCATAGGATCCTGAGCCCAGGAAACCAGCTCCATAGCTTCTCTGAGCAGTTTTGCCCTGGATCCTAGTACCACTGTGAGTGCCTGTGGGTTGTGTCAGACCTAACTGCAAAAGAGATCCCCTCACCAAGACTCCCCACTCTGGGAAGACAAGAACAAGAGAATAAATAAAGGCCCTGACCTAATAACCTACATAGCCACTGTCACTGCCATACACTCCTGCCACTTAGACCACAAAGGCACTCAGTCATTGCTAAAATTGATCACAACTGAGGAAGCTGAATGGAGGCTACATCAGTGTACCAACATGAAACCAGAGCCAACACTTTCCACCCAACTAGCACCTTCATGTCCCTCTGCTAATACAAGTCTTCTCCCATGAAAGTCACTTTGTAAAGTTTTGAAGAGGTAACTGCACCATCAGAGGCACAGACATCAATGCAGGGACACAAGAAACATGAAAAGGCAAGGAAACATGACATCAATAGGAACACAATAATTCTCCAGTAACTGACCCCAAGTAAACAGAAATGTATAAGCTGCCTGAAAAGAAATTCAAAATAATAATCTTAAAAAAACTTAGATAAAATACAAATAGACGATTCAATAAAATTAGTAAAACAATGTATGATCTAAATGAGAAATTCAACAAAGAGATAACCATCATAAAAAAAAAAAAAACAGAAATCTTAGAGCTGAATAATTCAATCAATAAAATAAATACAATAGAGAGATTCAATGACAGATGATATCAAGCAGGAAATAATCAAGCAGGAATTCGAGTGCAGGTCTTTTGAAATGACTCAGTCAAAGGAAAAATAATTAAAAAGAGTAAAGACAGCTTACAGGATATATAGGAAACCATTAAGTGAACAAATTTTTGCATTATGGGCATTTTAGAAGGAGAAGAAACAAAGAAAGGGACAGAAAGATTATTTAATAAAATAACTGCTGAAAACTTTCCAAGTCATGGGAGAGATATGGATATCTAGATTTGTGAACCTTAAAGATCACCAGACAGATAAAACCAAAGAGATCCTCTCCAAAGAATGTCATAATCCAACTGTCAAAAGGCAAAGACCAATAATTTTAAATGCATCAAGGAAAAGCATACAGTCACATATAAGGGCACAATTTCCATTATACTATCAGATCTCTCAGCAGAAATCTTGAAGAGCAGGAGAAAATGAGACGATAAAGTGCTGAAAGAAAAATAACTATCAGTGAAGAATACTATACCCAGCAAAGCTGTCTTTCAGATATGAAGGAATAACAGGTCTTTTCTAGAAAGGCAAAAACTGAAGAAATTTATCACCACTAAATCTGCCCTACAAGAAATTCTAAGGAAGTTCTTCAAGTAAAAATGAAAGGACAGTAATTATTGTCATAAGTACATATGAAATTATAAACTTGCAAGTAGAAGAAAATACATAGTAAAATCCAGAGCACTCCAATAAGTCAGACATATTCTAATATGAGGCTTAAAGTTTAAAATAGTAAAAAAAAAAAAAAAAAAAACCAAACAAAAACAAACAAAAAAAAAAACCAAAAAAAAACCAACTAAAGCTACAATAAGTTGTCAATACACAATATAAAAAAATGTAAATTTTTACATCAAAAACAAATTGTGGGGAGAATAAAAACCTAGAGTTTTTGTATGTGACAAAAGTTAAGTTGCTATCAGCTTAAAATAGTTGATTATAAGATGTTTTATGTAAGTATCATAGTAAACACAAAACAAACTATAGCAGATATACAAATGATAAAGGAATTAAAGCTTAGCACTACAGATTATTATCTTTTTTGTTATTTTTTATTTTTGTTAATTTTTTATGGGCAAATAGAAGAGAATTATCACATCACAAAGGTAGACAACAAGAGAGAAAGAAATAAACGAAGAAGCTACAAAATGACCAGAGAACAAGTAACAAAATGACAGTAGTAAGTTCTTACTTATCAAAGGTGATCTTGAATGTAAATGGATTAAATTCTACAGCCAAAAGGCAGAGAATGGCTGAATGAATAAGCAAAACAAGATCCAACTACATGCAGCCTATAAGAGATCCAGTTAAGCCTTAATAAGGGCACACATAGGCTGAAGGTGAAGGGATGAAAGAAGATACTCACAGCTAATGGTTACCATGCAAATAGTAACCAAAAGAGAGCAGGGGTGACTATCTGATAAAATAGATTTTGTGTCAAAAACTGTCACAAGAGACAAAGAAGGTCATTATTTAATGACAAAGGGGTTGACAATCAAGAGGACATGACAATTGTAAATGTATATGCATCCAACATTGCAGCACCTAAATACATAAATCAGCTATTAATAGGCATGAAGGAAAAAATAGATAACCATACAACAACAGTAGGGAACTTCAGTATCTCTCTTCAACAACAATGGATATATCAACCAGAGAGAAAATTAATAAGGAAATATTAGACTTATATTGTACTTTTGACTAAATGGACCTAATAGACATATATAGAAGTTTTCATCCAATGCCAGCAGAATACACATTTTCCTTTAGCACACCTGGAACATTCTCCACAAAAACCATATTTTAGCCCACAAAACAAGTCTTAACAAATTTAAGAAGATTAAAATAATTTCTAGTATTGTTTTGACCACAATGGCATGAAACTAGCTGTGAATAACAGAAGGAATCTTGAAAAATTTACAAATATGTGAAAATTAAACAACATGGTCCTAAACAATCAGTGGGTCAAAGAATAAAACAAAAAAGAAATTTTTAAAACCTTGAGATAAGTGACAATGAAAACACAATATACCAAAATCTATGGGATGCAGCAAAAGGAGTTCTAAGAGGAAAGTTTATAGAAATAAATGCCTACATTAAAAAGAGAAAGATCCCAAATAGTCCAACATTATACCTCAAGAAATTAGAAAGATTTAAAAAATTAAAAATTTGCAGAAGAAAGAAAATAATAACAATCATAACAAAAATAAGTAACAAACAGAAAAACCATAGAATCAATAGAGTTGTTTTTTGAAAAAATAAACAAAACTGACAATCCCTCATCTAGTCTAAGAAAAAAAACTCAGAGAAATAAAAAATTAAAGAAATTATAACAGCTCAGAAATAAAAGAATCATAAGGGACTAATATGAGCAACTATGTTCCAGCAAATTAGATGGCCCAGATGAAATGAATAGTTTTATAGAAAAATATAGCCTAACAAAAATTTGAGTCAGGAAAAGATAGAAAGCCTGAACAGTCCACTAACAAAGAAATGTTATTACTTTTAAAACCTCGCAACAAAAGAAAGCCCAGGATCAAATGGCTTCACAGCTGAATTCTACTAAACATTCAAAGAATTAATATCAATACTTCTAAAGTCTTCCAAAAATTGTATCTGCAGGGTATCCTTCCAAACACATTTTACAAGACCAGCATCACCTTGATACCTAAGCCAAAGACACTGCAATAAAAAAACACTGTAGGCCAATATCTCTGATAAATATTGATGCAAAAATCTTCTATAAAATATTAGCAAACCAAATCCAACAACATATGGTTGTGGGATTATACATCAAAAAGATTATATATCATGACCAAGTGAGATTTATCCCTGGCAAGCAAGACTGGTTTAACATATACAAATCAATCAATGTGACACATTACGTTGACAAAAAGTTAAAAATCATACGCTCATCTTAATTGATACAGAAAATATATTTTATAAAGTTCAACATTCTTTCTTGATAAAAATTCTCAACAGTTTAGGTATAGAAGGAAAGTTCCTCAATATAAGAAAAGACATTTACAAAATCCCACTGCTAACATTATAATCAATGAGGAAAAACTGAAAGCTTTTCTGCCAAGATAGGGATGAATCTACTAAGATGAGGATGCCCTCTCTTACCACTTCTATTCAACATAGTACTAGAAGTATTAGCAAGAGAAATCAGGTAAGAAAAAGAAAAGGCATTCAAATTGAAAAGAAGAAAAACTATCCTATTTGCAGATGACATGCAAGAAATGCCAACGAGTCCACACAAAATATCTGTTAGAACTAATACATGAATTTAATAAAGTTGCAGGATATAAAATTGTGTTAGTCTGGTTTGCATTGCTGTAAGGGATACCTGAGGCTGGATAATTAAGAAAAGAGGTTTATTTGACTCATGATTATGCAGGCTGTTCAAGCATGGCATCAACATCTGCTCCTGGTAAGGGCCTCAGGAAGCTTACAATCATGACATATGGCAAAGGAGGAGCAGGTATCACATGGTGAGAGAGAGCAAGAGAGAGATGGGGGAGGTGCCAGGTTCTTTAAATAAGCAGCTCTTGCATGAACTCATTACCACAGGCAGGGCACCAAGTCATTCATGAGGAATCAGCTCCCATGACCCAAACACCTCCTACCAGGGCCTACCTCCAACATTGAGGGTCACATTTCAACATGAAATTTGGAAAGGACAAATATCGAACCATATCAAAAATCAACATACAAAATTCAGTAGCATTTTATACACAAATAACCTAAGTGAAAAATCAAGAAAATAATCCCATTTATAATATAATAGTATCAAAGAATACTCAGTAATACATTTAACCAAAGAGGTAAAAGATCTGTACACAGAAAACTGTAAAGCATTGGAAAAGGAAATTGAAGAAGACATAAATCAGTAGAAAGATACCCTGTGCTTATGGATTGGAAGAATAATATTGTTAAAATGTCCCTACTACCCAAAGCAATATCCAGATTCAATGCAATCTCTATCAAAGATGCAATTACATCTTTCACAGAAATAGACAAAACATTATGGAAACACTAAAGACCCTGAAAAGCCAAAACAATAATGAGAAAGAAAAACAAAGTTGGAGGTATCAAACTTCTAGATTTAAAATTATATTACAGAGGTATAGTAGTCAAAACAGTATGGTACTGGTATAAAAACACATAGACTAATGGAACAGGGCAGAGAGCATAGAAATAAATTCAAACAAATACAGTCAATTAATTTTTGACAAGGGCACCAAGAGGACACAATGGGGAAATAATAGTCCCTTCAATAAACGGTGCTGGGAAAACTAGATTTCCACATCCAAAAGAATGTAATTGCATTCTTATCTTACACCATAAACAAAATCAACTCAAAATCAAAAAAAGACCCAAATGTCAAAACAGAAACTATAAAACTCCTAGAAGAGAACATAAAGGAAAAGCTCCTGGATATTGGCCTTGACAGTTATTTTTCGGATATTGCACAAAAGCACAGGCCACAAGAGCAAAACTAAACTAAACTAAACTAAACTAACTAAACTAAACTAAAGAGCCATATCAAACTAAAAGTCTTCTGCACAACAAAGGAAACAATTCACAAAAAGAAAAGGCCCCCTATTAATTGGGAAAATATTTGTAAGTCATATATCTGATAAGGGGTTAATATCCAAAATGTACAAAGAACTCATACAACTCAATAATAGAAAAACAAATAACCTGACTAAAAAAATAGGCAAAGAATCTGAGTAGATAATACACAAAGAATACATAAAGATGGCCAACAAGTACATGACTAGGTTCCCAACATCATTAATCATCAGAAAAATGCAAATCGAAATCACACAAGATACTACCTCACACTTGTTAGGATAGCTATCATCAAAAAGTGAAAAGACAACAATGTTTGGAAGGATATGAAGAAAAGGGAGCCCTTGTACAATATTGGTGGAAACATAGATTGATACAGCCATTATGGAAAACATCATGGAGGTTCCTAAAGAAATTAAAATAGTACTACTACATGACCCAGTAAACCCTCTTCTGGGCATATGCCCAAAGGAAATGAAATTACCACCTTGTAAAGATATCTGTACTTTCATGTTCACTGCAGCATTATTCACAATACCCAAGATAAGAGAAACAACCTATGTGTCAATGAACAAATAGATAAAGAAACTGCACGTGTGTGTGTGTGTGTAATGAGTTATTATTCATCTCTAAAAAACGGGTAAGATCTTGCCATTTGTCACAATATAGTGAGCCTGGAGGACATTGTACTGGGTGAAATAAGTCAGACATAGAAAGTAAAATATTGCATGGTACTGGGCATAGTGGCTCACACCTGTAATCTCAGCACTTTGGAAGGCCAAAGTGGGTGGATCATTTGAGGTCAGGAGTTCGAGACCAGCCTGACCAACATGATGAAACCCCGTCTCCACTAAAAATACAAAAAATTAGCTGAGGTGTGGTGGTGCACACCTGTCATCACAGCTACTAGGGAGGCTGAGGCAGGAGAATCATTTGAACCCAGGAGACAGTGTTTGCAGTGAGCAGAGATCACGCCACTGCATTCCAGCCTGGGCAACAGAATGAAACTCCATCTAAATAAATAAATAAATAAATACCAGAAAATAAAATATTGCATGACCTATGATCTCACTTATATGTGGAAACTTAAAAAATAAAAGCAAATATACAGAGATAGAAAAACAAAACTGATTACCAGGGACAGGAAGGTGGCACAGGGAGGAAACAAGGAGATGTAGATGAGAGGATACACAGTAGCAGAAATGCAGGATGAACCAGTCTAGAGCTCTAATGTACAATATGAGGTTTGTAGGTAATAAAATTGAACCGTATTCAATATTTATGCTAAATGAGCAGATTTTAGCTGCTCTTGCCACAGAACGAAAAAAGAGTGTGTAACATGATAGGTTAATTTGCCTCGCTTAAGTAACTTTTTTTACTATCTACATGTATCCCATAACATCATATTGTACAACTTAATATACACAATGAAATTGTCCCATCTGCTTAGCAACAAAAGAAGACAGGTAACAAAACATACCAACAAAAAAGAGGAAGTTCACATTGGGATAGTTAGATCCTTATGCTTGCTAGAGGTGGGCCATGAATTCAGCCGGTAACTTCCTAACAGTTAGTACAAAACAGGAGGCTCAATCCATCACTTGATTCACGGAGCCTATAAGATAAAAGCACTCCAGCTGCTTGGGAGGAACATGGTGAGTATTGGCTCTGGAAAGAGAGACATTTCTTCCACAGAGCCTCAGAAAAAAAGACAAGCGTTGATGTACTGAACAAAAACCTCCACCTCTCAGGGTGAGGGGATTTTGTTTCTCTAAGAAATGATTGCTCACGGTGGAGATTCAAGAATATGACTAAAACATGAGCCCTGGTCACTGTCTCGTCTCAATGAGGGGGGTGGCAGATCAGCTTCCAGGGTAGGCTGCTTTATTGGCAAGTACCTGACTTGCCAGGGAAGGAGTAGAGACCTTCCTAGAAATAAAACAAAGGAGTAATACATATCAGGGAGGGTCTGTTGGAGGACAAACCGTAGCCAATCAGGCATGGAAGATGGTGCGACTTCCCAGGCATGCTCAACAATAAAGGGTGGCGACTTGCTTTCTAATGAATAGAAATAATAATCATAGAAGAAGATGAAAGGTGGAACAAAGCACTTGGTGGCTCTGGGGGAAAGAGGGATCAGTTAGGAAGCTAAACCAATGCTAAGGCATCTGCCTTGGGCCAATGGGTTAAACGGTTATTTGAAAGATGAGTGTAGGGAATGAGGCAGAAGAAGGGGCAGATTTGTGGGCTGGGTGATGGGGAGGAAAGTTGCAGGTTCACTTTGGGGTCACAGTACGTATGATGTTCCTGCAGACAGCCAGGTGGAAATGTAACCAGTATTTTATGGTTTAGTTTTGATTTGGTTGTTCTGTTGGTGCCTAAGCATACCCTCTTGGCCTACCCGAGAGATCACCCATAAACAGTCCCCTGGCCACCCAGGGCTTCCTGCATCTCTCTGCCCTGGAGTGTGGTCTCCTTGCTGGTGTCAGGCAGGTCAGAAGTGTTAAGAGTTAAGGTCCTCTCAGTGGCCCTCAACTAACGATGGACAGGAGTTGATAAATACCATAGCTTCTTACCCCTCTGGATAAGGAAGCACCATTCCAGATGGTACTTAAAAATCATTTTTAAGGACTTTACCGCTGCTAAAATATCCCTCAGACTCCTCAGGGGACAATTCTGAGGTGTGTTCCTCCCCGCGTCTCAGACGGGCCCCAGCGGGACTGAGTGCCCATTGCCCACAGGGGTAGCGCACTCATTAGTGTGCTTCTGGCTGGCTTTCTCCCATCCCTGCCTCACCTCCTCTGTTCCCCACCCCCTCCCGGAGCTTCCTGGGATCGCTTTCCATTAACCCACTGAGCGCTCAAATCCCCATCTGAGACTGCCACATCATATCAGTTTTGATGGTGCCCACGTACCTGCCAGCACCTCCCTCACACTGGTTCTGAAGAAGCAGAGCCTGGAGGTGGGTACTGTTCAAGTGGTTTGTTGGGGATGTGCTCTCAGGGGAGGAATGGGGGATGCAGGAGGGAGCATGGCGTAAAGAGCAAAGCCAGCATGGTGTGTCTGGTAGAGACTCACTTCAGCCTCATCCTACCCGGAGCTCAAGAGCAACAACTGCTCCGCTGACAGGGGCCCACCTTGAAGCCAGGAGGCCAGCCTGCTGTGCCACCTGTGTCAGCTTGCCCTTGGCTCAGGTCTGAGGAGGTGGGCAGGAGAGACAGCCTCCTCTGGCCAAGCCCTCCCTCCTGGTCCATCTCCTAGTAGAGGCCCCCTTTTGTCTGGGGACAATGCTCCTGAGAAGGGGGCAGCTGTGAAGTGCTACCAGCCACATCCCCTCACCACTGCAGCAAGCAGCAGGTAGAGGGGCACCAGCAGTGCTCTCTGCAGGCCTCCCAGAGGCCTGTCCATACAGGTGCAGTGTATTACATACATAGGCATGGGAGAGCCATTTTCTGCAGAGGACTCCATTCATTTCAGTGGAATCTGCCAGATGGGGTACTGGAGAAGGAGCTAGATAAGGCCTGATCCCTGCACTTGCGGAGTTTACAGCGGAGGGAGGGAACTAGACAGGAAAACAATTACCAAGGGAACAAGAAATTCACACTGCACAGAGGTGAAAGCAGTGCTGGGGGAGCTTAAACACAGAAGGTGGAAAAAAAGTCTCCAGCTGGGGAAGGACACGCTTACAAGGCTTGATGAGGAAGCAGCATTGCAGATGGTACTGAAATGGCATCTGTAAGGACTTTGAAATGCTAAAATATCCCTTACACTCCTCTGTGGGGCTCAGATCACTGTTAGAGTTTCATTCACCAGGAATGAGTGCGACCCTTCCCCGACTCCACCCCCACATAACCTTGCTGCTAAAGTTGGAAAATTGGGCATTTGGCTGGAAAGTGTTTTTATCATTTCATCAAATTTAATTTTTTTTCCTCTTTAAAGTATTAGGTCTATTTTCTTTGAGCTTAGTTTTATCTTCTCATGTGCTTTTGAGGTAGCTGCCAGTACCCTCTGCTTAGCCATCCTATGCTAGGGTCCCCTTCAGGGCTGGACACGCCCACCTCTCCATCCGTACTTAAATGTATACTTGCTGTGTCCTCCACACCTCCACCACCCGGGCCAGGAATCCTCCCCTGGGAGATGGGGTGAGGCTGGGTGGTCAGTCAGTTGGGAGCTCCATTCCTCTGTTAAGAGCTGAAAATCATGACTAGTTTCCCCCATGCCCTTTCCCTGCCTCTGCCCTGTGTGTTCTGTAATGGTAGCACTCCCCAAGCAACAAAGTATTCATAATAGGTTTTCCCATCAGTGTTCAATTCCAATTTCCTGTCTGGCCCCAAGCCACCTTATCCAGTCCTTAATAAGGTCCACCTTTTAGATCTTACTTAAAGCCTGTGTTTCAGGGGCTGCTGGCAGTTTGAGACTCTGTTACAAGAAATGGAGTTCTTCCTTCATTGTCTGTGTTGCACCCGGCCCTACCCACCCCCAGCCCAGTGGCCCAGGCCGAGAAGAACACACCTTTGACAGCGGGTGAACAAATACTCTGGGAGCTGGGGGCTGCGAGTTCCAGGGAAGCACCGGCATCCCTGGGGAAGGAAACACAGATTCTATCTTGAAGCTCCTCTCCATTTATTTAATCTCTCAAGGTTTCAATCAACCAGCCCTTACCTGACTAGCTCCACAAACGAGAGTGAAATCATGTTTCCTCTTGAGTGAATCGTTCATTTCACACAGCACAGCCACTGCCTCTGAGCCTTCTCCAGGGGCATGGATGGTCTTGAAGCACTTCTGTTTCCCCCAGTCTCCTCCTGAGAACGCCCATTCCCTCTTGTAGCTCCCTCCCTGGCCACCAGCTCTGCACCATCTCCCTGTTAGGTGCCCAGCTGCCACTGCCTTCCAGCATCTGATGCAATGGGATGATGGCAGGGGTGCCCTCTTCGAGGAACAGTGGAGGGAGGGGAGATGGTTCCCCCAGTCCTGTCCCCTAGGGGGTTATCCTGCTATCTCCTAGAGGACAGAAGCAAAGAGAGAAGGAAGGGATTCAGGATTTTCCACATGCCTGGCATAGTTATAGGCATTTTATATATGTTTGGTCCTTTAATTCTATTCTCATTTTTCAAACAAGGAAGCTGAGTTTGAGAGAAGTTGCCAGGGCCACATAGCCAGTAGGTATTGGTGCAGGATTAGACAATTATATGCCTGAGTCCGAAGCCTGCAGTCTTTCCACTTCACCTCACTGATCCAGCACTGGAGGGTTCTTTTGCAAATATTATAGAACTTCACCTCAAATTCTATAAGGCTATTTCTTCCAGATAGAGGGGTGTAGGAAAGCAAGGAGGAGACAGGGAGGGTCACTCTCACTAGCATGAGACCCAGCCCCGAGATGTGTTCTTTCTTTCACAGGGTGCTGGGCTTTCCTGGCTTAGAGAACTTCATGCCAAGGGGGAGGTGTTCTACCGGGGACATGACAACTGGGCCAAGAGAAATATGGCACTGCACACCACATGCCTCTCTTCTGAGGGCCCCACAGACACACACAGGGGCAAGGGAGCCCCTCTTACTGCTTCCTGTGTTTGTCAACATCCAAGCCAGAGCTGCACACAGCAGGCCAGCCACAGTCAGACCTCCTCACTTTTCTACGTTGCTTTCTATTTTGAGGTACATTTGTGTATGATATTGGATTTAATTCTCACATTACCTATGTAAGTCATGCAAGCCAGGCAGGTGGTGCTTCCCTTTCTACCAATGTGGTGGTTCTGTGATGAGCCCCCTGGGTGCCCTTCAGGAAGGAAGGAAGGATTCATCTCCCTACCCGCCAGCCCCTTGAGGATAGCCTCAGCTGAAGAGTGCCTTCCCCAAGGGTACACCCTTCCCAGAGCAGTGCACATCCAGTGACAGACAGATGCAGACCAGTCCCAGCTTTGAATCTTCCCACAGGGCTGGCTGTGGCTTCCATTGATACTGCATGGCAGCGCAATTTCCCCTCTGCCCAACTGTGCTTCCATCCTTTCCCTTCCCCAGGTGTTGCTCCTGAGAGAACCCTCGGATAAACCTCCTGCCCACTAGCCTGCACCCTAGAATCGGCTCCCAGGACCCAAACTGAGACCCAGAAAGGTAATGTCTCAGGTACTAGATGATGCATCAGGAGTCTCATTTTCCCTTTTGCCACTAACAGTCCATGCGATCTTGGAGAAACTATTTGACCTGTCAGTTTCCCCACCTGTCCCAGATCTGGTTTGGTCCAGATCATCTCAAAAGTCAAGAAAGTCTAAAATCACTTGACCTTAAGGAATTTGTTCAAGAACTATGATTAGAACCCAAAACTTCTATCACTTTCCAGCATCTCCCTACAAATCCCTGACTTTGTAGCAGGGAAAGGAGGCTGGAATTCCAGTGCCCTTTCGGCGTGTTCCCAGGCCTCTTAGACAGACCATCTCCTAGACACAGGCTAGAAGCTCAAGAAATCATTCACCAGGTTTTACCTCCGCTTGATTTCTGCTTCTCCCCACATAGGTTCTTCCACAGCTTGGAGGAACTTTATTCTTTTCTTTTTTGAGACAGAGTTTTGATTTCTCACCAGGCTGGAGTGCAGAGGTGTGATCTCGGCTCACTGCAACCTTCACCTCCCAGGTTCAAGCGATTCTCCTGCCTCAGCCTCCCGAGTATCTGGGACTATAGGCACATGCCACCATGCCTGGCTAATTTGCCCTTCAGAATGCATGCTGTCCCTAGTGAGGAGGAACTCACAGGGTGCTAGGTAGCTACGAAGAAGTTGCCTGAGAGGAGATGAGTCATAGAATCTGACTTTATTCTCTGTATTCAAGCTTGGGGACTGTCTCACCTCCTATTTCCAGCCCTTCTCCCTCATGCTAAGCCAGCACCTTCTCCCTGAATCCTCTGGCTCCTGAAGCAGCAAATTCGTTTTGGATCGGCTTCAAAGATTTTGCCCTCGCACTCTGCAAGATCTCATTTCTGACACCTTGCATGGAGAATGCTCACTTACTGTTGCCCTCAGAAAGGTCCTTAAAAGAACATCTTCCCAGGCACCATTTCACTCCAATTCTTTCAGCTGTGCTCTCAATAGCCTTCCTTTCTGCATTAAATCATTTTTCATTATGTTCCCTAACTTCCCTTACAAAGTTGAAAAAGTCAAGGTCCCCGGCCATCAACAGATGGTAAACTCAGATGGGGAGATCATTGGAGGGACTATTTGCAAAGACATAGCCAAGGCTACAGTACATTGCAGTATCATGGTGCTAGTTAGTGACAGCAGGGTGCTTTTACCTCACTCGAGCCTAATGGGGCAAAGGGACAGAACTGCAGACAGCAGCTGTAGGGAAAACTGTCAGACAACAGCTGAGGCCTTTGGTAAGCTTAAACCACTAAGCCACAGTGACCCGACAGAGACGGATCCAGGTACTAAATACCCCATTTCACTTTCTACCCATTCTTTGACCTGCTGCTGGTAGTTCCCACTCACTGAAGTCTGAGAGCAAGGCAGCCCATTGATGTAGCCCCTAAGCGCCAGCCTCTCCAGGGCACAGCAGAATGGAGAAGGGTAGAGAGTGAGTCTAGGAACACAAAGGAAACATCAGGACAGGTTTCTTGGTTTCTGGCCTACAGAGAAGTGGAGTGCAGTCTCTGAGCAGTCCACTAAATCCATTTGTTTTTGTGTACTGACTATGGCAGTACAACCCTCATCTGCTAAGCCTGTGGTAGACCTCAGTGCATAAAGAGAAGACACCATTCCTGCTCTCCTGGAGCACACAGCTATTATCTTCCCATCATAGGGCTCCAGCTGCAGAATTTGCTAAAAAAAGGAGTAGAAAGGAAAATTAACTTATGAACTCAAACCTGTTCATCACAACCATCAGACCAAGATCAGCACTTTGCTACATGCTTTTTCACATGTTATTTCATTTATTCTGCCAAGTGACCTCATAATCACCATTTTCATCATTCTGCAGACAACAGAAAAAGACACAAGCTCAAAGAGGTTTATGTGACTTGCTCACGATCACACAGGGAGCAGGCACCAGAATCTCCAAAGCCAAAGAACACTCCCTCCTAGCCTTGCCTCAGCCTCACCATCTGCCCTTTGTGGAGCTTGCCTCACTTTCTACCTTACCCTTTTTGTGACCTGTGCTCATGCTTTACCTCTCAACCAGCAGGCTGCATGACTGACTCCTTTCCCTGTGCCCCATCATGCCCAGAACACAGCATACAGTCTGCTAATACGTGAAAACCAAAACAAGCCTTCAGCAATCAGGCCCCAAATACCCACGAGTCATTCTCGGACCACACAGTGAAATCCAGGGTTGAACCTGGACCTGGCATGTAAGGTCAGAGCTCCCTGGTTCTTGTTGGCAGTAAGACGTGGCAATCTTTGCATCCTCATTGTGTGGATGAGGAAAGAAGGTTCTAAGAGATTAAGCAAGTAGCCTGAGGCCTGGCATCTAGCAAGTGACAGATCCAGGATTTGACCTGCCGACTACCTACTTCTCAAGCCTTGATTCCTTCTGTGCTACATAGCCTGGTGGAGTAGGACTCTTCCACTGAGATGAGGAAGGATGCCCAAACGATCCACTACAAACATTTCCCTTCATCTCTCCCACCATCCACCCTGCCCACCCCATCCCGTGTTCCTATGTCCAGTGGACTTCAGTGGGCTGAGTCTTATTGGATTAAACAACAACAACAATAACAACAAATAGTGCCAGGAATAAAATGTCAGGAAGTTTTTCTTCAGAATTCCTGGAAATGGAGGGTTTACTTCTCTCCCATTCTCTTTTCTTTCTTTCTGCCAGATTTTCCGGCATTCTGGAGGCACACCAATTCTCACCACCCCATGCTCCAGAGAGCAAGCCCCAGGGCTACACACATGGCTGGCTTTTCAAAGGCACTGTTGTTCTGTCCCCTTGTGGGCAAATAAAAACAAAATGCTTCTGCTAAAAACAAGTCCATTTCACATTTTCTTTTACTTGAGAAAATGGAAAAGGCTGAATCAATGCTTTGAGGTCAAGTTCCCCTGGAATTTTTGCAGCGAGTCTCAGCTACCTGCACCAACTGACTCAGTATGCCCCTACTGATTACTTTACAGTCATTTATTTTTCTTTGCATGCCTGGCCCAGAGCACCCATGAACACACACCTACACATATCTATAGACCCCTTCTATTTAACCCACACTCCAGAGTCAACAACACAACAGACAAATGAAGGCAACTTACTAAATCCTAGTACCTTGTGTTGGCCTCTAGACACCCATTTCTAATCACATCTTCAACCCTTGAGCGAGACACAGCGATAAAACTAGAAGGGAAGGCATTCATTTATACTGTGCCGAGTTTCAATTTTTCTGAGGTTTTCACACAATCATCTTTTATGAGCTATAGTAAAACCACATGTTTATACAGTCTCTCTCCCTAAGTCCCAAACATTTTAGCAACATTATCTTATGTAACACCTGGGGTTTGAGAAACAGGGCCTGAACAACCATACTTCGCTTATGCAAACAGTTTTGAATTTTCCAGATGTATCCATTTCCCTTCAAGTTAGCAAAAAGCTTATTTGGAAGATATCACCTCCCCCCACCCCCTACCAGCCTTTCCCCTCCACCTGCAGGTAATATTTGCTTCTAAAAAGAATCTCTGCCTTTGCAGTAACATGGAAGCAATTTTTCTTATTTGTTTTGCAATTCCTGATGAATATCTTTATCTAGTCTCCGTTATAGAGCAGCAGGGAACTGCCTAAAATTAAATCACAAAGTCACTGCTTTCCTCCCCCCTACCCAGGCTCAGATCTGGGATCCACTTTTAACTCTTCTGTCTCCTTCATCTCCGATATTTATTGAACTGCCAGATACCTTTACTCGTTGTACAAAGTGGTTTTGCCTCTCTTTCATTTCTGATTGCTGCCATCCTACTCAGACTTGTAAATTCATGGTTGGGCCATTTCATCTGGCACCCAACAAGTCTCTTGGTTCAATCTACCCTGCACGTGATAGCCTCATAAATCTTCTTGGGACACTCTCCTCTGCAGAAACACTGCTCAAGCCTGCCTGAGTCTCTGGCAGGGGTAGGCAAATGACAGCGGGGGTGGGGAGCTAAAAGCAGCCTGTAGGCTGTTTATCTAAATAAAGTTTTACTGGAACGTAGCCACACCCATTTATTTACACATTGTCTGTAGCTGCTTTTGAATACAATGGCAGAGTTCAAAGCCTCAAATAGTTGCCATCTGGTCATTTATAGATGAAGTTTGCCAGCCCCTGTTGTAGAACAGTTTGCGACCCTTAGCTCAGCATGCAGGACTTCGCATGACCCGGCTGCTACCAGCTCTTCCTGCCTTGTCTTTGTGCGCATCATCTGCACCCCCAAATGGCATAAATAAACAGATCTACTCCCGCATCTCATAACCAGCCTATCTCATGCCTCTCTACTGCAATTACGCTGTTCTCTGCCTTGAGTTCTGTACTTCTAAGCTCTCAGCAAACACCAGTCACTCAAAACTCAATGCAGGGCAAGACTCTTCAATAACACCATTTCTGCACCACAACCCCCCAGCCATTCTGTACCCACGTGCTCCCACCCCACCTCCACCTACACACACACTGAATTGAATGATTTTATTTTTGTGCCCACACTGAACCCTTAAAAATATTTCCCACTGCTTCTGGGTCTACATGTGTTTCTCCCTCTTTTGGTTATAAATCCCTGGAAAGCATATGCTGTGGTTTAATCGTTTTTGTATTCCCAGAGCCTGGTATTGTGTCTGGAATATAGTGGTATAGGAGACCAAACAGAATATGCCACCCCAAAATATGCCTTTTAGGCACAGGATTATTTTGAGCTGGTTATTTTGAGAAACAGCAGGCATAGGAGAAGCTCTCAAAAAAAAAAAAAAAAGTTACCCTTTTGTAAGGAATATTTACATTTATAAAGAATGTCTTCATTTGTAAGAATGCTTCTTTCTCTGTACCAGGAAGAGAAGGATGACAAAATCACAGGAAACTCTTATTAAGGGAGAAGTCACTGACTTAAATCTGTATAACAAGCCTTACTCTTGTTTCCTGCTCTTTTCCTAGATATTCCCCATAGCCGTCCCACACTCTTCTTTGTTTCAGTGGTCAATAGTATTTAAGCTTGAATTCTAAACCACCTCTTGAGAGCTACTCATTTCCCTGGGTATCTCCCTTGTATACATGAGGTATACGTGTTAAGAATCTTCTGTTTGCTTTTCTCTTATTAGTCTGTCTTTTGTTACAGGGGACCCTGAAACCACCTTAGCAAAATTATGAGACTAAGAGAAATCTGACATTGTTGATTCCATCTTGCTTCTCACCTCCAAGCTGTCCTTCGTCATTCCTAGGCATAGGCCAAGCTAACTCTGGGAGGAATTTAGTTTGCAGTTTAACTTTAAAGCAAGGATGTTAATAGCCCTTTTCAAAACTGAACTGCCTTTGTAAAACTAGTGAAAGGCCACAAGGTTAGGATTATGAGAGGGGCCTGAATTCTGCTAAGATGTAGGCATAATTAAACAATAACTAGTTATCGTGCCAGAGGTCATAAGATTTGTAATTTCCCCAATTACTCCTGTAGACAACATCACTATTATAGAACCTAAGATTGGCCTTCTAAGATGTCTTTCAGACTTTTGCATTTCTGACTACCAACTGACTGCACCAGGACCCAGATCACAACTTGCAACTCTGACCCAACTAGTCCTGTGGCCCCTATCCAGGGGATGAGTCAGTGCACTAGGACCATTTTCTATACCCCTATGATGCCATCCCCAACCAATCGGCTTTCCCCATTCCCTAGTCCCCTGTCCACCAAACTATGCTGGAAAACCCCTTTGTTTTCCTTTGTGAAGGACTGATTTGAGTAACAACTCCATGCATATACCACATGGTTAGCTTTGCATTAATAAATCTTTCTCTACTGCAACAGCACAGTCTCAGTGAATTGGTTTTGTCTGCAGTGGGCAGGAAAAATCTGTCAAGTAATTACAATCCCAGCTATAGAGAGAAAATTATTTTTTCCTCATCTGCTGTTCATACTTAATACATGCTGAATGAATGAAAAACCAACCCCTAATTTCCAATCTTGTTCTTTCTTCTTTCCACGTACACTCTTTCTCTGGCCTCTCCAGCCCTAACCCCACTCACCGATTCTAGCTCTAAACTTGTCTTGTCCTGACCACTCCCTCCTGGGCTCCAGCCGCTTCTCTTCCAGAGGCAGCCCCATCCCGCTTCTGACTGTAGGCAACTCCATTAGGTGGTGTGGCTCTCAGTGACCCTCACCTTCTGCCCTGCTGTGTGACTGATTGGTCCCTGTGGGTGTCTCTTGCCTGACCAGAGTGAATAGGGCTGGGACTGAGGAGTCCTGCATCAGAACCCAGGCTTTATCATTTTCCAGGTGAGTCACCCTTAGGCAAATCAGCACCTGTGTTCTGGTTTTCTCATCTGTAAAACAGAAATAATTAAATATATTTCATTGAACTGATATGATGATGAGATAATATGTGAAAATGCCTAGCCTCAATCTGGGATCCTGACAGATGCATATTTATTCATTCATTTGAGAAATATTTTATTGGTCGTTTATTACATTTCAGGCAGTAACAAGAGAGACAGAAAGACAAACAGCCCCCTTTCCCCCTGGAAAAACAAAACAAATTCCTGCCTTCAGATGGCTTACTTTTTCATGGAGGAGACAGATAATAAGACAAATGTAGACCTACAAGGTGATGGGTGCTTGGAGATTGACAAGGCGTGGAAAGGGGTGGGTGTAAATGTAAACTGAGGCTGGAGCCGAACCAGGAACGAAGACACAAGGCAAATGGCAGTGAGAATAGCCTTTA